>NW_023458555.1:18527736-18592035 GCF_013731165.1 Rhagoletis pomonella | reverse complement strand
GAATTAGCAACAAGAGTTTACGGGATGTACATAGCTCAGTGGTTAACGCTTCTGACTTTGAACATCGAATTCGCAGGTTCGATTCCTGCTGAAGTCTAGAAAAAAGAAGTCTGATGAGGAGATGTGGTGATCTCCGAAATAGTGCTATAACTTCTACCGCTTAGACTTTGTTGCTTTTTCAATTTTTCCTAATAAACAATCGTGGTACAAAGCTCAATAAAAATATTACAAATAAAATGTTAACAAGCCACAATAACATTGACAGAATAATTTTTTATTTTTATATCATTTAATTAAAAAAAATTTTATTTCGATTTTTTTCATTTTCATTTTAATTTTTTTTTTTTATACCCGATAACTCGAGTAAAAATTGAGATATCTTAATGAAACTTGGTACGTGAACTTCTTTTGGGCGTAGGACGGATGGTATTGAAAATGGGCGAAATCGGACAATAACCACGCCTACCTCCCATATAACGGTAATTTTCAGAAATACGAAAACTGCGATATTTTAGTAACTACTGAAGATTATTCACTCAAAATTGATATTTACAATGAGTTTTAGACGAAAAATAAGAATATTTTAAAATTTTGGCAAATGGGCGTAGCCACGCCCACTTATGGTTACATGTGTATATCTTGGTAACCAATTTCTTCCAAACTCGGCACAGTTGTTGGCCTTGATACATCATACTAAATGGCCGAAAATTTAAAAAATCGGACAATAACCACGCCTACCTCCCATATAACGGTAATTTTCTGAAATACGAAAACTGCGATATTTTAGTAACTACTGAAGATAATTCACTCAAAATTGATATTTACAATGAGTTTTAGACGAAAAATAAGAATATTTTAAAATTTTGGCAAATGGGCATAGCCACGCCCACTTATGGTTACATGTGTATATCTTGGTAACCGCTGCACAAATTTCTTCCAAACTTGGCACAGTTGTTGGTCCTGGTACAGCATACCAAATGGCCGAAACTTTTTAAAATCGGACAATAACCACGCCCACATTCCATATAACGGTAATTTGGAGAAATACAAAATCTTCGATAAATCAGTAAATATCAAAGCTAATTTATTCAAAATTGATGGTTGCAACAATTCTTTAGCAAGAAATACGCTTATGATAAATTTTTGGAAAATGGGCGTGGCACCGCCCACTTGTGATTACATATATGTATCTCGCTAACCGTTCTAGCAATTTGTACCAAACTCGGTATGATTATTGTGCTTGCCACATAAAAGCAAACCGTTAAAAATTGTTGAAATCGGTCTTAAATTACGGCCGCTTTTCATATAACAATAAATTTCAGAAATGCTTGAAATTTCAATATGTCGAAATTTAAGGACGCTAATTTACTTAAAATGTATACACCCCGGCTTATCATGCAGCGGTAGCTTTCGGCAAGGTGGAAAACATATCTTTAATACTTGCGCCGGGTATTTAATGTTCGGCTCCGCCCGAACTTAGACTTTCTTACTTGTTTTTATTAAATGTTATTTTGTTTATTACCTTTTATTATAAAAAACCTTTAAAGTATATGCTTTTTACTTACATTTAATTTTTAACAAACTTATTTCTTAAAGGCAAACCGCATAACGCTACGACGTTCTCGTTTGCAGATCTTTCAATTAGTCTTTTGAAAAAGCTATCAAGATATTGCCAGAATTGACAATTGTCTTATGAAAGACTTTTGTCTTACAAGAGGCTGTGGTGACTCGAAAGACAGTTGCCAGAATTGCCCTGTTAAAGAGTCAACCCATCTAGTTATGCACTTTAAGTACATTGATTTTTCCTGCATGGTATCGAAATATAGAGTGCTTATGTTTGCTTATCTCTATTACATGTTATATACATATGTACATATGTATGTATTTATGCGCGTGAACTGGTAATTCGCTCCCAAAAAGGTTGCAGTCAAAACAAATTTGCATACTTATCTATATACAAACTTACATATGTATGTCCATATGAGTACAAGTACCGCAATGGCAAATAACGTCATTTTGGTTTGGCCATTAAAACGTGGGATTTAGTGAAAATTTTTGTGTAATTGAGTTGCTCATGTTTTGGTAAATGTTGCTGTGTTTAAGATAATACATGGTAGTAGTGGTGCGTATTGGCGAAGAATTTATTTTACAAGCACATCATTAATTTTAAGTATTGAAATACAATATAGTACCCAGTAGGTCGCATATAAGTATTTAATGAGAAGGAAATACATATTCGACAGCAAAAAGGATAAATGAAAACCTTTTTAAGAGATAGGTAGCTTAGCTATTTTTTATTAAAAATTTTGCGTAACGGCTTGCATTGCTGCGCCAAGAAATATATATTTTTTATATGTATATTGAACAGCTTTTAATCTGTTCCGGTATCTCGGATATATACAAGTTTTTGTTTTTCCTCCTTGTGTAAAAATAAATCAATTTTTTTGGGTGCGAAAAACATGGATTTTCGCTAGTTTAGGACCAATCCGAGACTATTTTAGACTAGCTCAAGCCTCTTGCAGGACTATTGCGGGACTAGTTCGGGTGTTTAACAGGAGTAGGTCAGGAACATTTTGGGCTTGGTTTAGAGATATTTTCGGACGATTTCGGAACTAGTTGGGGACTATTTCAGTAACATTTCGGGACTTGTTTTGAATCATTTTGGGACTAGTAAGGGACCATTTCTCGTCCGATTCAGCGTTGCCAATTTTGGTACTTTTGTATCAGAGACGTAGGCATTTTTATAAAATATCTGTATTTTTGCTATTTTGAACTATCTACAAACATATTTGCATGGCTTCCCAAAGAAGTTTCGGCCTTTTGTGAGGCATGCAATAAAGCCGAAGAGTACTACAAAACTGCGTATTCAAAAAAGTTATAACAAATCTTTTTTTAAAAAATTTAAATTTTGCATAAGAATTTATTGATTTTTCCTGAGTTTTGAACACAGTCTATAAATTATATTTTCTGCTATAGTATGAACTAGACTTTTATAAAAAAAAAATAGCGGAAAAAATTATAATAAAAAATGTTGTGCATAACGACATTGTGAAAATTTCTCTGTGCCAATATTTGTTGCCATTAATGTAGCTCCTCTTAATTTGTGTGATTTTAGGCTAAAGTAATTTTTGTCAATCATTAATTTAGTAAAGTTAATCTATGTTTAATTTTTTTTTTTTTAAGAAAAATTTAATGCAAAGCAAAAAAGATTTGTCTCTTATAACTGTAAACAAATCTTCTTGGTACCCTCACAGGCGTTTTGCTACGTTTTTTTGGTAAGGGGGAAAATATGTGGGTGGCAAAACTGGTCCGATTCAAGACTAGTTCAAGTTCCTTTCGGGATATGTTCATAGCTTTTTAAAACCACTTCGAGAATTCCCAGGACAATTTTGGGGCTAGTCCGGGATTATTTCGGGGTACTTCGAAAGTACTAGAAGAACTATCCTCGAAGTGCTTACGAAAAAGTCGTGTACTGGTCTCGACAGTATGAATAAAATGAAATCAAATCAATGTTTAATATTTAACCTAACTTATTTATATATGTAACTGAATCGCCGAATGATTTTCCTAGCCGTGCACAGATGTTTACATATCAATCTTCATGAGTAGCTGATACTAACGCCTATTTTTTAATATTCTCCATTTAGCTTTAGAATATGTAAACAACAAAAACATTGCGTGAACTTGCAAGTGTAAAACACTTAAGTAAACTAAATGAAGCGTAGAATAAGGAAGGAAGGAAGGAATCGCCGATGATAAGGAAAAAATTTTAACGCAGACAAACATAAGAACCGGAAAGCAGCTGTGCATCAAAAAAGCAAAAAAAAAAACAAGAAAGAAAACAATAAAGAAATTGTGCAGCAAAAACTCTTGCTAAATGTGTCAAAAAAAACAGACAGCAAACGCTTGTTGCATACCACAATAAGCGCGTATGCCACATCAACACTTGAAGAAGAGAGTTAATTGATCGGGTGTGTGATGGAGGGCGGCTTTTTTCAGGCTGATGCTGACTGCCGCTGGCAGTAGTGTTGGTGTAAACATTACTTTTTGGCACTTTGGCAACACGCGCTTCAAAGCTGCAACACTCAACTCGTCAAGTGTGCAAGTGTGTTGTCTGTTATACCCGTCCTGTTGCTTCGTTGCTGTGTCCCTGTCGCTATTTGTGATTTCTCTTGTTGCTGCTATTACTGCCACTGCAACTGTTGATGCTGCACTCACTTGATTTTGCTCGCTGCGCACCCTCAAGTGGCTTTTTTGCGCACTCGCTCGCTTACTAAATATACTCGTTGCTTGCTTGCAGGCACAATTCACGCTATTTGTTTTTCCACTCCACCCGACGCACTCGACTTAACAGCTTTCAACTGCAGTACCGCTGCTCACGAAGTTGATGGAGCCGCTTGACGGGCGGGTTATGTTTACGGTGACCATCCGTACTGTATTATACGGGACAGTCCTATTTTTTTGACCAATTGTCCTGGCAATTAATTTATTTTATACGGGCCGCCAAATGTTCTGTATTTATTTTAATGTCCTGTATTTGTTCCGTATTCCAGGTTCGGTATTTCGACGCCTTAAAAGCTCATTAAAATGGAATGCCTATGTACCAGTCTGAATTATACATTTTAGCAAAGTTCGGCTATTTTTCTTGTGTTTATTTAATGTTTATTACTATTTTTTAAGTAAAGCGAAATATCCGACTTTGTGCAAAAACTATGGGAATCAATTCTGCAAATTTTCACCAAAATTTCAAACTTTTTAATCAGAACCTCTAGAAAAAAATTTGGTTGCAGTTTCTTAGCTCATTAAAATTTAGTATAATAAAATGCTAGGCAACGTGCTGCTCATTTCAAAAACCTATCACCTATCAAACCTATCAAAACATTGTCCAGCATACTAACCTTTCATGAAAAAAATGCGTAGCAATGTCGACAAAAAAAATTGCCAAAAACTAACGGTAAGTCCTAGCTACTTAAAACTTCCACTTTATCATACTAAAATTTACCGAAGCTTTTGTAATAAATTTTTTTGAGTAAACATTTCGTGAAATAATATCCTAAAAATTTATGATGTTACTATAAGGATACTGTTTCAGGGCTAATGCATACATCTAAGAGCATTAAAGAAAGTATTAAGATCTGTTAGCTTTTATGGAAAAAATTTGCAAAATTATTGTTTGTCCTCTATTCGGCTCGCATAAATAAAATATGGTCACCGTAGTTATGCTTTCGGTGTTGATGTTTTGATTTAAGTGCGTCAAAAGTTGACTTCCTGCTGTCGTCCTCGCGCGCTGTTGGTGCTGCCGGTGGCGGCGTTGCTATATGCAGCTAATGAAGTTGTTGCTAGTGCCGCACTACGATTGCGCCCCAGTAGTGTTTGCATGTTTGCTGTTTACCCTTATTCACAATTTACCCCACTGTATGTTTGAATGTTGAGAATGTTTTTGTTAGTCACTCATTGGCGTTAGTTTTTTGTCCGCCTTTTTCGTTTTCAGTTTGTCTTTTATTTTTATTTTTTTTTATAGTTTTTGCGCCGGCATCACTTCTTTGTTTGCTTTTCCACTGCGGCAGTGCGGCAGTGCGGCAGCAACATCTGCAGTTTCTTGCTCCAACAGCTGCTGTTGCTGCGCTTATTTCTGTTTTGTGTGCCAACACCCGCAAGGCAATAAAATCCAACGCCAAAATTCGGGTAGCTGCAGCAGCGTTGCGCTGTTGCCTTTTTCGCGCTGTGGCATTAATTAGTGCACACCCGAACTTCAGACTCGAAGCTTAAAAAGCCGAAAAACTATTTTACATTTTTAGTGAATATTTGTTTTGGGATTCTAAGTGGGAATCGCGCGAGCTACGGAGGGAGGAGGCATGCTAGTGAATGAGTTGGAATGGTGCGTCCGCGCACAAATTGCTGTAATTAATGTCGTGCGAAGTTGTGCAAACTTGGCTGCAATCAAGTGGTGTTGCTTGTTAAGTGCGGAGGGTATGTGATGAGGTTTAAGTGGTTTGATGAAAGCAAAAATTCAGTGGTTGCTGATGGCTTTGCATGAAAGTTCTTTGGCGCCAATTTGTGTGGCTTTCGAGCAAACAGACAATGCATGTGTAACATATGTATATACATGCATACATACATATGCTACATACACATTACACATGCATATACATATGTATATATTTGTTGCATTATTTAAATTTTTTGTGAGTATACTGTTAACATTTTGACACCGTCATTAACTTTTTGACGTTCATTAACTTTTTCAGCTAAATTGTTAAACAATCATATTACATAGTACCAGGGTGAGCAAGGACTCACACACTTTTTAAAGTTTCCAAAAATTAAATAAGATATCTCACTATCACAGCCGAACGAATTTGGATAAAATTTGGCGCGCACATAGCTTAACATATAAAATATTTTTTTGAAGGTTGCCACCTGCCTAATAAAATAAATTCAATTTAAATTAAAAGTTCAACGAAATTTTACAATATGGATGCCAAGCAAACGCGACGTAAAACTCTTTATTTCCAAAACATTTTTGAGGGGGTTGACACCTGTTTAAAGTGTTAAATTCAAATTTGATAATAGGTTAAATGAAGTATTATTACAATATGGGTGGCAGACGAAGAACTAATGTTTCAGAAACTATTTTAAAGAGCGTTGCCACCTGTTTTGAAGTCAAATCCCATTTTTTAATAAAAAATAAATAAATCATTACAATGTGAGTGTCCAACGAGATACTAAAGTTTAACAAGTAATTTTTAAGCAAAAAACAAAACCGACTTCAACTCTCATATAAAAATTTAGGAGTACCGTTAATTTTTTCATGACCCAATGATCGGATCTAAACAACTTCTCATCACCTCTGAGACACTACCTTTCCGATGCAAAAAGAATTATCGAAATCGGTTGACGTGGTCTAAAGTTATGCGGTAACATACATAAAAAAAAAATGTAATAAAAAAAAATATTCCGACGAACTTATAACCCCCTCCTTTTATGAAAGTCGATTAAAAAAACTTTATTTTAAAAATATTTCGGAGAGTATTGGCACCATTTTAAAAGCCCAGTTCCATTTAATTATTATGTTGAATAAAATATTACAATATGAATTTCGATCGAAAGAGTTATTAGAAAGCCTGGTTTCGAAGATATTTGTATGGAGCGTTGCCACCAATTTTAAAGTTAAATTAAATATTACAACATGCATGTTAAACGAAAGATGTTTAAGAAAGATTTATTTCCGAAGTATTTTGAACAGGGTTGCCACAAGTTTGAAATTGAAAATCAATTTGATACAATATTACATATGGCTGTCAAACAAAAGGCCCAGAGTGACAAAGATGGCCTATTTAAGTAGAGATTGTTCATTAATTCAAAAAATTTATGTTTAGATCATACATTTATTCTGCACTTAAATGGCCAATATTGGCTATTTAAATATGAGATATGCAACCCTGTGCTTGTACCAAACAACCAAGATTGGTAGATAAGTGGTTTAATCAATCTTGCAAAACAACAATCAGCTGTTCAGCACAAAATGTAAACAAACAAACAAATGCAAAAACAATTTCAAGGGACCAGTAACAGTGTTGCCACTTGTTTAGCTTATTTAAAGAACAATCCAAAATTAAATTTAAGTTCCGTTTAAATATTCATCTGAAATTACTTCTAAGGGAGCTATATTACGAAAACAATTCAATGTAGGTGATCTTTTGGGAAATAACATAACCACTCATTAAATTTAACGACAGCCTTATTGAAATATTGTGTTTAGATTTTGAATTACTAAACAGATGGCGAAAATTTTTTTTTCAATCTTTCGTCTGACACCCATATTAAAATATTTAACTTAACTTGTTAATTTAATTAATATCGAACTTCTAAGCAGTTGGCAACCTTCGTCTAAAATCAATACACAAAGTTGTCTTAACAATTTTTTGTTTGAACCTATATTACAATATTTTATTTAACTTGTTAACTAAGTTGACTTTGAATTTCCAAACAGGGGGCATCCATCTTCAAAAACTTTACGAAATGAAGCTTTCCTAAAATTTTTGTTGAATTGATTGTTTAAAAACTGTCTTCGAAATTAAGTTTTTTTTTTAAACCTTCCTCTTATTATACCTATATACAAATATTTCATCTAACTTGTTAATTAAATTGATTTAACTTTTTGAGCAGGTGGTAACCTTCTTGAAAATTATTTCAAAATAGATCGCTTTGGAACACCTTCTTTGACATCGGCACTGTTGTAATATTTTATTTCACTAATTAATTAACGGATTATCGAAACGGTTTGTTTACAGAAAGTTGAAAAAACGATATTTAATACGAACTTATACTTCTTTACTTGTTTATACTGTTTTTTAAATATTTTTCCTTTTTTTTGTTCAACTCGCATACCGTCAAAATCCATCGAGACTTTTCAATAGAAAAGCTTAACCCTTTGAGCACCATAAATTTGCAAAAAAAAATACGGCATAAATTGTAAATTTTAATTTAACAAAATCTAAGTACATAAATACATATACATACATACATATGTATTTTTATTTTTTCCCAAACCAAGAAGAAACATTTTCTTTCACTTTATTTATTATACAATTTGCTTATGCAATTTCACATTCTTTTCATTTTTGCAGCACAACAACACAATGGCTAGATTAAAATTATCGCACACGCACTACCAGCTGCTATTGTTCGCGCTCGTCAGCATCGTACCGTTAGTCAGCTGTAAGTAAATTTTAATATTGCACAATAAACCGCACATTTTGAACCAATCACGCTTAGCTTAGCTCCTCTTTCAGTTGTTTTTTTTTTGTTCTTTCACTACAAATCTTTAACCAAACGCATATAATTTTCCTCTCTTTCACAGCCGAAACAAATCGCCCGCCAGTTTTCACTCAAGTACTCAATAATATTGTGCTCGAGGAGAATGCAGCCGTTGGCACAGTCGTGGCTCAGCTGCAGGGCTATGATCCCGAAGGCAGCAATGTCACATTTGGTGCAATCGGTTCGGAACACTTTGAAGTGGATCCCATTACGGGTATAATAAAACTAATTAAGCCATTAGATCGCGAGGAAAAGGATAGCCTATTATTTCATGTCACAATACGAGATCAGGTCAATCCAGATGGTGAATCTGATCAAGACAATATCGTACAAGTGCCAATTACTATAATTGTGCTAGATGAAAATGATAATCCACCGGAATTTCAGAATGTAAGTTCTATTGGGAAATTTAAATTTTTTTGTTTGGAAATAGTTAGTCCTAAATAGTACCAGGTGCATGTGAAGTTTGCGATTCAGTTGTATAAGTAGGTTGGGTTAGAAATTAAACATTGATTTTCTTTTATTTTACTTATTTTGTCGGGAGCAGTACAAGACTTTTTCATTGCCACTTCGGGAATAGTATAGCACTATTTCAGGATTATACGCAGGCTAGTCACGAAATTGTCCTGAAGTGGTTCTGAATGGGTCCTGAACTTGTCCCGAAAGGATCTCGAACAAGTCTTGAAACGGCCCCAAAATGATTCACAGATAGACCCCAAATGGTCCTAAAATAGTCATAAAATGGGCCTCAAAATAGTTGTGAACTAGTCCCCAAATAGTCCTGAACAGGTGTTGAACTATCCCCGAAATAATTCCAAACTAGTCGCCAAATGGTACAAAACCAGGTGGGAACTAGTCCCGAAATGTGCCTGATATAGCCCTGAACTAGGCCACAAAGGTTTATTGGTACACACAAGCAGTTAAAAATTTTCTGCTGGATTAACGGAAATCTTACCCATACCAGGAGCTTGCACATTAAAATAAATTTTAGGAAATGGTTAATTAATTACATAAGCGTTTGACGAAAAGGAGCTTCAACAATATAGAAGATCCTTTGTATCCCTAAACTGAGTTCTTAACACTGATTGTACAAAGAATCTTCTACTTCTATGACCTAGGTAGACTAATGATGAGTTTGATTGGAGAAGAGATGAAATGTAACAGTCGTCGTCCAGCCAAGCCGACTTTTCGTGTAACAACAAAAATCCACCGGTCCTCACATACAAAAATTGAGTTTGAGAATGACGGTAAAGTTGCACATGTCTCCAATCGTTCGCTGATATGACCCAACGCCCATCTTTCCCATAGCAGCCCACATGTAGCTAGAGCTGCCCCCACTTTTTATTTTATCGATGAGATTGACCCGGGGAAGAATTCCCCGGTCAACTCATCCGCAGCGCAGTTTCCGGTAAAATAACTATGGGCTACTAGTCGGAATAGCATATAGAGAGCACATTGTGAGCGAACTCGCCCGCTCTGACGCCGAATGGCGGTACTTCTGCCTGGAAAACTGTGTAGTGATCTGCCGGTCTAAATTGGGAAATACTCATCCACCACTCTCTTCGTCCACCACTTCTCTCGACCCATCAGTGTAGAAGTTCCCACTTCCACTTTCCGTCCATTCATCCCTACAGGAGATGTGAGTGGGAAAAACCTCGTGGGTGCCAGTATAGCCAAGCAGCGATCTGTATTAGCAGAGATAAAGTAAAAGTTTCCAAGAAAAGTACAGCGCCAATATCCAGAATCAATTAAGCACCCCGTGTCTCTAAGTCTGGCCGGAGCCTTGCATACGATAGCACCGGGCGCTATGTTAAGCTTGGCGTAAGTGCCAGAAGGGCGAGTAGTCTTTAGTGTCATGCTGATCTCGATGGGGGGGGGGGGCGGTCTTCTGTACGCGTTCCAGCTTTCGGAATAGTGAAGTCTTCTCTAAACATCCTAAGTGTCGAGGTCTCGATAGAACTTTATGGGCTTAACTATGGCTGCGTAGAGTCACATTGGACTCTTGTAGAACTACTAATTTCATTCGCAATTGTGTGAAACTTCGAAGACAGCATATTAGGCAACAAGCCTTCAAATGTATTACAAATCAGGCTTGACCGATTCTAACGATGATCCAATATCCAGTCAAAGTGACTTAGTCCTTTGAGTTCACGCTTGTTCACGTATGTCTGAAAAAAATGAGTATGGAATCTCTTAAAGTTTTTTGATTATAACTCGGCATAATAATAATGTAGCTGCTCCGATATTCTGAAGGATATCATAATAGACGATTTAGAACCGTCACATACATATGTATGTGCTCCGTTAGCAGTTTTTTTAACAAAATCTTCTCTCTTCCTAGTATATGATTAGTTCTCAAGAGATTTATGAAGCTGTTCATAAGTCTGGTCTCCTTTTATTAGATCGATTGATAGGGGTTACTTACAATCATCTCGTTTGGTCCATCAATTTCTTCATTTCATCACTAAAAGGTGGCAGATAGAGTTATGTGTCTCGTTTCGTCTAACCACACCTGGTCATCTCAGCGGCTGCCAGGTTTCCTTAGATATTGCATAATCCAGAAACCAAGAAAATAATAACGTGGAAATGACCTAGTGACGGCAAAACGACAAGACTTTTCCGTATACTGCCAAATACCACCATTTTGGTTCCTATTGATTTTACCGCCGCTGGACATCAACGAAATTAGTGGCCTTCCCTATTGGAACCGTGCTGATTAACAAAGAACTAGCTGCCTTATGTATAGCATAAGTCTCAGCTTCGAACACGCTGCCTGATTGTGGCAGACGATCTGCAGATCCTCCGCCGGTGTCGGTTCTCTGCTCCATTTTTCAACAATCATTAGCCGTTGGAAGCCCTTCGTTCCTTTCTTCTCTGGTTGGCAACCATACATGTATCCTTATATTAAAATTCTAAACGGGCGTAATGTAGTCAGTATGTAGTGGCGTCTATGTTAACTTTGATTCCATTAAGCCGGCCTAAGCCTGGGACCATTCTTGAGGTACATCCTTTCCGGTAAAGAATTATCGAAAGCGGTTCACCATGTTCATAGTAATCTGGTAACAAACATACAAAAAAATGGTCCGACGAATTGATAACCTCCTCCGTTTTTGCAGCCGGTTAAAAAATTTGAAATTTCTTTGAGTTATTACGCAAATTATTCCATTGCTTTTGTACATATCTTAACAACTAGTATTCTTTTACTATCTAATATGTGTTTAATCATTCCCCTTTCTCTCCACACAGACACCCTACGAAACAGATGTCAATGAAGATGCCGCCATTGGCACAACAATTTTCAATCAAATACTTGTCACAGACCGCGATACCATCGGCGAGAGTCTCGACTTAAAATGCCTGCCACAGGAACAGAGTCCGGAGGCATGCAACAAGTAAGTGTATGCAGTGTGAATGTAACGTGCAAACAGTGTATACAATGCTTGAAGGAAATTAAGAAAAAAAAAACGGTTCTTTTTATATCTTGTTTATATTTTTTATAAATTTCAACCACTTCTTACCGATGCTTTTATTATACGCCCATACAGATTCCGCTTGGAGCCGCTATCACGCGAGCCGACCGTACTGAAGGCAGCGGTGGTGCTAAATGATACGCTGAATTATAATCAACGCATGATTTATCACTTTCAAATTGAAGCAACGGTAAGCATATATGTGCATGCTTACATATGTATATACAAAGGGGTCGGTGTAGATTGGTGGGCGGAATGTTGTACTTTTATTACCAATTGGCAACTGGCTTTTTAATGTTCAATTAAGCGTTTACTTAATAATTTTTTCTTAATACTTTTTCTCCCTCTTTTTGATTTCTCTCGCTCTCGAACATTTTCTTACATCCCTTGCCGCTCGTTAGGATGGCGTACATAAATCACAAACGAATTTCGAAGTACGCGTTAAGGATGTACAGGATAAGCCGCCTGTATTTCAAGGCTCCTTGTCGGCGGTCATCGACGAGGATAGTCCCATTGGCACGTTGGTGCTGAAGGTGCAGGCACGCGATGGTGACACAGGCGAACCGAGAAAAATCGTTTACGATTTGTTAACGAGTAAGTGCAATAATTAAGTTGATTAATGGATGAAGCTTTTTACGCAATTATCTGATAAATTATTGAGCGCGGAAAAGAAGATTCATTGCATTTGTACGTGGTGTATTTGATTGTGGGCGTGTATGTGTGTGTGTGTGTGTGTGTGTGTGTGTGTGTGTGTGTGTGCGCGCGAGAGCTTTCATTAACAGAAGAATGCAAGCGCATTTCCGCAATTACACAGAAACTTATTAAGTTGTTACAATGCAGTTATACAAACGAATACATTACAAATGAAGCTATTACCGCGAAGAAAACTTAAGTGGCAGCAACAAAAAAAAAAAACAAATTGATATTTAATTTGTATAAGAATTTATTTCTTCTTGTTCGCTCAGGCACTTTTTTTATCTGCATTTCCTTTCAGATATGTATGTACATTAGGGTGTTCCAAAAATGCATGTGGGAAAAAGTAAAGTCGGAATTTCTATGCTCTCAACATAACTCGCACATTGCCAAATTTTATTTTATTATTTTTTTTTTATTTTTAATTATATGTTCATAAAAATACATTTTATTTTTTAACAAAAAACCGTATAAAACCAAGTTTCAATTTTTCTGCCACATTTAAAAAACAAAATCAACAAGCTTTCGTAAAAATTTCGAGCTTTTACATTAGATCTCTAAGAAATATGGGCATCCAGTTTTGTAGCCCATTCAAATTTTGTATAATAATGGACTTACCATTGCTTTTTGGTAATTGTTTTTGTTGACGATGTCAGTAATTTTCTTCCATACAAAGTATAATCGACGATTTTTTATATGGAGAACATTAGCAAAACCTTCAACAAAAAAAAAAATTGCCAAAAATCATCGATCGAAGAATTCTATACCATTTCTACGGAAAGTTGTTTTTTCATATATATAAAATATATGGAAAACTTTCAGCGCTTTGAGCGACCTCTAAATATTTTTTGACTTCAAAAAAAAAAAAAAAAAAAAAAAATATTGGGGTATAGTTTTTTCGATGTAGCACAAACCTAGGGGGTGAGAGCATTAAAACTCCGACTTAACTTATTTTTTACTATCCTAATGTGCACACTTACGTAACTGCCTTTTCTTGCTTGTCCTTTCAGATCCCATGGACTATTTCTTGCTGGATGAGAGAAGTGGTGAATTGCGTACAGCAAAACCATTGGATCGCGAGGCTCTTCCCGATAGTACAGGCCTGATAACGCTTACTGTTAGGGTAAGTAGAAAACATAGTATGGAATTGAATTTTATAAAATTTTAGTTTTAAAAAAATCCCGCTTTTCCAATTTGGCCGTTTTAAGGCACACTAAAATATTTTAGATTATTGCGTTTCTTCGATATAAAATATTCTGATGGAATCTAGGTTCTACCAATCTGGTTATAAGTTTAACGGGTTATAGGTTATTGTTATTTTGTTGTTGTAAAACGAGTAAATAATATAAACACATAGTAGGTCTAACCAGATAACCAAGCAGATGTGAATACCTACAGTAAATGCCTTTGGTGATTACAACGGAAAAACAAAAGAATTGATGGAACGATGACGCTTTGGAGAAGTAAAGCGCTCCATTCTAACAGCAAAGTTGGGCAAGTGGCTATTCTCTATCCCCGAAAGCTTCCCAGTGGTGAGAAAAAAGTGCGGTACATGGTATTAATGTCGGGCATTCTGTGTATCACATGTTTAAATGATTCCATTCTGTCGTTCTCCATACATCGAGCTGTACTATCAGCTTGATTTGATGTTGAGTATCGGATAATAGCCGGCAAGAACTTAAACCAGTAACAGGAGATGTGACTTTATAATTTAAAGAGCTCCCTTCAACGCCGATCATTAACATGTAGAAGATCCAATCCATCTTGCGTTCCAAGTTTTTCGCCCACCGGCCGCTGATCTAACTAAAATCCGATCTGTACAAAATAAACCCCATGTAGCTACCCGACGACAAGAAGGCATCAACCGTATAGTCCTTCGAAATCTTTGATATTTTCTGTTCTTGCAGTAGGCATACTGATTTGATGGCTATCAAGGATCTCATCCCTGCTAACGGTTACAAAAGTGGGGTGATTTCCCACGTTACTAACACCCACCTCCATTGATGCTCGAGCACCGCCAAATTTCATACCGCATAAAAATAAGCAGAAGTAAATCAGTTTTCCTGCATTGGTTTATGGATATTTGATTTTTCTTTCCATAGAAGTTTTTATTTTTATCTCAAACATTTCAATTTTGGTTGCAGAATTAAACGGTAAAAACTTTTGAATTGAACACTTTTTTTAGCCTCACCCGTTTCGCTGAGTGTATAAAATTTCTGCGTACTACGTTAGGTGTAATTTATTTCAATAAAACTCAACATACTTAAACTCAAATAAAAACATAAGAGATTTATTGGCAAACGAACTTTCTTATTAAGCCTCTTTCTTGCGATACATTTCCAAGTAACTTAATCCCTGGATTGAAGCCCAATTTGAATTTTTAGACAGTGGCAACCCTCCTACTTGTTGTTTAGAAATTAAGCTGTTTCAAAACCATCTCGGTTGATATCCGTAATGTAATAATTCATTCGAATTGCTAAATGGTTTGAATTTTACTTTTTAAACAGGTGGAAAACCTCTTAAAACTCTTTCGTCTGACACCCATATTAAGATACATACATGCAAACATATGTAGTATGTATTTGAATTAGCCAATTCCCCTGATACAAGTTGGATTTGATTTTTCAAGCAGGGTGTAACGCTGCTACATATAACTTAGAAATAAATAATAATTCATTTAAAAATTTAATTTAATTTTAGTTTTAAAACAGGTGGCAACCCTTTTCAAACTCCTCAGAAAGTTCCAAATGTTCATACTTAAGATGTCTAAAAACTCTTACCTTGGACACTTTAACTTGTGTGTAATTCGATATGTGGCAACCCTATTAAAAATGTTTTCAATCTGGACCTTCTTAACATATTTCGTCTGACACACATTCGAATTACTGAATTCCATTAATTTAAGTAAAATATGATTTTTCAAATAAGTGGCAACCCTTCACATGTATGTTGTTTACAAATAAAGCTTTTTCAAAATCATTTATGTAGATTGATAGCCATAAAATATTAATTCATTTAAAATCTAAAATTATTTGAACTTGACTTTTTAACAGGTAGCAACCCTCTTCAAGATGTTTTCAATCTGCAACCTTCTTTAAGCTATTTCATCTAAAACCGAAGTTGTGAACATATTTCGATTCCCTAATTCCCTTAATTAGACTTTGATTTAGTTCTGTACAGGTGGCATTCCTCCTACATGTGGTTTAGAAATGAAGCCTTTTCAAACCCATTTCGATTTATACCCATATTCAATAATTCATTTACATAAATTAACTGAATTTAATATTTGAACAGGTGGCAACCTTTGTTAAACATGTAAATAATATTTTAAATGTTCAAACTTAAGGTTTCTTAACAGCTATATTTTAAGGTTTTTCATATGTAGCCCGCGAATATCTAATTCAGATACGGTGGTAACCCTTTTCAAATTAAAACTTTTTTACGACTCTTTCGTCCCTTTATTCAAGTTGAATTCGACTTTTTAAATAGGTGGCAGCCCTCCTACATGAATATGGAATTGATTTTATATATCTCCATAACAAATACTTCCTGAGATATGCAGTATGAAAAATTCCTTTTGTATGGGAGGTGCCACGCCCCATTTTCTAATCGAAATAAAAGCTAACCTACATATCGAGCCCTAACCGCCAAAATAACGGAAGCGCCATTTTTTTATAAATTTTTTTTGATACAGAATTACATCTATATACCCTAGGAATATTTCTATATCAAAAATAAAATTTTGAAAAAAATGTCGCTAACGTTTTAAGTTTAACTTGTTTTTGATAATTTTTTACATAAACGAATTTTATCCTGGTATGCTAAAAACAATATCTTGCCCTTGGTGGTTTGAGATTCTTCTATGTATATGATTTAATACCTTTTACGTCCTCATTTTGGAAAACTTTCAAGCCCTACTGGTGTTTCTAAGAATACATTTCCTTCCCCTTCCCTGGATTGCAAATTTTCAAAAACGTTTTTTTTCACCATATTTTCTCTTCCAGGCCCGTGAACTTGTCAACGGCGCAGCCAGTAGTGATCCACTTACAAGCACCACCGCCCAAGCCACTGTAACCATACGTGATGTCAACGATTCACCACCCACTTTCAACAAGAAAGAGTATGAAGTATCCTTGCAAGAAAATACCGCACCCGGTACGCCACTCGCACTCGACATGAATGTGACGGATCGTGATGTTGGCATCAATTCGAAATTCTCGCTACGTTTGGACGATGTGTCTGGCGTATTCGAAGTGGAGCCGAAATTCGTGAACGGTTTCTCGCAAGTCAATATACGCGTTGGCAATGGCACACTCGACTATGAGAATCCCAATCAACGTAAATTCATCGTGCTTGTCATTGCAGAGGAGACAGATACCAATCCGAAGTTATCTTCAACTGCCACCATCACAATAACCGTACTGGATGCAAATGATAATAAACCAATTTTCGAGCATGAGTCATATTCGGCAAGTGTGTCAGAAGCAGCATTGTCCGGGCAATATATCACCACCATCACCGCAAAGGATGTGGATTCAGGACAGTACGGTGATGCTGGCATACGTTATAGTCTTTCGGGCACCGGTGCAGAATTGTTTCACGTTAATGAGCAAACGGGTGTAATAACATTGGCCGATTGTAATGCGGCAGCCAGTGGAGGTGCTGGTGGTGGTGGTGGTGGTGGGGACGGGCGACATGTTGGGCGTCAACGACGTGACGTGCACGCACACCAAATCGAAACGGCCGACTATGCGTCGCTACTGTCGCTCTTGGATACGGATAACTACAGTCATTTGGTGCCATCCTCATCTTTATCGTCATCGGTGGAGGATAATGAACCGCCTGCTGCTGCGCTGTTCAATGCATTGGAAATCAACACAGAACCAACGGTTGAGTATACAGTCGTAACACAGGCGGAAGCACGCAGCAGCATTAACGATGTCATTAGCGAAACGGCAACTGCGTCAGCACCAGCAGCGGCAACAGTACCATCCCACTGGTCGCAAACGTTGGCGACTAGCGCAACACACGCCTCCACTCGACCGACAACAGCACAAGCTGACTTCGTAGGCGCTGAGGTGCCGCGTACGTGCCTCGACTACGAAACGGAGACCACGTACTTTTTGTCATACAAAGTGAGTGACAGACAGCCAGCACGCTTCTGTTATTGCATTTTTTTTATTGCTTTTGTTGCCGTAGCAGGGTCCGCGGGGCTCTGGTTGCAGGCCGGCCAAGTTTGTGGTTGTTATTTGAAATTCATTTGCAATTTGTTTTTAAATTTCAAGTTTGTCTTCCACTTGCTCATGCTACTATGTACGTTTTGAATTTAATTTCGTTTTCACTTTTTTTCCATTCATCCATTCTGCGTGCAGGCAACCGACGACGGCGGTCAAGGCCAAACATCCGTCGTGGCATTGCGTATTTCAGTAACTGACGCTAACGATTCGCCGCCAGTGTGTGAGAGTCCATTGTATCGCGCCGCCGTCGATGAAGGTGCACACGTGTTTGACTCACCGTTGGTGGTGAAGGCGCGCGATGCCGATACGATTTCCGACATTAGCTATCGCATTATTGGTGATGAGCAAATCGCAAGCATTTTTTCCATCGACAAGCGTTCCGGTCAGATAACTGTGCGTTCGAATGCGACATTGGATGTGACACACCTGAAGCGCGACTATTTGGTATTTACGGTGGAGGCGAATGATGGTGTCTTCACCACCAATTGCGGTGTAAATATAACGGTGCGCGATGTGAATAATCATGCACCGCGTTTTCTGGCTGAAGAGTACTCGGCGGTGGTGGAGGAGAATTCGGAGATTGGCACAAGCGTAGAGAAGCTGCAAGCAGAGGATTTGGATTCGGGCAAAAATGCGGAAATTAGGTAGGAAGCTTTTTTGAAGACAACTAAAAGTTGATAGAGTTTCGTGGAGTAATTGAAATGTGATTTTAAGATATTTGCCCTGATCGGAATGCATACACTTTTTAAAGTTTCCAAGATTGGGGTATCAAATAATGGTCATTTGGATCGCTTTAATTTAAAAATATTTTTTATGTAATTTTTTAAATAAAATTTCTTGTTTAGCATTATCCAGTACGTCTTTCCATACAAATTATGTTGATAAAAAAATATTATCAATGTGTTAATATTTTAGCATTAGAAGTATCTCAGTATTCAGTGAACCAAAAGTAAAAAAAAATTTAAATAATGTTAATTAACAAAAATATTTTTACCGAGTAATTACCTCAGATCTACAAAAATAATCAAAAAAAAAATACAAAACTTACTTTTTGAATCTAATTTAAAAAAATATTTGATATTGAAAATTAGCGGGCAACCCTTGTAAGTAATGCGCCAGGTTGAAGAGTACATATTTTGAGTGCAAATTTACTGCGTATACATGCATACGCATATATCTAGTTACAAAAAAAGCTCGTTGAAATTAGCATCTAAAATAAAAATTAGTATTAAAAAAACCTGGCAACCCTCAAGGAATATATAAATTAATTCAAGTTCTCAAAAATACCTTTGAAATCCATATTAAGCTATTTTAGTCAAGTTTTGTAAAATCGAAAATAAGTGGCAACCTTACACTATTATCTTAAGGGACAACATTTACTAGATATGCCAAGCATTGTTTTGGAGCTTTCTTTCACCATCCCTAACAAGTAATATTGCATCATAATTTAAAAATAAAAAATAAAAAATTTATGAATATTCGATGGAAAATAGATGGCAACCCTATATTCAAAAACTTTACTAAATTAGAGGTCTACAAAACACTTTGCATTAGATATGCATATTATGAAGTGTTATTTAGTTTGAAACTAACCTCGAATAGGTGGCAACCTTATACGAATATTTTCGGAGATAAAGAATTGCTCGTATAAAGTTATACAATTTTTTCTATATATCATCATTTACTGAATTAGTACTTGTTAAATTTATGTGAATTTCATAAACGAAATGAAATTCACTTAAATCGAAACAAGTACTTTCGATGTCCTAATTCAACTTAAAACTCAATTTGTTATATTTTCACGCTCAGATATCGCATTGAACATGGCAGCTTTAATGATTTTCGCATTGATGAACACACTGGTGATGTTTTTGTTTCACGCAAATTGGACTATGATCGTCGTAATACCTATCAAATCGAAGTACTGGCAACCGATATGGGCACACCTAGTCTTTCGGGAACTACAACACTCACGGTTAACATAAACAATAGCAACGATAAAGATCCATACTTCACACCGGCAACGCAACATGCAGAGGTGAGTACATAGCTGGGAATGGGGGTGTTCACTTAATTTAATTACTAAAAAAAAAAAAATTTCACAAGCCGGCGAAATGGAAATTTTTCCCCTTCGTCTAAATACAGTCATGAAATAAAGTTTAATTTCAAAGAGTTTTTTTTTGCAATACGGGCAACTGTTGTTTAAATATTTTATTTTTCGCTTACTTTTTTTTAAATATGGTTAATACTACAACCAAAACTCAGAGTTCGTAACCTTATAAATTAAAGTAAATTCTGCAAATTTCCATTGAAATTTTGCGCTTTTTAATTACACTCTATAGAAAAAAGTTGAGTATGCAGTTTTTTAGCCCATTCAATTTTAGCACAGTAAAGTGCAAGTCTGAGGAAGCTAGGACTTACCGTTGATTTTTGAAAACATTTTTTGTTGAAGGTGTGGCTTATTTTCTCCATATAAAAAAAATTATCGAACATTATTTTATATGGAGACAAGTAATTTTTAGCAAAAAAAATAAAACCAACTTCAATTCTCATATAAAAAAAAATATATATATTTCATGATCCAATGATCGGATTAGTATGGAACCCCCTCTGAGACACTACCATTCCGATGCAAAAGAATTATCGAAATCAGTTGACGTGGTCCAAAGTTATCCGGTAACATACATAAAAAAATTACAAAAAAAATATTCCGATGAACTGATAACCTCTCCTTTTTTGGAAGACGGTTAAAAATGGCCGACACTTTCAACGAACGAAAATTGCCAAAAATCAATGGTAAGTCTTAGCTACCTCAAACTTGGACTTCATTGTACTAAAATTAAATGGCATAAAAAACTGCATAGTTAATTTTTTTTCTAAAGAGTCTAATTAAAAAGTGCAATAATTTTATGAAAATTTTCAGAATTTTCTTTAATTTTGCATAAGTTTTGGAACTCTTATTTTTGGTGTTCTTGTTGTAAAATTAACCATATCTTTATGAAAAAATTGCGAAAAATAGATTATTTATTCATTTATGGAACAATTTTTAATTTATTGTGCAAGAAAAGTTCGTGTCTTAAGTCTTTCGTTTACTTAATTTGCATAATTATCTTTCAGTTCTTTTTTTGATCAATCTTAATATTCAAACATTTCAAACTAAACGTTTCGTTTTCTGTAAGAAAGTTCCTGAGAGTTTAGTTGCGAAATTGTTCTTCGAGAAAAAGTTCCTTAGACTTTTCTTCCCATTTAGTTCTTTTTTTCCAAAACTTTTCGGAGACTTTTGTTCCCATTTTGTACTCTCATAAATGTTCCCGAAAGTATTGTTCGAATTTGATCCTCTTTGGAAACGTTCTACAGCGTTTTGTTCTTATATAATTCCCATTGAGAACATGCTCGATAGTTTTTTTTTCGCATTTTGGTTTTTGTTTTGAACCGTTCTTGGGTAAAAAACTACGAGAACAACATTTATTTGTTCTCGGTCCCTGTGTTCTACACAATAACAGAGGACTAAAAATAGAAATACAATCAAACAAAACATTTCTATAAAAAGTAGAAAATAATTTTCCGCAAACCCATGGAATTTGTCTCGACCAGTTTTGATTTTAGAATTTTAGAAAAAGTCACTCTACACATACAATTTGAGATTTAAAATTAAATAGTTCCCAAATACGGTAAAAATTGTATAGGTTTGATTATTCATTTTTACCTATTAAAATTGGATGGGAATTCTTGAAACAAGAGGTAATACTTTTCTTATAATTAAATTAATTTTTAATTTATAAAAATATTGTCTGTCACGGAATAATTAGTTGAAATATTGTGATAAGCAGTTAACCATGCTCATCGTGTTTCTATTAAAATTTACAATTCCTTTTTTTCTTTCAATTTTCGTACTCCTTAGGTCCCCGAAGACGCTCCGGTTGGCACATTAGTTCACACACTGGTCGCACTCGATCCCGACGTACCCACATACAGTGCACTCGAATTTGCCGGCACCGATATTATCGCCATCGACAAAGAGGGCAAAGAAGTGCCAAATAGTGAACAGTTTAAGGAATATTTTACAATAAATCGTAAGGGGCAGGTGATCGTGAACAAGCAACTGGATCGTGAACTATTTGCTGTAAGTTCTAACATCATCGAAAAATCGTCAAGTCATTTTTAGCTTGTAATCATTGTACGTATATATTTTTTAATCTCGTCTTCTTTATCTGCACCTGCCAGGTCATACGCATCAATGTGCTTGTAACGGATAGCACTGCGCCTACTGTGCAACAAGGACGTGGACTGCTTAACATACAGATCACTGATGTCAATAAGATGCCACCGGTAGGTGATATACATATGTACATATGTATACAAATTTATTTACCCTTCGTTTTTTATTTTTATTTTTTTGTTGTCAAACCAAACTTTCTTTTCGCAAAAATAATTCACTTTCAACCATCGGTTGTAGTAATGCTATCGATTCATTGTCATCCACGCGATCCTTTAGATTATTGTATAGGTCTATGTAGGTATTGCTAAGCGGATAAAAATAGAATATTAATTTTGGAATTTTGAGTCGAGATGTATGTATGTATATCAAATACTCACAGCGCTGATATACAAACGGTTAACTTGATTATATTTTTGATCGCAAATATGACTAACAGCGGCCTTTTGCATGGTATGAAATAGCGAACAGTTATGCCGCCAATTAAAATATCTAGGACGCAAAATAATATGTTCTCTATTATTTGACTAAAAATTGACGGTAGCAATAGGTCGGGAGCGTCTTCGACCAAAATGGGAAATCTAATGAAAAGAGAGCACGGGTTATTTTAATTAAGATGCATGTATATACATATGTACGTATATAAAAAATCAACACAGATCGACCTATCTCGGCAGCCAGTTCGAAAACGCCCTGTCTCAAAAAACTTTTCAAGAGCGCCCTATTTCAGAATTTGGTTGAAGCACGCCCTATCTCAGCACATTTTTAATTGAGATAGGGCGTTTTCGAAGCGAATTCTGAGATAGGGTGTTTTTCAATAAAATTATAAAGTAGAGCGTTCTTGAAAATTTTTCTGAAGTATGGTGTTTTCGAACTGGCTGCCGACATATGTAAGTCGATCTTCCACTCAGATGTCGAAATAGAGTGGCCTAAATTAAAATTTATACTCATGTTTATTTAAAACAAAAATATCATTTCTTTGAGCAGTTAGTCCATAAGCTCAATCCTTTTAATTAAAAAATTAAAATTAAAGAATTAATTAAATTATATTAATATTTATAAAAAACTAGATTTTAAACAGGTCCAGCACACGTAAATTTTATGTTTATTCTTCAATTTGAATTGGTGAATTTTCAATTAAAACCCGTATAAACCCAAGTTTAAAACTGTTCAAAAGTACAAAAACTTCAACAAATTTTCACCCAAAACTTTATTCTCAGAAGTGTAAGCGTTTTGTTTTATAAAAAAATAGATATATATTTTTGGAATATTTTTGGAGATAGTTTCAAATTGGCTCACATAAATCTCAACATTTTTAGAAATATTTTGGCGGAAGTAATAAAATATAATAAATTGTGTATTTCCAATGGAAAAATAGTACAGATTTTTTTGGGTGGGCGGTCCAAAAAAAAAGTGAAGTCGGAATTTTAATGCTCTCACCATTTTTTAATTCTACCGCCCCCCACCATTGCATTTTCTGCGGTTTTTGGAGGATCTATCAAATATAGTTCCTATTAAAAAATGGTTAAGTAAATAATTGGTATTAAAGAGAAACAAAATTTTCCAATCGATAAATTTGATTTTAAGAATTCTATACCATTTCTACGACAAATTGTTTTTTCCCGCATATCAAATACATGGAAAACTTTGAGCGCTTTGAGCGACCTCTAAATATTTTTTGATTTCAAAATAAAAATTAGGGATATATATTTTCCGGTATAGAGCAATCCGACATTACTTTTTCAAATGCATTTTTGGACCACCCTAATGTACATAGAACTAAACTTGGATACTTACAAAGCTATAATGTTAGCTGCTAGTCCCAAATAACTGAAGAGAAATTTCGCAAAAATTACCAATGTTACGAATAAGATAAATAATTGTGCGAGTATTGTATTGCAGCAAGACTTGCCAAGCACATTTTGGACCTGTAAATTAAAAAAAGTGAATCGTCATATTCAAATTAAATCGGAAAATCGCATTTGTCGTCCCTTACAAGCTTCAGGTCATTGCCCAGTTTAAACGGACAGAGCGTGGTTGCTTTATATAGGATAGTGAAAACGTTTATGAATAAGATTTTGAATTTTCCATATGATATATCACATGACTGAATTTTTGGTGCCAATGCATTGTAAAATTGCATTACTTGATTGTGTGATTATGATAATTTTGAATTTTCAAATACATTAATTTTGTAGTTTAATTAATTAGAATTTTTTTTTTAGCTTCCAAACAAAATTCATCGTTTATTTTTGTTGTATCTTTATTTTTTATTTTGACACGATTTACAGTGTTGCTAAGTGAATTTAAATAAATTTTTCTACTCTCCCATTTACAAGAAATTCAATCCGCCTTGGACGCCCGATAATCCTGTAATCAAGCTACAAATGGCCGAAGAGCAACCAATTGGCTCTGTGTTGACTACCCTGCAGGCATACGATGATGACTCGACCATCGGTGAATACAATATCTCACCGAATGCCTATTTTACCATCAACAAAACCACCGGCGTAATTACCTCAATCGCGCGTATCGACTATGAAATAGTGAAGGAGGTGAAATTCATCGCCTCGGTGAGTGATACCGGCGTGCCGTCGCTCACATCTTCCGCTGAGGTGACTGTGGATATTATCAACTTGAATGACAATGAACCGCACTTCAGCCAATCGGAGTATTATTTCAATGTGACTGAGAATTCACCACGCGGCACCGTCGCTGGCAAGGTGGAGGCATTCGACGCCGATGTTGGTTCTTTTGGTGAACTCACCTATTCGCTGATTGGGGAGAATAATAAATACTTCAGTATCGATGCGTATACTGGCAGCATAATGGTGGCCGATGCGACAATACTCGATCGCGAGAAGATCAGCGAGATCACATTGACGGCTGTGGCCCAGGATAAGGCGCCAGCGACAGTGCAGAAATCAGCGACGGCAGCGGTTTGTAAAACAGCTTTTTATAGTAGTTATGTATATTTATCCCCAAATTGCATCACTCGCTTCCCGTAGATCCACATAAACGTTCTGGATGTCAATGATAATGCGCCAATTTTCACGCAAGACCAATACACCACAACCTTGGCGGAGAATGCTGCTTTTAATCCGCCCGCCGCATTGCAGCAGGTGAAGGCGCTCGATGCAGATGAGGGCCTATTTGGCGATGTACGTTACTTTATTACTGCCGGCAATGATCAGGGGCTTTTCCGCTTGGACGCACAAACCGGCATTGTGTATCCAGCACAAAGCTTGCATGGCAAGAAAGGACAATATGCGTTGGAAGTTGTGGCGCGTGACACGCAAGGTTCGGGTACCATGGAGAGCCGCACGCGTGTGCTGATCACTGTGATGGGTGTGAATCAACATCGGCCGGTGTTCGTGATACCAGCGCTGTCGAATGCCACCATAGAGATACCTGGTGTAAGTGTTGCTGCGAGGTTAGCTCGCGCGAAATGGCATAGTTTTAAAAATGTTTCTCGCTTTACAGGATATCGTACAACGTGATTATTTACTGCTCACCGTCAAGGCCACAGACAATGATACCGATGAAAATGGCTACATCACCTATCACCTGCAAGTAAACAATGAAAATGTGCAGGAGACTGAGGAGTTCCGGATCGATGCCGTTACAGGCGAATTGCGTACCAAGCGCGAATTAAACCGCAAGGAGCGTGCGAAGTGAGTTGACGCAGCTTAAACTAATCAGATTTTTGATGTGTAAACGTCTTTGCTTTCGGTATGGGTAAACTTCGCGTAAACATAGCAGAAAATTGGACTTGCTTCTTGTGTGTACAAAGGTACATTTCTGGACTTTTTCGGGACCTTTTCGGGTCTATTTTGGGAGCGTTTCGGAATCTATTCTGAACCATTTCGTTACTAGTTAACCACAATTTAAGGACCATTTTGGGACAAGTTTAGGTTCATTTCGGGCCTTGTTCAGAAATATTTTTGGGCCATTGTGGGTCTAGTTCGGGATAATTTTGGGACCGATAAGAGATTATTTCGAAACCGTTTCAAAACTTATTCGAAATCATTATCGTAGGACCACTTCGGGACGAGTTCACGACTATGTAAGGACCAGGTTTAGACTAGTTCTGGGCCATTTGATACAATTTTCAGGACAATTTCGGGACTATATCGGCATTAATTCGGGTTCATTTGAGGCCTAATTCAGGATTATTTTGGGAATGATTCAGGCCTTTTTCGGCACCAGTTCACGATTAGTTCAGGAACATTTCGGGACTATTTCAGGATCATTTTGGGACTAGTATAGGACTTTTTCAGAACCACTTCAATGCAATTTTGCGACAAGTTCGTGAACATTTCGGGGTAGTTTCACATTAGCCACGAATTGATCTTGCCGAAGTGGTTATGGAAAAGTCGGGTACTGGGCCCGTCAAAACGAAATGAAATAAAAGGATATTAATGTTTAATTTCTTACCAAACCTATGTAGTATGTAACTGTATTGCCTAATGCTGTGCCAAGCGTGTACACAGATGTTTACAAATCATATTTCGTGCGTATTTGTTGCTCACCGCTTTTTTAATTTTCGCCCTCTCCATAGCTACGACATAATTTTAGTGGCGCGGGATGCTGGCAACCCGACACCCTTCGAAACGTTGCGCTTCCTGAGTATTAGCATTGTTGATGCAAATGAAAATCGTCCTGAGTTCCCGGATGCTTCGAATCCTTATAAAATATCCATTAGAGAGAATAGTGGGCGCGAGGTGAAGATTGGTCGCATACAAGCAACGGCGCGCAGTAAACACAACAGAGATGTCTATTACTACTTATTGCTGGGCAATGAGGATAGCGCGTTTATTGTGGACAAAGCCACAGGCGATATTTACACCAACAAGAGTTTGGATAGGTGAGCTAAAAAATAGTTTTATTATTTCTCAATTTCAGCAGTCAACATATGTATTTCCTTATCATTACCCTTATCCTTATCTTTGCCCTTATCCTTTTTCTTATGATTTTTTCTTATCCATATCTTTATCCTTATCCTTATACTCATCCTTATGTTTATCTTTGTCGTTATCGTTATCTAACATATCACTACATAACATAAGAGATAACATATCATAATATAAACTAACACAACATGGCATAACATAACATAACATATCATGGCATAACATACCATAGCATAAAAAACACAAACTCACACAATATAGCACAACACAGAATATAACATAAATTAATTTCCTTAAATTTTATCTAATTTAGGGAAGATATCGATTTCTACACGCTTTACATCCTCGCAAGCATCAAATCGGATCTGCACATTTCTGAAGAAGAACGCGCTTCATTTTCAATAAAAAGTTTGGAGCGCGACAACACAGTAGCCAAGGTGTGGATAACAGTGCT
Source organism: Rhagoletis pomonella (assembly GCF_013731165.1). Taxonomy (NCBI): domain Eukaryota; kingdom Metazoa; phylum Arthropoda; class Insecta; order Diptera; family Tephritidae; genus Rhagoletis; species Rhagoletis pomonella. The sequence continues at coordinate 18,564,232 of NW_023458555.1, read as the reverse complement.
CGATGAGAACGACAATGCACCAGTCTTCGAAAAAGAGGTAACTCAATGCACCGCTAACAATATACGTCCACATAACTTACTTTAACAAAACTTTGCCCGTCCACCTAACCACAGGTTTACTATGCCGGTGTGAATGCCAAGGCAGCCATTAACAGCATAATAACGGTTGTAAATGCCACCGACGCCGATGCGGGCAAGAACGCCAAGACCGAATATATGATTGTGGCCTCAAATTTGTATAAGTACGGGGCTACAAAGGCCACCGGTTCTATAGTGCCAAGTCCGTTTGGTGAGTGCGACACATTTATGTAATAGAGAAATAAAAAATGTTAACCAAAAATTATATGTATATTCGTCTGTAGCCATTTCAACCGATGGCCGCATCACCACTGCTGCCTTCATGGCCGAATACAATCAAGATCGTTTTGAGCTGGAAGTAATTGCTAAGGAATTAGAACAACCACAGCAATCAACGCGCACAAAAGTCTATGTTTGGGTATTCGATTCAACGCAGCTGGTGCGCGTCATACTGTCGCGCCCACCGGAGGAAGTGCATCAGGAGCAGGAGGAGATAATCGCTGAATTGCGTAATGCGACACAGCATCGCATCATAGTCGATGAGATACGTTATCATGTGGATGCAATGGGACGTATACGTATGGATTGGTGTGATTTATTCTTCCATGCGGTCGAGCCGCATACGCAACAAATTGCTGCTGTCGATGAGATTCTCAAAGTTATCGATGCAAACTATGATTACTTGCGGGTGAGTGGTGAAATGTGACTTTTTTGCTTTCATCAAAAAAAAAAAACATTTACTTTCTATGTACTTACATATCCTTTTTTAGGACTATTATGCCGGTTTCGCTATTGAGAATGTCGTGCCTGCCTACATTACCATCGTTCAGGATGAATTTGATTTAGCTGTGGCAGGTTTGGTGGCGCTCATTATCGTACTCTTTGTGGGCGTTATTAGCTTTATTGTGCTGTGTTGTTGTCTCAAGCATTGGTAAGTAGATATAGCCAGTTTTAGTTATATGTTTCAATCATTTATTACTTATACCTTTTAGGAATCTCTCCGTGCCTGTCGAAAATCGCCGCAAGGAGGCTTTAATCAAGAAACAAATCATAGAAGATCTGAATACAACCGAGAATCCTTTGTGGATAGAGCAGTGAGTTTCACAGTATATGCCTTGAATTATAGCTTTATAACCTTTAACAACAATTTATTTTACAGAAAACTCAAGCTCTATGAGGAGCAAGAGCTAACCATGCAAGTCTTCTCTGAGCCCGATCACATTTCGAATTCGGATTCACCGGTGAGTATTATCTAATAGTGTTTTCGTGTCCACCAAAAAAGTCACCGTTTGACTGCCTCTTTCTCTTTTCGTGTTCAATTCTAAAATCAGGACCAAGAACAAATGGTATGATCGAAACTAAATGTCGGTTTCGTGGTTTTGTTCCCAAGAACGCTTAAAACCGCCATCCGAAATGAGAACTAAACTTTCGGAAGTGTTTTCACAAGAACGAAAGTGATAACAAAACTGTCAAGAACGTTCTGAACGGGAATTATATAAGAACAAAATCCTATGGAACGTTCCCAAAGAGAACGAAATGCGAACAACAATTTTGAGAACATTTCCAAGAGAACAAAATGGGAACAAAAGTCTGAGGAACTTTCTCTCGAAGAACCATTTGGGAACTAAAGTCAAGAGAACGAAACGGGAACAAATCTTTTCGGAGCTATTCGCGAAAAATGGCAGCGAGAATAAAATTTTGTTCATAGCGTTCTACAGCGTTTAAAATATTTGAATATTAAAATTTATAAAAAAAAGAACTGAAAGATAATAATGCAAATTAAGTCAATGAAAGACTTGAGACACGAACTTTTCTTGCACAGAAAATAAAAAATTGTTCTCACTGAAACGAGTTTCCATACCAACTCCCAGTCGTCCCTTTCATTATTAACATTAAGTTCTCAAAACTTTTGTTATAGTTTTGTTCTCTAGCAGAACTTTTCCCAGACTTTTGTTCTTACTGGATCCTGCGTGAAAACGTTCTTGATACTTTCGTTCTCATTTTGTTCCCATTGAAAACGTTTCCGAAAGTTTCATTCTTATACTGTTCTTCTTGAGAACGTTTCTTAGAATCTTGTTCGCATTTCGTTTTTTAGGGAAACGTTCCCGAACCTTTTGTTCTCCTTTTGTTCCCGTTAAATCTGCTCTCAATACTTTTGTTGAGACAATTTTGTGCTCGTTTCTTGTACTGTCACACTCTTGTACACCTCTCTGCCTTTGAAGCTTTGTCGGGGAGATGGTTGCCCTGAAAATCAGATGGTTGCGCAAAACGACAATATTATGAAATGCGTTAGCTAGACAGGGACAAGAAGCCAAAAACATGCCCTTTTACAGGGTTGAGTGTAGAAAGACAGCATTTTTTGGAAGAAACGAAGTCATCATAACTGAGAGAATACATCAAATTTGAAAAAGCACGACACGGGAACCTATGGTGTCGGCAATAGTAGTGCAAACCATACTGGGGCGGTGTATTATTTTAATACAGCTTTTCTTTCTTAAAGTAACCGACTACTTTGGAGTATATTCACCGCTTAGTATCGTAATGCTTACCAGCATCAATCAAAATCAGGTTCTGGTATCCTTCGCGTATTTGGATCCTTTGAAAGTGATTTCTTTATCAAAACTTGAACGAATCCTACTAATTAGAGACCTCATACAAATCTTTGCTGACGGATAAATTAACCAGTTCAAATGCTGATCTTATTATCTATAAAGGATTTGTCTTAATGCGTTTATATCATAATCTTCATCGAAATTACAGGATGGCAACCTTTCTTGATTGCAATCAATAAAAGGTACGCGCAGAATTATGCTGAAAAAGCTAGAACCTGCTCGAGTCGATGCCTCACCGTCGCTTTCGACTTGTCACTGTCCGCCCTCATCATTACCGAGATGTAGAAAATTGGGAAGGAAGATTAGCGAGGGTCTGAACCAAAGTTGACCATGTGACAGGAAGGTCCTAGTCGCAGTTGACCTATCGGAAGGCATTGGACACGGATAACCCCACGGCCCTTTCACTCGTCGCTCCCAGCTTGGACGAAACGATGGATAACCAGCTATCCCTGTGGAGGCTAATCATCAGTCCAATTTTGTAACTCCAAGTCCAAGCCGCGTAGAATTAAACAGGGGGTATCTCAAGGCGGCGTACTCTCCCCAACACGGTTTAATGGCAACATACTCAAGCATCGACAGCCTTTGGTAGAAAATAAACGACTATCTCACCAATCAGTCACCGCCGCCACACCCTCCATCACATCAAATAACGAGATCAGGCTCGAAACAGACGTCTTCGTCTACAGCGCCAATATACCGACAACCAACCACCCCAAAATCCTGAAAGTCTGAAATGTTCTCCTTCTCTACACCTCAGCCACCTACAACGAACTACGAGCCAGGGACAAAGTTTTCAAATCGCTAGCCGGCAGCACCTGAGCAGCCGACAAATAGTCGAATCGAAATATTAGGCACTGACGTGCAATTTTCGATACGACTCGACTCACCAATTACGACTTGCACTCAGCACACGACACTCAATGAGACTGCATGTTATCGAGCACTTCCTCGTGGAATGTAACCGTGGGAACCACCCCAAAAACGCTCTGCTGCGGAACGATCCGCCCCAACTACCGTGAAGACGAGGTGAAACCTAGCACAACTCCATTTTGGGTAGTGCCAGAGACTCAACGACGATGACCCTGAAACCGAAAGCCCTCTGGACTGCGCCCATCGACGCCGCCCGCTTCATTGGATTCAGGCTTACCGGGTCAGAGGATAACTCATGACAAACCCCGAGGAGTTTAACACTGCTACTACAACAACCTTATAAACAGGTATTTCTTAGGTTCTCACCTACAAAATCACCGGCGATTCTTTTCATCATCTGAGCAGATTAGAATAGGCTCCCATTAGACATCCACGTATGTACATGAGTTTATCTGAGGGGTTGAGTACTGCTGTTACAATAACAACAGTCATCCACGGCATACCACCAATTACAACGGCTACACTGGACCAAGCCACATACCTAATGAAATACCGGACAGCCACTTATCGTCTCTGTTTTCTAATGATGCTTAAACACCACCTGCATTGTGAGACCTCAATGCTTCCTTTAAGGCAGCTTAGCAAGCAATTCCTGCTCGATTGCTACCGCAGGGAACATACTAACAAGAACTTGAAGTTGTGCGACCTCCTAGGTACGTCAGTAGACATCTCCACAAATTGTAGGAACTGATTCAGATATGCACGGCACATCCACTTGGCCCGACGTTGTTCAGAGATGCTAATAACGACTTTCATTTTCACTACCTAGCACAGACGAAGAACTTCAGTTGCCTCGAGACACCCGCGTAACTGCGACACCATTTTGGTCTGGATAATGTAGCAAGTAAAACTCTGACTTATACAGACCCGAGATCTTTACACGCAATAGGGCTCTCCTCCTTTTGGTCTGACCCCGTCGAAACGGCACTTTTCACTAATATATTGAGGTCGGCGCCCTATTTTACCTTTTACGAAAATGTCGGAAATGTAATTCACACTGAATAAATATACTGCGGACTATACTGAATATTGCTACGGACGCAGCCACGCTACGGAAATAGACTTAAGCCCATACCTTCTTTCCTTAAACGAAATTTGAGTTTTGAACAATTGCATTTATTTTATTTTCAGGCTCAATTAGAACATCATGTGCCACATCATAGTGTTGTTGACAACACCTATGCCACCATACAGCCACGCAATGGCAATCACGGCGTGGGTAGTTCCGTTCTGCATAATGGCGAGAATGTGAGCGGCGGTGGTAATATGAACAATACTAATGCGCTGGGACGTGTTCATGATGCACATATAAATGAATTTGCCGATTATGCGACGTTGCGCAACAATCGAGCACCATCGGTGAGTGTGAAGGGATACATACAGTGGTGGAAAAAATAATAGAAACAAAGAGTGTTAACAAGTTTTAGATACATTTCTTTTACTTATTTAATATTTAGTAGTTTTTTATAAAATTTTAACTCATTACCAGGCACCGAGAACAAAAGGTATGATCGAAATTAAATGTCGTTCCCGTAGTTTTGTTTGCAAGAGCGCTTCAAAACCAAAACCAAAATGAGAACAAAACTGTCGAGAACGTTCTCAATGGGAATTATATAAAAGTAAAACCCAGTGGAATGATTCAAGGAGATCACTACTTTCGGGAAGATTTCTAAGAATACCAAATGGGAACAAAATTCGCCGGAACGTTATTGAAAAGAACTGAACGGGGAAAAAAGTCCAAGGAACTTTCTCTCGAAGAACAGGAACTTTCTGACAGAGAACGAAACGGGAAAAATATTCGCTGAACTATTCGCTAAGAAGGGAAGCGAGAACAAAATTTTCCCATAGCGTTTATTAGTTTGTAATGTTTTTATATTAAAAAGGGAAGCTGAAAAGTAATTATGCAACTTAAGTCAACGAAAGACTTAAGACAAGAACTTTTTTTTTTTTTTTTTTTTTTTTTTTTTGCACAAAAACTGAAAAATTATTCCATAAGTGAACAGTTCACTCTAATGATAAATGAGTTGGATATTGAAATGATCCAGACTTCCTCTGGCTTAGAACTAACATTCGTGGCTCTCATTGAAACGATTTTTCTTCCCAACACGCAGACACCATTCTCATTCTAAACGTTAAGTTATCAAACCTTTAGTTCTCTAGCAGAACGTTCCGCAGATTTTTGTTCTTATTTGATCCTCCTTGAAAACCTTCCCGATACTTTCGTTCTCATTTTGTTCTCACTGGAAACGTTTCCAAAACTTTCTGTTCTCATTGTGTTCCCGTGTTCAAACTGCTCTCAAAACTTGTTTCCCGATTTGTTCTTTTGTGGGAACGTACTTGACATTTCTTTTCTTTCTCATGCGGAACTCAAACGAAACTGGAACGCGTTCTCGGTCCCTGCTCATTACTTAAAAAAACAGCATATACATAAATCAACATTTCAAACTTTGTAAAGAATTCACATGTTGAAATCTTAAAAATTAATTGTCAAATATTTTACTTTTTTATTCGATTTTTTTTTTTAATTCTGGGTATTGCAGTGTACATGGGTGTAGCCAGGTACGTGCAGGGGGCTCGAGACCCCTAACTTCCAAGTTTCCCTAATTATAAAAAAATTGTACCCTAACTAGCCTTAGCTAGCTTAATAGTTTTGAGCTCCACCCATAAATGTCGTTCTGGCTACGTCCATGGCAGTGCATGTGTGTATGTATGTACATTAGACCATGCCACCTTACAAGCAAACAAAAAGTTCTTAGTAACACCCCTGGGACTAAAGTATTTTGTACGGCAATTTCGAAAAAATATTATATAAATTTTTTATAGCCAAACCTATTGGTCGCACAGTGCGGAAATTGAACGCTTTTCGTGACAAAGTCTAATAACCTAAAATCTCAGGAATGAAAATTTCTATTGAAATAAATTTTACAACGTTTTAAAGCTCTTGAGAAAACTAATTATGATCGATTTCAATTGTTTTCCTTTTTTGACCAGCAAATAGCACGTAGAAAATTTTTTAAAATGGTTTAGATACGCATTTTTGCTGTTCGAAAAGCGCATTTAAACTTTTTTAAAGTTCATTACATGCAGTTTCTAGGTAAAAAAAAAACTACAAAAAATTTTAAATTTTGCCAGATGCAGGTCTCATTGAATAAGAAATTACCTCGACCTTCAAAGGTAAGAATAGAACCAGAGTTTTCCGATCGAAAAATATTTTTTTTTCAAGAACTCGATACCATTTCTACGAAAGGTTGTTTTTCCCCATATAAAATACATGGAAAACTTTGAGCGACCTCTTAAATAATTTTTTGATTCCAAAATAAAAAATAGGGGTATATTTTTTCGATGTAGAATAATCCTATGCGGTAAGAGCATTAAAATTCCAACTTTACTTCTTTTGGACCACCCTACTATACATACATCCGGCAATGATTTTTTTTATATAATCAAAATACTTAATGATTTTTGGCGAGCTTTGATTTACTGACATAAGGGTGGTACGTTAAGGTGAAAAAAACTGAGTTCTGGTAAGTAAGTACTAGAACGGGGCAATTGAGGTCAATCAACTTCGGAACAAGAAAAATGTCTCCGATTGTAAATGCTGAAAATATTGCGAAAAATTTAAAAAGGCGACCCCTATCCACAGGGGTGACAAATTGGAATTTAATGTTCGAAATAGTTCTGAGCGTTCATTTGTCAACCGATTTGATTAGTATTATTTTTTTAATGAAAGCTGATAAAATTTAGAAAAAATGTTTATTATTAAAAATCAACGCGATTTGTTAACCACTTAAACTTGCACTTTGCTATAGTAAAATTCAATATGCAGTTTTCTTAGCATACCAAATTTTGTGTTTAATTTTGGTGAAAATTTTTATAATACTTAAAATTTTTTGTGCATTTTTTTCGTTTCCAAGAAACTCTATAACTGTTTTCAACTAGTTTTTATCATGTAACATTCATTGACATTTGGTTTCCTCTAAAATTTCTACTTTCTCTGCATTTTTCTCCAAAAAATTTTACATAAATAAATACAAATTTCTAAATCCCATCAAATCGAAATTGCCGTGCAAAGTTTCAAAGATTCAAAGTTTATGGCGAACTTTTTTTTTCTGTTACGATCTAATGTACACGCTTACATATGTTTCCCCTACACACATCATAGTGTGACTACATGCACATTAGAGGAAAGTTTTTTCTGCTGCTAATTTATATTTAATCATTTACTTGCACTTTCATTTACAGATGTACGAATTTACTGGCTCCACATTCCAAGCGCCCATACGCGAAGGCGACGATGCTGTGGCAGAGCTCATTTAAAATTCAGCCAATGCCATATAGTGGACTGTGTATAGATCGTAAACGCTGGCATTTAATATTAATACAGTAATTTCTATTAATTTTTAATTTTATTTTTTCTTGTAAATTCAGTATGCTCAGAATTGCAGTGTATATTCGAGTTGCATTAGTGCGACTTGGCACAGTTAATTAAGCAGCTCAATATTGAAAAGAAATTAAGCTAAGCTAACAGAAAATCGGGTGATGGTTTGGGTAATGCCAAGTATAAAGTAAATTTTATAATAATGAGTAATCTGAAGTATGTACATGCATTATAATATTCGCTAGCCTAGAGCTAGAAGTTGCTAAGTCCATTTTACAAATTTTACATGAGTGGAAAAAAACTTCTTATTGCCATTTTTCAAAAGTGTTTACAGCAAAGCAAAACTCCATACAAATAAGAAGTAATGGTTTTAATCTTATCCAACTTTCTATACCTTATTTGGAAGCAAAAAGAAGTACCGTAATGCTTCTGAAGACCATGCGTTTTTAATTTTTCTTCCTTTTTATATCAAAATATGAGTTTTTATAAGAAGTGGACTCAGCAAACGTTTCACTCTAAGCTAGCAAATGTGCAAGTAGAAAATACAGTTCTGTGTAGTTTCGACAGAGTAATTTATTTGACTTTATTTAAAATCAATATAAATTGTGACATTTGATAAAATATTTTAAATAAACTTTTGTTTAAAGGATTGCTAGAGCTACGAACGATGGCAAATGTTTTGATACTTAGAATGTTGCCTTAAAATGCAGCAATTTAATGGCTTTATCGTAAAAAGTGTCAAGTCGATTAAAATTATTTTGTCAAACGTGCACAGAATTGTATTTAGTATGTAGTTTAAGCAAACATAAGAAATACTCAAGGCAGCTTTTTAATGAACAAAGGCTCAGAGCCATGTGAAGGCACTCGAATATGTGTATGTATGTTAAAGGAACAAATCGTAAAAAATAGACGAAAAAATAATGATACAAAAATATATAAAAATGAGACAATAAGCGTAAAGTAGATATTGCAACGAAAAAAAAAAAAAAAAATAAAACTAACATAATTTAATAAATTACAGTAATATACACAAGCAGCTCTGCGTTTAATCCATATAATGTGTGTTTAAGTTTAACTTTAGAATGTTATTATAATTTTTTATAATTAGCGTAAATATGTATTAGATAAGTTTGTTAGTGAATTTTATTTGCATTTCAAAGTGTTTAAAGTCTTTTTGAATATACACCCCGTGTCAAAATTATAAGTTTTAACAATTTATTTATTTTTGGTTTTAATTTTATTTTCAACTTTGACTTTAAACTTTTCGTGTCAAAATTATAAGTTTATCAATTTATTTATTTTTTGTTTTAATTTTATTTGCTTGTCAAGTTTTTAAAGTCTTTTCGAATATACATGCATACACCCCGTGTCAAAATCATAACTTTTACCAATTTTTATTTTATTTTAGTTACTTTTTATAAAAACATATTCTATTTTGCAATAAAAACCGTATAAATCGATGTCGAAAAGTGTATGTTATATTAAAAAAAAAATCAACAAACTTTCGTTAAATTAATTGCAATTAAATTTACCATAAAGATAGTATATCTAATAAAGTGCAAGTTTGAAGTAGCTAGGACTTACCGTTTATTTTTGACAATTTTGACGAAGAAAATTGTTGTTATTATTAAAAAAAGAAATAGTCGAACATGCTTTGTATGGAAGAAAATGCACCTACTTAAAACTTACACTTTATGGCACCAAAATTCAATGGGCTACAAAGCTGCATACGCAAAATTTTTCTCATAAATCTAATAAAAAGCTTGAAAACTGAACGAAAGTTTAATTTTTTTTTTTAATATTGCACAAACTTTGTAACTTGGATTTATGCGGGTTTTTGAAGAATAAACTATATTTTCATTTTAAATAAATAAATGAAGTCAAATTACAAACAAATTAACTTTTAACAATTGTCCGTATGTATGTATGTGGTGATGTTGTGCGCTTAGAATTTTGACACGGGGTGTACATCCAAAATAAATCAATGAATATTTCTTACATTAGATTTTGCGCTTTAACTAGTTAGAGTAAAGAAAACTATTAAAATAGTTAAATTTCATTTGATTTAAGAAAGCAATTAATGCTACATAATTAAAAACAATATCCAACACTTTGTATAAATAAACGTGTATAATATAAGTACTTTTTGTTTGTATGCAAATTATATTATCTAATTTCATTTACAAATTTGCACATGCAAGCGAAGCTCCACAAATATTATCACAAGGATCTTTAGTTATTAAAGTGGAGCGACACTTGCACATGCATATACTCATATACATATACATCCCTATAACACGATATTAAACACGTCCTCAAATTTGTATTGTGAATATGTTTGCTTAAATTTAATTTTAACTAAAAGCCGCCCTTGCTCAATGTAGTAACTAAACAATACATCTTTACTAAGTAGAAGTTATTATTAACCACAAATATGTACATACATATGTATATCTTACATACATACATATATACACACATTCTGTAGGTCATAGTGTACTAACCAACAACATTAATTGTAAAGAAACTCTTATACAGATGACTAAAAATTAAAGAGATAAAAAATTAAAATATATAATTAAAGTTACATAATTATAACTTATGTATGTATGTATTTTAAAAATATAAGTAATGAATATACTATATAGTATAATAATATTTGCGTGAAATTATTAAGTATAAATAAAAATCTCAATATGTAAGTTGCGGTGGTGAAGAAGCCGTTAAAAATAAAGCAAATGTATTTATTTAAACTTAAGTAATATGCTTTTTTTATTGTTTGAGAATAAAATGTGTGATAGTTCTTTATTGCAGCTCAGCCACAACACTGCAGTTCCATGAAAGTAGTTTCTTTATTGCAGTACTGTGGCAACACTGCAAGTTCGATGAAAAGGTTTTCGCAACCCGTTGCTCATCTAACCGGCTTAAGCTTGGAGGTGTGTAGTTATCAGCCTACTAAACTCTGCCTAAATTAGTGAATCCACTACTAAAGATTGCTGTCAATCTCATCTAACGGTAGGTCGAGCATGCGATCAGTGTCGACGTGGTTGAATTGAATGCCACTGAATACATACGACTCACTCAGCATAATTACAATGGTTACACCAAGGTTCAATCCAGTCGAAACCCATTGACGAATTATCAATTCTCTTTCTTAAGAACTCTATCCTAAGAACCGGAGTTGTAATATTTGCTTTTGATAAGCAATTTAATGGAGTTTTTCACGAAATCTATCGCAGTTTTTAGAGAAGTCTGCGAAAATGTATTTCACTGAATCCGAATAGCTACGAAGGTAAAGTATACAAATTCCACGAAGAGGTTAGGGGAATGCTGCTGGAGTGAGTGCCCTTGTTCAGATATACCAAATCTGAGTCGTTCCGGTCACGTGAACCCGACGTTCGTGGTAACGGAATAATTCTTTCGTATCGATCGTCTGTTTAGTGCCACAAAAAGTTCTCAAGAATCTTGGAAAATGCTGCTGCAGTGACAAGTCTTTCCAATTATCATGTAAATCGATTGATGTTTCATTCATCCCCGAATAATTAAAGTCAGTCCTGCTTATTGTTTTTGTAAGAGCATACCGATTCCCCAGAATTTTGGAAAATTCTGCAGGTGAACTCTTAACTAGTCTGCAGTGACCCATCATAATACCTATCATTATCCTTGACCTCCTTTGGGGCGGTTTATGAATGCTCTGTACCTTGGAAGGTGGCAGCCACCCGGTAAGTAATGTTTCACCAGTATTGTTCTCCGAGTTTGTTCCTCTTCTTTCTGAGTTCTTTCTTGATTGTACCACGTCCTATCACAAGGAAGTTAGGTGGATAGGGTTATCGTTGTCAATGCATTCAAAGGCCAAGGAGGATTTGACCACAAATAATTAGAGGCCAGCCTGGCTACCACTTAACATTAAGATTTTCTCAATACGGTAATTCCTACTTAAGCTAATCTCTGCACACAGACTAATGGTATCGGTTTGCTACGTTTTTACCTGTCTAGTCCATTAAAAATTAGATCCTCTCCTGAAACTCGTATGGTCTTATTCATTAAAACTAAAGTAGGTTTAAAGAGCTTTATAAATCGACGTTTTCATACATTTTTCAGTTTATAAACCTTTATTTTCCATGAATAAGGCAATTAGGTATTTAACTTTATATAGCTAAACAAGCGTCAGAACTTATTGAGGGCGAACAATTAAGAACTCCTGAAATATCTCAGCATATACTTCTGTATTTATCTGTCAGACTATTTGAAATATATTTGAAACTTCGCAAAAAACGTATTTGTAGGTAAGTATCTTTTAACTCCTAACCTTTATTAAACAATACAACCCTGTCGGCCTACAATCTATTACCATAATTCCAGCTGTAAACAACCGGCTGTCAAAATTTATAAAAGTTGCTCGCCCATTGCAAAAATACATTTGCATTCCGTCGGTTTGCCTTTTTGTTTATTTTCCCGATTTAAAGTTGTTAATTTCTACTAAAAATGAAGCAAAAACGTAAACACCCTAGCACCGAAGATGGAGGTAGCAAACAGAATCCCCACACAGTGACTGTTTCACAAATTAGTGCAGATATCATTTGGCAGGTGAGTTTTTGCTGCATTTTTTTCTTCTAAACATTTACGAACTAATCTTGGCACTCGAAAGCTCGCCTCGCAATATTGGTCACCAGAAACACCAGTCGATGAGCTCCTGCCCTACAATGGCAATATTATAGAAGACATTTACTGTCGTGAGATTTTAGATCACAGGTCGTCAACCCGTCGCATCATGATGTTGGAATTCAGTCAATATTTGGAAAAGTATTTGTGGCCTAATTATAAACGTGAAACGGCTACGCATGCTCATCTCATGTCAATTGTAGCTATGGTCAATGAGAAATTCCGTGAACGCGTTGAAGTTTGGCCCATATTTGAATCGAAGCCTGAGGAATATCCGGCATTCTTTAGACACGTATTGGAAACCTGTCTACCAGCGGAGACTAGTAAAGGCAGGCAAGCAACAATGCGTGAAAAAACTGCGCTAATAGTATTTCTCAATCACTGTTTCAATAGCATGGAAATTGAGTTGTGTCGCGAGCAGGCGAAACGGTTGGTCTCACTGTCCATGTGGAGCTGTCTACAGCCAAGTAAGTTTTGATAACTACAATACAAGTATGGAATTATTCTTTTTTTATTTACTGCAGAACGCTTGGAGCAAGAGCTGCGGGAAGTGCCTGAGTGGCGCAAATTCTGGCGTCGTTTACAGAAGAAAGAAAAGGGTGTTCAAATGCCGGAGGTAGCATGGGAGCGGCATTTTTTGCAGGTATGTGATCCACTATTGCTTAGTTTAGCAGTGAACAGACGTATTACTCAGCATGCTAGAAATGTAACTATGTACTTTCTTTTATGTATTATGTTACACCGTACGTAGTCAAAAAATAATTCCTTGGGTGCAAAAAAAGCTCACCCTAATTTTTTCTTGATTTATCTGCAAAGAAACGAAATTATTTACACTAATTCTTTTATCTTTTTAACAGAATTTAATTATTCAGTTTCTGAATATATTAGAAGCCATACCTCTTGAAACCGATTTGGCACCTAGTGTGGTAACATATTGTGAACGTTTTTTGGAATTTATTGTCGATTTGGAAGCATTGCTCCCTACACGTCGTTTCTTTAATACAGTTTTGGATGATACTCATCTGTTGGTGCGTGCACAAATCTGTAATTTGGTGCAACGTGAAGAAGGCAAGCTGTTCGGTCAGGTGAGTGATTATTTCTTAGAGAGTTTCTCCATAATTAACAGCTTTGAACTACACACATATGTATGTACATACATATGAGCATTTCCTGCAGAATGGTAGACTTTGGATTAGATTTTTTTTATATGAATAGCCACCATTGTCATTCATCAAACACAAGTAAAACTATTTTTCATAAACAGTCCAGCTGGTATAGGATGCCTAAAAGTAGCCTTTCGCACGATCCTAAAACGTATCTCAGGGGATAGCTGACAATATTTATGCCGCGTTTACATTATGCCAGTATCAAGCCTGTCCAGTGGGCCAGTCCAGTTACTGGCGTAACGTAAACCGGCACTGGCACGAACTCATTCCATGCAATTGCTTGCATGCCAGTGTGACAGCATAGTATAGGTGGCCAATCCACTAGTATGCCAGATCTTTCAGAACCTCATACGATGAATAGATATGAATATGAAAATAGTTTTAGAATTAAAAAATAAATTTCAAATAAAAATTTGGGTCCTATATACAGTTAGGGTATAAGTTTAAACTTCTATCTCTAGAATTTTTGGTACCCACACTTAATTTTAGTACAATAATGTGCTGGTTTGAAGTTGCTAAAAAGTCCCGTTGATTTCTGAAATTTTTGTGTGTGCATTTTCTTCCATATAAAATATGTTTCAAACATGCATACGTACATACTTTGCATGGAAGAAAATGCGTGACGCCTAATTCGGTGTTTACTTGAGGAGATATTACAGACAAAGCAACAACCGCATGGCGAAAACGGCCTTTCAACTAATCGCTTCCAGTGAAGCCAACTTTTAATTCAACCAATTGCCTCATAAAATTACATAGGCTATAAAACTGCAAATTTTCTTAAAATTATAACAAAAAAAGTTTTAAAATTTGGGTAGTTTTTGTTTTAATTTTCGACAAAGCTTGAAAATGATATTTAAATGGTTTATCTGAATAAACTATATTTTTATACAAAATTAACGTTTTTTTTTTTGTGAAAAACACTGAATATTGTAAGAAAAATCTACGGAAACTTTTTCTAGTGGGTGTATATTGAATTCTTAACTTTTTTCTTTAATTGGGAATCTTTTTAGAATGTACCTATGTTTTCTACAAAAAAAATATTATATTAGAAAAAGTAGTTAATATCTTGTGATGTAATCAACCGATTGGTATAATCAGTGGAATAAGAATATTCGGGTGAATTTTTTTCGGGCGAAACTCAGGATAAGGCTGAATATTTTTTTCATCAATTTTGGTATAGCTAGATTCAGATTTTTTTGCTATTGTTTGACTCTTTTCAGGAATTGCCAATATATAAAAAAATTCTAAAACCCCCTAAAGCCAAATAAATACAAATGTCGGTAAAAATTGCTGTGGTATTTAAGGGACAATTCCCAATATCGCATATTGAATATGGGCCAAACACATTCAGGAATATCGATAATTTTTTGCTGTTTAATTTTTCGTGCGCTAATTATAAATTGAAATATAAAAAGTTAGACTTTTTCTTAAACAAAATTTGTAACATAAATTTTTTAATGCAGTTTACTTCTATTTGACACGTAGATCTTGGATCCACAGTCTTGCCCCTAAATTTCATTTGGCAACATTCTGCCATCTTCGATTTAAGTTTTTTTTTTAGTTTTTTGCGATTTGCAGGCTTATTTTGCATTTTTCGTAAAAAATGGTGAAATGCAAATATGTAGAGAATTTAATTTCCCATATTTGTGATATAGGAGGCTTTTTAAAAATAGCAATTTTTATTGCAAAAAAAAATTAAAGAAAACTGCGAAAAAAATTTACATTGTCACGGTTTTCGCCATTTTGTGACAATTTCTGTTGAAAATATATAGCAATTTCTGTTGAAAATACATAGCATATTGAAATTCCAAAGATGTAGAGAATTTCATTCTCCACAACTTTTGTACCTACATTTGTTTTGTACGACGCTTAGTCACGGCCGGGATGCGCCGTAAAACTCATTTCCACACCACCGCTGAAGTAGAGTTTTTCGGCGCGTTTTTGTTATCGTGGTTTCCCCAGTAGGCCTAATCCACGGGCAACGTTTTTTGCTTTTCAATGAAAGCAGGTGAAGGTGTGGAAATGAGTTTTACGGAGCATCCCGTACATCGATATGTTTATCGCTTTCCTGGCCGTGATCTAAGCGTCGTACAAAACAAATGTAGGTACAAAGGTTGTGGAGAATGAAATTCTATACATCTTTGGGATTTCAATATGCTATGTATTTTCAACAGAAATTGTCAAAAAATGGCGAAAACCGTGACAATGTAAATTTTTTTCGCAGTTTTCGTTAATTTTTCACAATAAAAAATGTTATTTTAAAAAAACCTTCTATATAATAAATGTGGTAAATTAAATTCTCTACATATTTGTATTTAGCCATTTTTTTACGAAAAATGCAAAATAAGCTTGCAAATCGCAAAAAACCCAAAAAAAAAACTTAAATCGAAGATAGCGGATTGTTTCCAAATGAAATTTAGGGGCAAGACTGTGGATCCAGGATCTACTTGTCAAATAGAAGTAAACTGCATAAAAAAATCGCTGTTACAAATTTTTTATTTTATTTTTCCTACCAAATTTATCTAATTTTACTGGGCTGATGCTATGTTTGGCACGATCTCGGCCGTGATCTAAGCGCCGTACAAAAAAAAATTTAGATATAAAAGTTGTGAAGAATGATATTCTTTACAAGTTTGGAATTTCAATATGCTATGTATTTTCAACAGAAATTGTAATACATATATATATGTAAAATTTTTTCACAGTTTTTTGCTAAGCTTTTACAATAAAAAATGCAATTTTTAAAAAATCTTCTATATAACAAATGTGGGAAATTAAATTCTTTACATATTTGTATTACACAATTTTTTACGAAAAATGCTAAATAAGCTTGCAAATCGCAAAATACCCCAAAAAACTTAAATCGAAGATGGCGGATTGTTGCCAAATGAAATTTAGGGGCAAGACTGTGGATCCATGATCTACGTGTCAAATAGAAGTAAACTGCATCAACAAATCGCTGTTACAAATTTTTTTCAAATTTCCTACCAACTTTATCTAATTTTACTGGGCTAACTTCTTTCTTTTCTTGTTTTTGTTACTTTTCAATAGCTGTTTGTGCATGCTTTATTTTATATTTAATTTTACCATATTTTTGGTATTTTTCAAGAGTTTTCAGGCCCAAAACAACATTCAACACTTAGCTTTACTTTTTATTAATGCCTAAGCAGAAACAAAAGTTACCGGTTTTTGAAGTTCAAAATCACCTCATGCTAAATTGATTTGTTGGCTTTGCACTATAAACTCCATAACAGGTATGGTCTCTGCTTTAAAACTTTTTGTGTCCAAAAATTGGAGTATTTTTTGGACCACTCTTTGTTTTATATATCTATCACTTTTATCAAAGCAACTTACATCATACTCCTACTATGTCGGAAACACCAACAACAAAAACGAGAATAACTTACCTCGCTTCTAACACTTGCTTACTGTAGTTCAAAAACCATCTGTTCACCACACCACTGAAATTTTAAAAATTCGCACATGCTCTTGCATAAAAACCAGTTCCTTACAGTCCACTTTTTCTTAGTTTTTATTAAAATCACTTAAATTACTATCGCCTAAACTCTCTTAAAGCAAATGCAAAGTTTCGTCTATATAATTCGAAAAACTTCTAAATTTTTAGCTTAAGTACACTTTTTAGACATTTCATTAGTAACTTAAATTAATTTCGAATGTGCTTTAATATACTTATGAATCATAAAAATATGGAAAAATTAAAATTAATGAGAGTTTACTTAATCTTGGTATAGTGTTGTACAATTGGTTTGTTTCGTTTTGCTTCGTCTTATATGTATGTAGCTACAAACCTACATACATTCATAAATAATGCATCAGACTAAGTGTTTATAACAAATACAATTCCACCATATTCAATTCAAGAAATGAGCGTTGCACCACTTTGAAAGCTTGCCATTCTCTGTTTTTGTTTTTTTCTTACACTGATGTGTGTCTGTATACAGTCACTCTCGGCACGATTGGTATTTCATCTGGGAATATGCCGGCTGGTTGCTGTGCCAGGGTTTGCTGTGAATTCGGCGCGTTACGAACGCGCGCCTCATCTCAGTAGTCATTACAATTCATATAATGCATTTCATCGCCCCAATCGTTGGCCGATGGTGGCTCATTATAACAGCATGACTTCTTCAATAGGAATGTAACATGTTTCTGACGCAGCACGCAAACGTATAACAAAAGCGGCGCTTGCCCAGCATTGACCAGTATATGCGCATAGAGTAGGCCATCGTATGGCAGCCAAGAGAGCACGAAAAAGAGCCACGCAATCGACATGATTAGCAGCATCCACGAAAACATGATAAAGCTGTGCAAAATGACAAAGCAATAATAAAAAATAATAATATGAATGTCAATTTATGCTCTGTTGCGGTCACTTACTTTGCGCGCAACTTGTGCTGTATGCGCCCATAAACATTCCTGCGATTGATCAACTTCAAAGTGGTCACATAGAAGAAGATATTGATGAGTATTGTACAGGCGATAGGCGCAAAAAATATCCACATGCCTAGCCAACCGATTGTTTCCTGATCACCAATGAGATTTTGTTGCTTGTACGACTCGGCGTCGAGGAAGAAGTGCGCAAATACCGCCAAGCCGGCCATTAACGCAGTGAGCCCCCAAGCATACCCCGAATAATAGCAATATTTGCGTCCATCGGTGACACGCAAGAATACATTGCGCGAACGAAAGGTTTTCCAAATGTAGTAGCCAAAGCTGTTGAGCCAAAAGAAGGCGCCCAGCATGCTGATGTAGAGTATAATATCTAACGGGTGATTTTTTTGAGGTTAGGATTTTCATGCATTAGTATTTGACAGATCACGTGGGATTTCAGACATGGTGTCAAAGAGAAAGATGCTCAGTATGCTTTGAAATTTCATCATGAATAGACTTACTAACGAGCAACGCTTGCAAATCATTGAATTTTATTACCAAAATCAGTGTTCGGTTCGAAATGTGTTTTATCGACAAATTTTGTTCAGCGATGAGGCTCATTTCTGGTTGAATGGCTTCGTAAATAAGCAAAATTGCCGCATTTGGAGTGAAGAGCAACCAGAAGCCGTTCAAGAACTGCCCATGCATCCCGAAAAATGCACTGTTTGGTGTGGTTTGTACGCTGGTGGAATCATTGGACCGTATTTTTTCAAAGATGCTGTTGGACGCAACGTTACGGTGAATGGCGATCGCTATCGTTCGATGCTAACAAACTTTTTGTTGCCAAAAATGGAAGAACTGAACTTGGTTGACATGTGGTTTCAACAAGATGGCGCTACATGCCACACAGCTCGCGATTCTATGGCCATTTTGAGGGAAAACTTCGGAGAACAATTCATCTCAAGAAATGGACCGGTAAGTTGGCCACCAAGATCATGCGATTTGACGCCTTTAGACTATTTTTTGTGGGGCTACGTCAAGTCTAAAGTCTACAGAAATAAGCCAGCAACTATTCCAGCTTTGGAAGACAACATTTCCGAAGAAATTCGGGCTATTCCGGCCGAAATGCTCGAAAAAGTTGCCCAAAATTGGACTTTCCGAATGGACCACCTAAGACGCAGCCGCGGTCAACATTTAAATGAAATTATCTTCAAAAAGTAAATGTCATGGACCAATCTAACGTTTCAAATAAAGAACCGATGAGATTTTGCAAATTTTATGCGTTTTTTTTTTAAAAAAAAGTTATCAAGCTCTTAAAAAATCACCCGTTATGAAGGACAGCAAAATAGGTGGATGGGTGTTATGACAGCCAAATGATACAAATCAGAAATCGCTTACCAGCTACGATGAAGCTCACATGATTGGTGAACTCTGTGAAAATGCGCACAAAATCCGCAGCCTGACCAGCCATTAAGCATACCGCAATAGTGGTGATTATGTTGCCCACAAGATCACTGTTTGGAGAAACCAAATAATTTTAATTAGATTCAAATAGTTATCAGCTGGTTAGTATTTGATTGCAAACTAAAACTAGTTTTACTGATTTAATTAGGTCGAAAGCCCCAAATCTCATACTAACAATCGGTTGTTTAGCATTGCTTACATAGTTACTAACCGTAAAGTGGGCAGAATGAAGTATATAATTGATATAAGCAACAAAACGATCAAAGAGATGCCATGAAAGATGGGATTGATTACTTTGCGCAACAGGAACGTTGTGTCCGACCATCTGATCTCCTTTTTCGTTAAACAGATATTCGCAAAGAGTATCTGACGATGCTGACCCGTGGAAGAAATGGCCTGGTAATATAAAAGCGAAAATATATTCATAAATAGTCTAAATACAGTTATTTCATAGCACTCAAGCTGGTCTGATATTTCATATCACACATTTCCACATACATAGTACTTGCATCCCTTCTCCACTCACCTTATCAATGCAATATTGTCCCTGTGTATAATCATGAAACAGTGACTTCCGTTCATCATCTAAATCGGCATCGTAGTCGGTATGCTCATAAAGATCCTCTTCATCCTCCTCATTCGAATTGGTGTAGTGACGTAATTTGCCATCATCCAAGAGTACCAACTGATCGGCACTCTAAGAATGAAAATGAAAAAGAAAATAAAACCACAAAACAGTTTATTAAGCATAGTTAACAAACCAGATACACTCGCTGCACTATGTACTTAATTATTTAAGTATTCAATTTCGTTACAATGAATAGCTAAATAAGCTACTGTGTGTCGCTGCTATACTTACACCTTGGTAATGATATATGGGCCATGTCTGCATTGTGCCACAAGCTGGTATACCAATAACAAATTTAAATTTTACAGGCACATTATGAACGCCTTGGTAGTTGGTGAACATTGGTTGAAAATATTCTGCAAAAAAGGAAAGTTAAAAAAAAAAAACATATTAAGACAGTGTAATAAAATGAAGTTTGTAGAAAGATTTTAGGCAATAATAATATGAAATGTGTTGTGTTGGCTTTTGTGGCAAAAACAAAGTTTTCAAACTGTTAAATGTTCTTTTACACCTGCCAGCTTTAGTAGTAGCCATTTGTGGCCACTAAAAAAATACCCATAAAAATGCGACTCGCATACTACTCGTACAATGTAACTATAGTATATATATGCATTTTATTCGCACTTGGCTGCCTAGTTCACTTGTTGCCTAGCAGCAGCATTCATTTCACTTTAATGGTAATAGTTGCACAGTTATAAAATGTATATCGCACATCATTTCCGCTATGTCTAATTAGATAGACAGTCGTATAGAAAATTATGCAAACAGAGTTTAACGAATGTGAAAATCGTTCATTTCACTTGAAAGCTAAATGAAAGTGAAAGCTTGAAAATTGACAAATATAAACTCGACACAAAAATTTAACAAACTCGTAGTAGCTAAAGAACAAAAAGAGTCGGACATATGATGTTCAGATACACCACCTGCGAACGAGTTTATAATATAGAAGTCTTGAATTGGGAACGACTAGGATTTTTTACCGCTTAACTCCTCACAGAAGGACCTGAAGTAGTAGTAACGAAAAGTTAGCGGAACTCAAGTATAAACCTTAGAAACAATAGCATGCTAAGGTAGGGCTGCCAGACGTCCTGGTTTTCCAGGATTTTTTCCTCTTTTATTTATTGAAGGTCAATGCAGACACCCATCTAATGTTTAGCAGATTTTTGCTTTGAAAAATAGGTTAAGCTTTCTGTCAGTAGTAATCGAAAATCGATAATGAAACATTTTTTCTAACATGTTGAACCATATCTGGAGAGTTTACCTTCTTTATGTTTAGTTTATATGATTCAAATCTAATTTTGTATCTTCAAGCTAATGCCAAAAAAAAGTGCAAGTTCCTGAACAGGTACACGGCTGAAGGGTCACACATACGACACAGTAGATAGTTTCAAAAGTTAAAATCTCTTCCAAAAGGCTTTTCTGAAAGTGCTTTCGCTACTCAGAGAAGAGCTTCCAGAAGGGCTTTTGTAGGACGTACTTCTGAAGTCCTTTCGAAGAAGTTCTTTCAAAGCTGTTTTTATTTCAAAAAATCATACTTCTTTAAGGAATTTAAATATTTAAGGTTCGGATCAAATATGTTTTAGTGAGACTTAAATGCTTATTGAATGTTATTTGTAATGCTAAATAATATAAACATATACTTAAGTACATTCGTGTAAATTGTAAATAGGAAACTCCTTTCTAGCAAGCATGCAGGGAAGTACGTTTTTCAGTCCTTATTGGGTAAGTCTTTTAGAATGGCTTCACTTCTGTCAGCCTGCCTTGATCATGAAGCGCAGGATATGTGGAAATTTGCTAATGGTGCTAAGGCAAGCATTCAAGACCACGTGAAAAGCGCCAAACATTTTCCAAGTTCCTCAAGGGTGATCCCATACTAATTTCGTTTAGATCGGATCATTGGATCATGAAGAAATTAACGATAATCTAAAATTTTTATATGAGAACTGAAGTCGGTTTTGTTTTTTGGCTTAAAAATTACTTGCTGTTAACATTTCTTTGCATTAATTGAATATGTATATGTATACAGAAGACAAACTTTATAAAATCTTCCTTAGACCCGTTTCATACGACCGGTCGCCGAATAACCCTGGTACCCTGGTTACCAGCATGAAATGTATGAAGCAGGTCGTCGAATTGTGTGAAAGTCCTCATAACTTCACAAACACTTTCAGCTGGCTGCCGGTTAACCGCAAATGGCACTTATCAGCTTCATTCTAAATTTTACTTTGATAAAATTTTTTCGCAATAAAAAAAGTTCGTTAGTATACTTTTCTCTGCGACTGTATAAAAAGCTGCCAAGAATAATTACATACAAACATACATACATACGTATGTAGCTGCCAAATGAGGAAGCAAACAATTACGGCATGCAGTCCAAAACGAGTGCAACAAACAACAGTTCGTTGTGCTTCATTTGGTATTTATGCGTCTCATGCGCTTGCTCTGCAGGATCAGCAGGCGGGCAGACAAACAAAGCTGTTTACTGCATTTGATCAATTAAATGCATACTTACTGTTTGTTTTTCATTCTTTTATTGACGAATTGCAGCTGAAGCCGACACAAAAAAAAAAAATGATGCACTGGCGACGACTTGATTAATGGCAACTTTTCTTTTGCTTTGTTCGCTAAACTATTTCGTTATTCCTTAGTTGGGGCCCCGGTCAACTTCATCAGCATCATCAACTTCGTCGTCGCTTGCACCTTACTCTCGCCTATCATTCTTTTAGTTGTTGTTGCTGTTGTTATTGTTTATTTGCAATTTTATTAACAGCAAAAGAATGTCTCTGTAACAACACAAACAAAATTTCTGATTGGAAGTGATGCATCTGGCGAGCAGCAGTGGTCAATGTCCATTCTCGCCGGCTGTTGGTGTGTAACTATACTTATATAAATGCAAGTGCGTATATGCAATATTCGATAGTGGTGCGTGCTGGTTATTGATCGTCCGATGATCGCTGAACGTTTAAATCATGCTATCTTTGTTAATTGTTTTTGTTACAAGCTGATCGGGCGATGGAACGCAATGCAATTGATGCAATTCTCAATTCGTACCGGCTAAACTAAGTTGTGCTGCAGCAGCTGCAATTTTGTTGCATACGTACATACATTAACGTGGGCCGAGGAATATTAATATGTATGTAATTCGAATTTCAATTGTCCCAATGCTGCAAAAATTACTGGACCATAAATTTGTTTTTGTTTATTGTTTTGGTTATTTTTTGTACTCCCACATACAAACGTATACATTTACATTAGATCGTACCAGAAAAAAAAGTTCGTCGTAACCCCTGAGTCTAAAGTATTTTTGGAATGCAATTACGAAAATGAAAAAAAATTTACTTCGCAGTATGATCTTAAAGTTTGATATCTCGATGTTCTTGTCTGGAGGACAATGTTTTTTTGTTCCATGGTTCATTCACCTCAAGTACCCTGTTCTAATACCTTCCCACCAGATCTCAGTATGTACCACCTTAACGTACCAAGCTCATGCCAGTAAATTATAGCTCGCCAAAACTAATAAACTTTTGCTTACGAAGGCGACTTTTAAATTTTTCTTTATTTCTTCTGCGTAATTTTTAAGCAAAAAGCACAACCGACTTCAATTTTCATATAAAAATTTAAGAGTACCGTTATTTTCTTCATGATCCAATGATCGGATCTAAACTAAATTAATATGGGACCACCTGTTAGACACTGCCTTTCCGATGGAAAAAGAATTATCGAAATCGGTTGGCGTGGTCCAAAGTTATGCGGCAACATACATAAAGAAAAAATATTCCGATGAATTGGTAACCTTCTCTCTTTTTTTGAAGCCGGTTCAAAAAATAGTAAAAAGGTTTATATAATTTTCTAAAAATTTAAAAATATTTCTTTTTAAAACAATGAAATTTTTCAAATTTAAAGAAAATTTACTTAAAAAAGAAAAAAAAAATTATTAAATAAATAATTAAAAAAAGTTTCTCAAAATTGAGTAAAATTAAAAAAAAAACAAAAATATTAATAAAAAATTTAATAATAAAATTGTTGAACATAATTTTTAAACTAATATGATCTAGGAAATTAGAAAAAAATGAATTAATTAAAAAAGATGAACCATAAAAAAAAGAAAACAAATTTCCATGAATAAAATGAAATAGAAATGAAATATTTTTTTTTTTTAATATTTAAAGTTTAACCTAAAAGGAGGAAGAACAAGTAATTTAAAGACAAATGGCCTTATTCATAAAAAAAAAATAGAATTATAAAGCTCTATAAAGTGACATTTTCAATTTTTACCAGCCCATCTACACCAGAAACTTGAATCTGTTTGAATTCTATATTAATTTTATACCCACACTTCTTCTCTAAGCACATTTCTCTGAATTTTTTAAATCATTTTTGAATTACTGACGTCACAGTGAAAAACACAATTTCATATATTTGGCCCAGGGTTTCGCGAATATATTGATATTTGTGTTTAAAATTTACTCTCGCGCGGTTTTATATGTATAATGAGCTAGACATTTATAAAAATATTAGTTATTGAATAAAAAAAATAAATATAGCCAATACTGGTCAAGAAAAAGAGTATCTATTATTGCCATCAGTGCAAATTACAAAATCCCGAAAAGCCCGGGATTACATGCCAAGAATCCCGGCATTTTCGAGACCTTAATAATTTCGGGATACCGGGATTAACATTCCTAATCTACATACATATATACATTTTTTAAAAAATCAGCAGCAACAATGCCGTGAATAACTAATACTCAATTTTGCATCTCCGCATTTGAATTGCTAAATAGTATTTATATTTTTATAAACAAAAACAAGCAAACACTGACCTCAATAGTAGCGATTCCTCTTAACAAAGTCATTTGTTTCAGTCTTACTGCAGAATGTAGTTACATATACAACGTAAGTATTTTCAATTAAAAAAATCTGAATATAACCCAGCAAACCATTTTGATGATCGTGGTAGAATGTTTAGTGATTTCAATAACAGACTATGTAGTTGTTTCCCACTAGGAATAGGAAAACATTCTTCCATACATACTGTACACTTTCCAAAGCAGATTGGAAACAGTCCTTTTCGTTTGACAGTTAATTTCGCTTTTAATATACAATGCCATTAGTTGGCAACTTTCCTCCTAACTATTCATGAAATATACGTGGAAACCTTTTTCGAAAAAGTTATTCAGTAAACTTTCTAAAGTTTTCCTTAAGAAGTGGAGTGGAACAAAGCCAAAGAGAAACAATGTCGATACAAAAAATCCGCTTTGTTTCCATAAGCAAGGTACTTCCAAATGGAAACTTTCCATGTTTTCCTTGAGGGATGCGTTGAGATTCTCTGTCGTAAGAATGTGAGGCTTTCACAAAAACAACACCCGAGTCTTCGTAGAAAGCCATATTTAAATTCTTTTTATGATTTCCATTAACGCGTAATATGCCAAATAAAGTTTTTAGCATGGAGAAGTCTTGAGAGATAAACCCTTCTGACGTTGAATAAATTTTCTCGAGTTCCCGTGACTATTTCGTAAATTTATTGAACAGCAGCTATTGTTTTTTCCAGTCACTGGGCTACCCTTAGCACACAAAATCTCTTTAACCGACTAACATTTGCTAGTTTTACTGATATCTTTCTCGCTAATTTAAATCATCTAGGCCTTAGATATCGACAGTTGAGTTGAAGATCCCGGCTGCCGGTTCGTGAACGCCCTTTTTTTAGAATTTGGTTTGATATGTTCTATCTCAGCTGCCGATATATTGAATTTATATTAAGACAGGGCGTTTTTGAAGCGGCAGCTGATATAGGGCGTTCTTCAACGAAATTCTGAAATAGCGCGTACCTCAATCATTTGCTGAGATAGGACGTTTTCGAACCAGCAGCCGAGATAGGGCGATCTTCATCTCAGCCGATGATATGCTCTTTCAACAAGTCTGTTTTTACCGCAGCGCGGCTGGTTCTGGACTGACTGGGTATGGATATTTAACTTACTATTTCCCCGCATGGTGTTAGCGCTTAACTTTCTAAACAGATGACAACACTAACAGCGCTAAGAAGGTCGTAAAAGGTCGGTCTGATGACCTTAACAAAAAAAAGTTCTTTATTTAAAAAAATCAAAAAAAAATTAACTCAAACCAATTTTCTCGGTATATTATGGGTTTATTCGAAAGAACAAATATTCCCATTAGTTATGGAATACAATTTCATCATTTGACTGGCTGCGCAGTAGCGCATCCTGTTAACCCAGTTTTAAAAGACCTTGGTGACGGTTTCTGGCACGATCTCAAGAAATCCCCGACATACGCCCTGAGGGCCTGAATCGTTAATATATAATTCGCATAATATTGGTCCTTCATGGCATGTCACAATAGAGTCTAATGGCGTGAAATCGCCGAACTTGCCGCTCAAAATAAAAATCGAATAGATGGCAACCCTAACAAAACATATTTCAAACTAATCTCATTGGAGCATAAATCAACTTAAAAGTAATGCAATCAAATCATTTTCATAAATCACTGATAATTTATCTCTAGAGAGTTTAGACGTCAGTAAAAAATACTGATAACTGTAGCTCTTATGAAATTTACTCTATGAATTTTATCAATATTTAAAAATATTTGCATAAGATTAAATAGACAATTTCTTGCTCATTTTATTTAATAATTTTGTCTAACTTTTTAAGGAAATTAAAATGTGTATGTAGGTATGCACATTAGGGTGCCTCGCCAAAAAAGTTGTAGGTTTTCCACCGGAATTACAAAGTTCATTATATATTTAAAGATTTTTGTTTGAAAATGTTTTGGAAAAGATTTACATACCTCCAAAAATCGAGTTTTTTATAAATAAAATTAGCTAAAATTTTTTTCCATAAAATCACATCGATAACAGAAGAGTGCTAGCTTAAAAGGCCTACATAAAAATGTTTAAAAATTTTAACAGCGGAATCAAAATAATGAGTTTTTTAGTGCTATTTTCAAATATACCCAGCTCAGGTTAATGATAATATTTTTCCGAAATATTTTGGCGGATGTCTTAAAATGTATTTAATAGGTGTTATAGTTTTGATGAAAACACAATACCGTTTGTTGGTATGTTGAGCGTTAAAAATAAGTATAAGCATTATTGTGGTTTTTGCTGTTGAATGAACTATATTTTCTCTAAAAAAAAGAAAAGTTTGGTATGGGAAATATAAATAGGTAAACTCGTCAGAACGCCAGGGTGTACTTACTTTTCACGCTCACTGTATGTATATGCATTAGGATGTATCACTCTCTATAAAAAAACATCCTGTTTTTTCCATCGGAATTATAAAATTCGCCAAAATATTTCAGAAAAATATTAAGATTTTCGTCAGCTGAACCGATTTGAAAATAGCACAAAAAACTCATAATTTTGATTTCGCCGTACACTTCTGAGTATAAAGTTTTTTTGTTTAAATGCAATTTAGATTTTTTTTTTACAAATTTAAGGATCGCCTTTTTGAATTTTTGTCACATACAGTCGGATACATTTTTATACCCGAGCGCACTTGTGCACAAGGGTATTATAACTTTGTTCACATAACGGTTGTTTGTAACAGGCAAAACGAATCGAGATAGATATAGACAAATGTATACATAAATGATCAGAATGAAAAGAGAAATCGATTAAGCGGTGACTGTCTGTCCGTCCGTCCGTCCGTCTGTCCGTCTGTGCACACGATAACTCGAGTAAAAATTGAGATATCGTAACGAAACTTGGTACGTGGACTTCTTTTGGGCATAGGACGGATGGTATTGAAAATGGGCGAAATCGGACAATAACCACGCCTACCTCCCATATAACGGTAATTTTCAGAAATACGAAAAGTGCGATATTTTATTAACTACTGAAGATAATTCACTCAAAATTGATATTTACAATGAGTTTTAGACGAAAAATAAGAATATTAAAATATTTTAGCAAACGGGCGTAGCCACGCCTACTTATGGTTACATGTGTATATCTTGGTAACCGCTGCACCAATTTCTTCCAAACTTGGCACAGTTGTTGGTCCTGCTACAACATACCAAATGGCCGAAAATTTTTAAAATCGGACAATAACCACGCCCACATCCCATATAACGGTAATTTAGAAAAATACGAAATCCTCGATAAATCAGTAAATATTAAAGCTAATTTATTCAAAATTGATGGTTGCAACAATTTTTTACCAAGAAATACGCTTATGATACAATTTTGGAAAATGGGCGTGGCACCGCCCACTTATGATCACATATATGTATCTCGCTAACCGTTCTAGCAATTTGAACCAAACTCGGTATGGTTATTGTGCTTGCCACATAAAAGCAAAGCGTTGAAAATTATTGAAATCGGACTAAAATTACGACCGCTTTTCATATAACGGTATATTTCAGAAATGCTTGAAACTGCAATATTTCGAAATTTAAGGACGCTAATTTACTTAAAATTTATACACCCCGGCTTATCGTGTACGGTAGCTTTCGGAATGGTGGAAAACATATATTTAATAATTGCGCCGGGTATTTAATGTTCGGCTCCGCCCGAACTTAGACTTTCTTACTTGTTTTGTTCTAAAGTTCATTGACCTCAAGTGCCTCGTTCTAGTACATACCTACCCACTAGATCTCAGTTCTTACCACCCTAATGTCGGTAAAGTAGAGCTCGTCAAAAATCATTAAACTTTTGCTAAGGAAGTATTTCGATTATTCCAGTAGAACTAATTACAAAAAATTTTCATTGCCGAGTGTAGGTGTCACCGAAAAATGTAAAAAGGCCACAACTAGGTTCGGCCAAATATACATATGTAAATGTTTTGTTTTTTAAAGTCATTTATTTATAACCTGTGCGTCGGAGCAAAGGATTTTTTTCATCGCTCCGTTCTACCTCCGCTCCGTTTTTATTCATTTATTTCCATATCGAGCCCTAACCGCCAAAAAAACGTAGGCGACATTTTTTTTTAATTTTCTTTTCGATGCAGATGTTCTAGGTACACTTCAGCATCCAGAAGTAAATTAAGAAAATTCCCAAGTTAATTAGATCGAATGGAAATTTATTTAACACGGTTGTTTTCAGTGGCAAAAAATTACAATTTAAGTAAATTTATTAACTTAATATTTTTTTTTTAATTCTTACTCAGCTTCTGGACGTGGATATTGAAAATTTTTGTGGAAAAACAACAATAAAAATATTTCAAAATAAATCGTTACCAGGTCAGAAAATAACAAAAGCAAAATATTGAAAATTTTTCTTTAAGGAGCTAAGGAGCAAATGAATTTTTTTAGCTCTTCGCTCCAACTAAAATCCTTTGCTCCTTAACTAACTTAACTAATGACTGTGAAAATGGCTATTATATTACACAAATATGTATGTTTGAATGACTCCAGTGCTGCCAAATCTGTACTAACACCAACTGTTCTTCACATGACTTCTTACACCACCCAATTAGTAGCGGAACTGTCATTAAATTGATTATTTTGATTCCAACTATGATTATTTCAAGTTAAAATCAATATAATCAGAAAGATATACAGAAGTAGTTATAGCTTCGAAATAGAAATAATGCTGCTTAAAGCAGACAAATAAAATTAGCACACAAATAAGAAAATCAGATAGTCAAAAGACCGAGTCACCCGCAACATATTTCTTATTAGATTAGCACCTTATTATTCTATAAGTACATCTGAATATGTATGTACATTGTAGATATGTATGAATGCTTCATTCAAATTCAAATTATTTTGCTGCGCTCTGTTTACTTCGAAAATATGCATGTGAGTTGTGTGGCGAGCTTCTTATTCCTTATGCTCCTCTTACTCCTCTCTCTGTATATGCCTACCGTTAAGAAAGCAGGCAGTCAGTCATTACTCTTGTGCTCTATCCGTAGCGCATAGCTTTGCAGCACGTTTTATTGCTATCAACAAAAGTTTTTTTCGGTGGTCATCGCGGTCTGCTGGTGGCACGTTAATCAAAAAAAGTGGGAAAAATGCTTATAAATAAGTAAGTAGTCAATTTCCGCAAGTGAGCCAATGCGCACGCCAATGCAAGGCGTTTAATGAAATTAACGAAACGAGGCGTCGCGACGCCAATGAATTCCACTAATACTATGTATAAATGTGTGATATGTTGGTTGAAAATCATCCTGTAGAGAAAGTCTATGCTGCCCAAATGTTGCAGTTTTAATAAAATTTGGAAAGTTTTAATATCTTAATGAAAATTATGCTTTTGAAATGAAATGGGTCATTTGAAAAGTCCCTGTGGATTTTTGTCACTATGTGGTGCTGATGTCCATACAACTGGCCACACTAATCCTATTGCGTCAAACTAAAGGGCGTTTTGAAAAGACAGTTTTCTGTAAAACGTCGCTCCTCTAAAAAGTTATATTGCTTTAAAATCTGCGGAAATTGGGAAATATCTGAAGAAATACGCTATGTGATGCCCTTTTATTATAACAAAAAAGGGGGAATCGTTACAAAAAATGCCGAAAAATGTATAAAGTGTATGGTGGAGATGCTGTTAGTGAAGAGATCCAGGCGTGATTTGCTCGACTACGTTGAGGAAATTTTGGTGTCAATGATGCACCTTGCTATGGTCAGCCAGTTACTGGAAAAGGCGATGAAACAGTAGGGGTATTCACGATTTAGTGGATATGGTCTAGCATGGTGCATAGATAGCATAGATAGCATGATTGTTGTTATTTCATGTATTTAAACAACAACAAAATTAGCCAATCATGCTATTTATGCTATCTATGCACCATGCTAGACAGTATGCACCGGATCGTGAATACCCCTAATAAAAATGGTTGAGCAAGAGGGACAGACGTGCTAGCTGTCAGAAGATCGCGGAGATACTAAGCATCAACTACATGACGGTTTGGAATCATCTAAAAAGTGCAAGCTACTCAAGGAAGCTCTGTATTTGGGTGCCAATGTGTTAACGCAAAGAATTGAATTATCATGAGTAAAGGCAAACAGGGTGTTTGGAAAGATTTGAAGAAAATTGTCCACTATGAACTCCTACAACGTGGTAAATCGATCAATTTGGACCTCTACTGTGCACAACTCGACGGTTTAAACTAGGGATGCACGCTACGCTGCACAGTGGTTCGGATCGCGAATCTAGCTCGACGAAACTATTTAAACAAATACTCGTTGATGGATCTTTACACCACTTCTTACCTAGGGGATTTTTGAGTCGCTGATTACGAATCTGAAGTCACTTATCAAAAATTCAAAATGGCGGATCCAATATGGCGGACGAAAATTAAAAAAAATCGGTAATTTCTATGAAACCGGGTATCTGGGGGTTTTATGGGTCGCTGATTACATATCTAAAGTCATTTACCAAAAATTCAAAATGGCGGATAAAATATGGCGGAAGAAAATTTAAAAAAATCGGTAGATTTCTATGTAACTGGGTACTCTTTCATAACCAAAGGTTTTATAACTCCAAGTATTTTTCTGTTTTAACACACAACCCTTCCCCCCCCACCCCCCTCTTCCCCGTGGATCCGCCACTGATCTTATATTTATATTCAGATACATTCCTGTTAATAATTACTTTTGAATTTTGAGATTTGACATACTGTCACTAAAATGTAAATATCTAAGCCAATTGGTTAGACTTGGTTATCGAACTTACCCTCTGCATTTGCGAAGGTGTAAAGAATAATATGCAAGTGGTTTTATAACGGCCTTCGGCGGCCTTTACTTTTCCTACTCTTTAATTTAATTTTTTAATTAATCAAAACGACGATTTTTCAGAATAAATTTGCTTATACCAATGTGGACATAAATTGCGTTATGACCTCTGAATCTATAGCGGAATAAGTGTATTTTTTTGTTTATAAAGTCAATTTGCAATTATGCAAATATTTGTGAGTGCAATTAGCAATCTTTTAAGTTAAATTTCAGCTTTTAAAAAAGAGTTCTCAAATAGGCGGCGTTGACTCACCTTTTTTCGTTTGTTTTCATATGTTAATGCTTTATTAAATGCAATTTCTATTTGAATGTATTGTCAGGAATGTATTCCAAGTACCATTAAGTATTTTAAAAACAAAAAAAATGTTGACTTTCGTCCAGCTAGATCTGCTATCCGAACCACTGTGCGCTGCGGTTAGGTTATAAATATTGTGTCATCTGTTACCCAAAAGCCGAAATACCTACACACACATACTATTTGTCTCCTTCTCTCACTTCCAGCACATGCACGTGTTGGCAAAATGATGGCGAAGTGATTTTGTATGGAAAATCATTTATGGCCACATATTTGAATAAAATAAACATACCTACTTAGAAGATATCAGCCAATACTTCCCATATACCAAACGAAAGGAAAAATCTTGAATTTTTCATTAAAGAAAACAAAATCATTCTAGCGGTTTTCAAGTATATTGGTAATAAAAAAATTTGCAAATATTTCAAAATTTGTTTGCCTTAAAATGCTCAAATTTGTAGAATTTATATAAAATTTGTACACGATAATATTTCTATTGCTAAAAAGAACCTATACCCCGAAAACGAAAGTTATATCTGCAAATCATAAGTTGCTAGAGCACTTTAGAGGCTAAAAATTGACCCCAAAATAAGCCAATATTTTGGTGACTTACAATAGGCTTGGGGAAGATCGGCCGATCTCGGCAGCCGGTTCGAAAACGCCTTAACTCAGAAAACGGCTCAAGAATGCCCTACTACCGAATTTGGTTTAAGACCGCTCTTATTTCAGAATTTGATTGAAAAACGCTATATTTCAGAATTTATTTCAAAAAGGCCTATTACCACTGAAAATATATTGAAGATATGTTGATATAGGTCGTTTTTGAACCGAATTCTGAAATTTTGCGTTGTTCCACCACATTCTGAAATAGGGAGTTCTAGACATTTTTTTGAGAAAGAGCGTTTTTCAACTGGCTGCCGAGATAGGTCGATCTTCCATTCAGCCGTCGATAAGCTAATTCACACAAAATCAATATATGCAATGACCTCTTTGCTTAAAATGGGCGTAAAATCGACCAATTACATATGTGTATCTCGGTGACCAATTTATCATTTTATTCCAAACTCGGTACGCAAAAAAGCAATATATTGAAAATTTTTGAAATTGGTCTAAAATTGACGGTAAATTTCAGAAATACTAAAACTTCAATATTTCAATCACTAAAGACGCCAATTTACTCCCCAACTTACAACAATCTCTTAACAACAAACAACATTACAGATTTTTGTAAAATGGTCGTGACACCACCCGATTGCGACTACATAAGTGAATATCGATAACCGCTTTATCGATCTCCATCAAACTTGCTCCAATTACTAAAATATCTCATAGCATATTATCGAAACTCTTTGAAATCGGGATAAACACTCCCGCATATCATGTAGTTTACTGAACGGTGAACAAAATCAAAACATATTTAATTTGTGTATTTTTTCTACTGCAATTTTCGCTTTTACATATTTCTAGCTACCATAATTTTGAATATTTTTTTTCTTTCCTTACCACTTTCATTGACCTGCGTGCAAATGCCATCCACATGAATTTCAAATTTTTCACAACATTTATTCACATAAACCAAATTCGCATCATCCGCAGCGGCGGCGGCGCTATCCTTAGTAGTGGTATGCCTTCGCTGCAATGGGCGTTGCTCTGCTGCGGCAGCTAGCGCAGACACCTTCGAGAAAGCTAAACTTTCGCTAACACCAACGCCACCGCCACAACAGCGTCCGGCAGCGCAGACTAGAAGAAGAAGCACGATACAAACCAGTTGCCGGCTAAATGTAAATACCGGTGGAAGATAGCATATGCAGAGGTTACTATTGTCGTTATTTCTATTGTTAAAAATAGTATGACTGGTGGTACTGGTGCTGCCGCCGGTGGTCGGAGCATGGTGGGAGTTGTTGTCGTCGTCTTGAGCGCCGCCGCCTTTACGCCAGCTGCGCCGCTGCTCGCGTTGCTGATTTTTTTCGCCCGGCTTAACAGCAGCTGTAATTGGTGTTGTTGTTGATGTTGCTCTTAATAACGATGATGATGATGATGATGACTGTGACGGTGTTTTTGGTGGGGGTAGTGAAGCTGCTGCTACTGGTTGTACGATGCGCCTCATTAAGTCGTTCATGTTTGCGCTCTTTGTTGCCTTTATTGGTGTTGTTGTTGCTTTTGCTGTCGTCATCAACGTCAGTGATTCAGTCACTGATCGCGCTTAACACAACCACCACCACCACCACCTCTACCACCACAAATACAGCTCAGCTTTGATGACGTTGATCGTTGTATTATACCTTTTCTAGTAGATACTT
The DNA here is from genome assembly GCF_013731165.1 of Rhagoletis pomonella. Classification (NCBI taxonomy): domain Eukaryota; kingdom Metazoa; phylum Arthropoda; class Insecta; order Diptera; family Tephritidae; genus Rhagoletis; species Rhagoletis pomonella. The sequence continues at coordinate 18,529,642 of NW_023458555.1, read as the reverse complement.
TTTGTCGCTGCGTCACGTCGTTTTTTTTTGTTTTTTTGTAACACGATCTGTATGCGGCGTTCAATGGCGACACAAATTGTCGGTTACGAAATATTTGAAAGGAAATGCTGAATTGCAAAAAACACAAAAATTTTTTTAGCTATTTGCTGGTATTGGTGTTGGCGTTGCTTAGATATTGATTACGCTTCCTACATACAATATTTGCTAGGTGATCTCTCCGCTCCTCAGCTGGTATGTGTGCTCGACGTCACCGTTTGCTTGTTGTTATTCGTTCTCTATATTCTTTCGATTCACCTTGCTGTGTCATCCACGAAAGCCGGTTTGTTGGTGAGCAAACCTTTTTTTTTCTTTTGAAATTTCCTAATTGCCCACAGACAACGTTGTTTATTCTCAGCTTGTTGGTTGTTTGCTTGGCATGCTCTTTAGCTGCTTGTGTTTTGAGTTTGGAAAAGTCTTCTTTTTTTATTTAATGTTTCATAGAAAATTATTTTGGAATTTCTTTTAGTTTAAAAATGTATCACCATTTAAGAATCTCATGCAATTTTCAATCGCGATCTCATTTTACAAAGCACTAAAATTTTCACGTCTGCGGCCTGCTGTGCCAACTTTCGCCTGCACTTTTAATCATTAAAAAAAAGCGTTTAGTCAGCACACACATCCAGGTATACTATTTCTCGTATTGGCGCTTCCAACTGCCACACATGCACAATTTTCCACATATAGATATATTTGTTTTGTAAACTTTTGAATAATTTTCAAAAACTGCATAAACTTTAAAGAGGCACCACACTGTAAAGCTAGGCAACGCCGGACACACGAAATATTTTATAAAACACGCTCAGGCATTTGCATATAACGTATACGCTCGTTATTAAATATACATATGTACATTTCCACTCATACATAGCACATCCATATGTATGTATTCACATACATAAATGAAAAAAAAATTAAGCACCAGAACGCTGATTCAAAACGCCGACAATAACGATTACGGCGCGCATTCAAGAAATATAAAAAAAGAAACTACAGCGCGTACAACGTCCGTTTTTCACCAGCTTATATCTACGAGTATAACTCTCCAGGAACACTTCAAACCGACTGACTGCCGGTTTGTGCCAGCGAGTGACTTTCAACCGTTGGCTGTTTACTTGTCTGCCTGCTGCCGCTGCCAGCCGTCTCTGTTGCTGCCTCGACAACTGAGTCCATGCCATTGTCAGTCGGCTTGTTGTGGTTGTTGTGCTGCCATCTGGTTTTGTGTTGAGCTACTCCGACTGTTGGCTTTGCTGTTGACGACTCCGCTTGGTGCTCTTGGAAACCCCTATATGCCACCATGCGATGATACGCTCTCCGCCTGCTATGGTACCTTTTACTCAACGCTAGCCGATTGTCGACTTTACTCATTTCATTGACTCCGAATGTTTGTGTTAATGGTGGCAGTAGTGTTAAGCGCTTACTTGCAGCGCTTATATCCGCTCTCGACTTCGTTATTAGTCTGCTGTCTGGTGTATAAGCCGAGCTCCTACCCATACCTGGTTAGTTCGTTTTGGCGGCGCGCTCGCTTATACACTGTCGCACTTTTATTCATATACATACATACCCTGTAGGGAAATTCCCGACTATCCAATTGGTAGGTTTGTGGTACTATGTACCAGCAAAATACTGCGAGCAAAGTTTGAACACACCGGACGCTTTATAAAAGGTCGGTCGCAGAGTCCCTCAAGGAAACACTATTCGAATATAAACCTAGGTAAGGTAGGAGAGCCGCCTCCGTAGGTAAAAGACATAGGACCGATGGAGTAGGATAGAAACAGAGATGGTAGGAACAGAACGACGACACCTACGGCTTCTTATAGGAAAAACGCTCCGTACTCACCACGACCGAAAGGTCACCGGGAGTGTGGAA
>NW_023458555.1:18477997-18522736 GCF_013731165.1 Rhagoletis pomonella | reverse complement strand
CCGACTTCCGGTTTTGAACATATGTATGTAACTTTGCGTTTTCAAAAAAAAAAACATTTCCCTCCATTTTAGAGGAGCCACCTTCTTTGTGGATTATGTATAGCACACTTAAATAGACTGCTATGAATTTCGAGCCAGTGGCGTCATTGATAAGCTGTTTTTCGGAAACGACATTGATGGAGCTCTCGCATATTTAGCAGACGCCACACACATTTTGTTCTTTTGCATTTCAACATCGACCTGCCCTTATTGAAAACCTCGCAAACTGGCAATACTATTGGACAATGTGAGTCCGAACAGGCAGCGGCTCGAGCAACCGACAAGTTTTGGAAAGTTTTTGAATTTCTCAGAAACATTCGTACTATTAAGGATATGTATTCTCTCATATAAACATGCTCATTAGGGTGGTCCTCCATTATATCAACATCTTAATTTTATTGGAGGAGATCCACCACAGCTTCAAAATTCTAAACAAATCTTAAGGGACCGCTACCTGGGCTTAAAAAATTAAAAATTTTTAAATTTCAAAAATTCTAAAAAATTTTATTGTAAGAATTTGGCCTAAATAATTTATTTTAAAATTTATCTGCCCTTTAAACACAGATTTTGTTTTCATAAAATTACGTTTGAAGGGCAGATAAATTTAAAATGCTACTTTAAAAACGGGCCTTAATCTAATAAATTTATCTTATTAAACTTATTCATATAAATTCAAAACTCGCTGAGTTTTAGCTGGTGAAAGTCAAAAATAATAATTGTTTTAGTCCTAGTCAAAATTTTCGTCGATTATTTTGTAGGTAGAATAAAAAAACATGTTGAAATTTTTAGGACCACCCTAATGTGTATGCACAAATATAACGACCACTTTGCGCGTGTTACGTGATTTCCAACGTTTAGCTCGCATGTGCTGCTGTTTATTTAACTTCCTTGTCCCTGTAGCCACAACCACTGCAGTTAATTCACAGGAGTCCCGCGATGACTCGCCACCGCCACAATTGTAGTATGTCACTTGCTTTGTGGTTGGTTGGCTGATCGATTGTTGGTGGCTTTTCTAAGGGCTAGGGGCATGTCAGGCATGGTATCGTATGGCGTTCGCTTTTTGTGCTTTTGTGGTGGCACCGCAATGTGTGCTAGTTTTTACCTCCACATATATGTATGTGTGTACATTAGACCGTACCATAAAAAAAGTTCGTCGTACAGACTCAGTGGTGCAGAGTCTAAAGTATTTTCGCAAGACGATTTCGATATTTTTTACCGAATGCGGGCCTGTTTACATTTTTCGTCATTCGTTGACAGTCGGATCGTAAATATCCAAAGCTCTTATCATCCTAGAGTACCACCCTAATCAGTAAATTAAAACGCACCAAAAATCATAAAAATTTTGCTAAGAAAGTATTTTGATTACTTCAGTAGAACCATGTATTTACAACAAATTTTTGTATTGCCGAATGTATGGTCATTAGGGTGATAAAAAAAGGAAAGTCGGAATGTTAATGCTCTCACCCTGTAGGATTTTTCTATACCGAAAAGAAATTATATCCGTTTTTTTATTTAAAAAAAAAAAAATATTTAGAGGTCGCCCAAAGCACTGAAAGTTTTCCATGTATTTTATAATAAATAATATAGAATTCTCGAAAGTTTATATTTCTCGATCGGAAAACTCTGTTTCTCTTCAGGAGACTTCCCACGATAATACCCAATTTTTTATTTAACCATTTTTTAAAATCAACTATTTTTTATAAGTCCCCTAAATTCCTAAAAAATTCAATGAAAGAAACTCATAAAAAATCGCTAGTATTAAAAAATGGCAAAATAAACAATTGGGTATTATTGGAAGTCTTTTGAAGAGGAACAAAGTTTTCCGATCGAAAAATATTGATTGAATTCTATACCATCACGAAAAATGTTTTTTTTTTATAAATATATAATACATGGAAAACTTTGAGCGCTGTAAGCGGGTATAATTTTTTCGGTATGAAAGAACAATCGTAGAGGTCTAGAGGTTCGGTGAAAAAAAAATCGAAATTGCCTTGCAAAAATACTTTCGACTCAGAAATGTACGGCAAACTTTTTTTGTTTGCTTGTAAGGTTGTACGGTCTAATGTTTATAAATACACATTAGGGTGCATTACACTTAATAAAAAAAAAAAATATGTATACAGTTTTTCCATCGGAATTATGCAATTTATTAGATTTTAAGACTTCCGTCATATTGTTTCGTAAAAATATTAAGATTTACGTGAGCTGAACCTATTTGAAAAAACCTTAATAAATCGAGTTTTTTATGAACAAAATTACGTTTTCAAGAATTTTTCCCAAGAAATTACCTAAGATGATACAAGAGAGGCTTAAGCTTAAAAGTTTTGCATACAATTTCTTTTAATTCTTTTTGAACGGAATCAAAATAATGAGATATTTTGAGGCACATACTTTCAAATCGACCCAACTAACATAAATCTTAATATTTTTCTGAAAAGTTTTGACCGAAGTCTTAAAATAAAACAAATTGTATAATTCCGTGGGAAAACCCACAAAGTTTTTTTAGTGATGCACCCTTATATACATATATATGTACGTGTATTAGTGCATACTTCATTTAAACGTTTTGCGGCCTTATTGTGCCGCCTGCAAAACCAAAAATTACATAACAATAAAATGTTGCGTGTGGTGGTGTCAAAGTTCGCCGATTGCCGGTTGAGTGGCAGGTGTTTTGATGGTTTCGTGTGCCCGAGTTTGATGACAATTCACAAAACTTCACGATTCACAGTAATACCATAAAACAATAAATAATTCATATGAATCACGCGTTTCGGGCGGACTTAACCTTTAATTTTGCGTGCAGTTTGGAAAAATTGAAGGTATTGACACAAAACTAACGGAATGCTGGTAAATTACAGTGACACGCTAACCAATTTCTACAATTCTTTTTCTATAGGAAAGGTGTTACATCCTCACAGGTGGTCCCATACAAATTTGATTTAAATCCAATCATTGGATCATGAAGAAATTAACCATAATCTGAAATTTTTATATGAGAATTGAAGTCGGTTTCGTTTTTTGCTTAAAAATTACTTGTTTCGATATCTCTTGGCTGAGCATACTGCTCTTATCTATGAAGAGAACTCTTAAATTATTCTCACTTTAAATTCTTACCAAACCATAACCTAACAAATCAACTTATATACATACATACTTCCTACTCCTCTTCCCATGCAGCTCCTCGACATGCTAAAATTCTACACCCGCTTCGAGATCAGCGATGTTACTGGCGATTCGCTTACCGATCACCAGATGACTCAGTTGCATTACAAAAAAATCACTTCACTACAACGTGCGGCGTTTGCAAAATTTCCCGATTTGCGCTTGTTCGCTCTATCCAATGTCGCAAATGTAGATACTCGTGAAGCGCTACACCGTCACTTTGGCGCACTCGATGCAAAGGCACTCAAAGAAATCGCTTCCTTTCTAAATTTAGTACCCGATACGCTCGAACCACCCTTTCAATGGCATCGACTCGATGACGAGTTTCTCAAGGAACTTTTGATTACACGTCACGAACGTCGTTGCTCACAGCTCGAGGCACTCAATGAAATGCCGCTCTATCCCACAGAGGATATCATTTGGGATGAGAATGTAGTGCCATCCGAATACTTTTCGGGTGACGGTTGTTTGGCGCTGCCGAAGTTAAATTTACAATTTCTCACCTTGCACGATTATCTGCTGCGCAATTTCAATCTTTTTCGCTTGGAGTCAACCTATGAGATACGGCAAGACATTGAAGATGCTGTAAGTCGCATGCTACCCTGGCAATCGGAGGATGGTGATGTTGTCTTTGGCGGCTGGGCGCGCATGGCGCTACCGATCGCCTCATTCGCTGTGGTTGAGGTGACGAAGCCGCACATCGGTGAGCGTAAACCTTCGCGTGTGCGCGCCGATGTCTCGGTGACTTTGTCGGTGCGTAAAGAGATTAAAGAGGAATGGGAAAATTTGCGTAAACATGATGTGTGCTTCTTAATAACGGTGCAGCCGACAAAGCCATATGGTGAGTACACCATCGTACGTAAGATGCGCAAAGTGCCAATTTAATTGATAAAGCACAAACTCTTTAAAGGTACGAAATACAATCCACGCGAACCCTTCATACCGCAGGTGGGCTTGGTTTACGTGCGTGGCTGTGAGGTGGAAGGCATGTTGGATGCCAATGGACGTGTCATTGAAGATGGCCCAGAGCCACGACCGCAATTGCCCGGCGAGCAACGCACCTATCGCGTTTGGTTGGACTCGAATCAATATCGATTGGATATGGACAGTTTGCAGGATGTGCGTAAAATAAACTCCATTGTTTTTTTTTTTTGTCACTAAAAATGATTTCACTTTTTAAAGGGTTCCGACGATGTATACGAGAGTTTCAATATTATAATGCGTCGCAAGCCAAAGGAGAACAACTTTAAAGCCGTACTGGAAACTATACGCCATCTGATGAATACTGAATGTGTTGTGCCGCCATGGTTACATGATTTGTTACTTGGCTATGGTGATCCGGGTGCAGCACACTATTCTCAGATGCCGAATCAGGAGCGCAGCTTAGATTTCAATGACACTTTCCTGAACTTCGACCATCTGAAGAGTAGCTTTCCTGGTTATGAAATAAAATGTGATGCGCCGATGGCACAGCGCATACCTCCATTCCGTTTGATATTTGAAGACGTGCCAGAAGAACGCGACGATGAGCCCGAAGACGAGGAGGAGGATGCGAAGATGAAGAGCGCATTAGAAAAGGCAATTGTTGTACAGCCATATGTGTTCGAAAGTCGTGGGCCGTATGTGGCAAATAAACCCAAGCAGTAAGTATGCAAAAATTAGTGAGGATAATGAAATAAAGATAAAGCTACATAGATAGTGGCAAAGTTAAACATATAGATAATGATAAACGTAAAGGTGAATATGCACATGAAGATGAATATAAAAATAAAGATAGAAAGGTGAAGATGAGGGTAAAGGTAACGATATAGCTTAAGATGAAGATAAAGAATTTTTTCTTTAAAGATAGAAGTAGAAATAGAGATAAGTAAATATAAATTTGAGAATGAGATAAAGATATAGATAAACGTAAAGGTGAACGTGAAGATACTAATAGAGATAATGGTATATATGAACATAAGGAGGAAGATAAAAATACTAACACGACAGGGCTGGTACAGATACAGATAATATTAAGATACATAAAAATTACGAAAAGATAAACTTTAACATTTATATAAGGCTAGATAAAAATATAAAGGCGATCAAGATAAAGATAATGATCGTCAAGGAAAAGATCAAGATGGAAAAATTCTAAAATTTATATTTTTATGCATTGAAGTCAGGCCAGGCTTCACAGCTAAACGTAATTGATTAACTTAAATCTTTTTTAGATCAACTCGATACAAGACCACTTCGAAAAAAAGGTATTATTTTCTTCAACAAGTAATATTTAGGCGAAAAATACAACCGGCTTAAATGTACATATAAAAATTTAGTAGGACCGTTAATTTCTAACTAAACCAAATTAGTATGGGACCACACATGAGGCACCAACTTTCAGATTAAAAACGAAAATGGTGGACGTGGTCATAAAATATACCGTAATATATGTACATAAAAACAGAAAATTTCCCGATGGATTGATAACTCCCTCCTCCTTTTGAAATCGGTCAAAAATAATAGTTTGTAAATAATTGAATGTCATATCTTAGGCCAGATCTTCAGTAACCAAATGTCTTTCTTTCAGAAACTCTGTTCGCTTCACACCCACTCAATTGGAAGCGATTCGCGCGGGTATGCAACCTGGCCTTACGCTAGTCGTAGGTCCTCCAGGTACAGGCAAGACAGATGTCGCTGTCCAAATCATATCCAATCTCTATCACAATCATCCAAATCAGCGTACACTAATCGTAACACATTCCAATCAGGCGCTGAATCAGCTCTTCGAAAAAATTATGGCTCTAGACATAGATGAGCGCCATTTGTTGCGTCTCGGTCATGGCGAAGAAGCCTTAGAGACGGAGAAAGACTTCAGTCGTTATGGGCGTGTCAATTATGTGCTCACACAACGCTTACAACTACTCAAAAAGGTACAAAAGCTGCAGGAATCGCTCAATGTGCTCGGTGACAACGCTTACACCTGCGAAACGGCCGGCTATTTCTATCTCTACAATGTGGTGGCACGTTGGGAGAAGTTTCTCACGCAAGCCACTGCCGTTGCAGATGCCACTGAGCCGGCGACTTGGCGTGCGGTATTCGAAAAAGAATTTCCATTCACACGCTTCTTTGCCGATGCATCGCAACCACTTTTTAAGGGCAAAACGTATGACGAATATATGGAAATAGCAAAATCTTGCTTCCGCTATATAACACATATATTCACGGAGTTGGAAGAATTCCGCGCTTTCGAACTGCTGCGCACCGGTTTGGATCGTTCAAAGTATCTGCTTGTAAAGGAGGCGAAAATCATTGCAATGACTTGCACGCATGCAGCGTTGAAGCGCAAGGAGTTAGTAAATCTGGGTTTCCGCTATGACAACATACTCATGGAGGAGTCAGCACAGATATTGGAAATTGAAACATTCATTCCGCTGCTATTACAAAATCCGCTCGATGGCTACAATCGGTTGAAACGTTGGATTATGATCGGAGACCATCATCAATTGCCGCCTGTCATCAAAAATATGGCATTCCAAAAGTACTCGAATATGGAGCAGAGTTTGTTTACGCGACTGGTGCGTTTGGGTGTGCCCACCGTCGATTTGGATGGACAGGGTCGTGCGAGGTCAAGGTGGGTGTGCTAAATTTCCGTTCTTTTAAATTGTTTGCAGTTCCATATTTTGCCCTTATCTTGTAGTATTTGTTCCTTGTACAAGTGGCGCTATAAGAAATTAGACGATCTTACGCACATTTTGGAGCGCAACGAGTATCGGCAAACAAATGCTGGATTTGTGTATGACTATCAGCTGATCAATGTGGAGGACTTCAATGGTGTGGGCGAAACAGAGCCGAATCCTTTCTTCTATCAGGTAAGAGAATTCTAATGAATTCTTGGCAGCACTGCACAGTTTTCTACGCTCTTCGTCGTTTACTGATTTCAGCACGACAGTAGACAATGCCAATTTCGAAGAGTCGTACAATTTAGCCTAATTTACAACTTACGCAATGAGGCGGAATATCTCTACTCATTTATAATCCAATTTCTTTTATCGCTTGCAAAGCCTCTAATACTTTTTTTTTGTTTTATCAATTATTGTAAATCCCAGAATCTCGCTGAGGCTGAGTATGTTGTAGCTGTTTACATGTATATGCGTCTACTGGGCTATCCCGCTGAAAAAATATCCATCTTAACCACCTACAATGGACAAAAGCATCTGATACGCGATGTCATCAATGTGCGTTGCGGTAATAATCCACTTATCGGTTGGCCATACAAAGTCACCACAGTGGATAAGTATCAAGGTCAACAGAACGATTATATACTCATATCGTTGGTGCGCACCAAGGCGGTTGGTCATTTGCGCGATGTGCGTCGTTTGGTGGTGGCGATGAGTCGTGCACGACTGGGATTGTATATTTTTGGGCGGGTGTCACTGTTTAAAAACTGTTTTGAATTGCAGCAAACATTCAAGTTGGTAAGTAAAAGAAAATGTTAATAAAAGTGAAAAGGTATTTTTTATCGTAGCTTATCTTCACTCTTTCACTACAGTTAACACAACGCCCGCAGCGTCTACAATTGCTGCCAGACGAAACTTATCCCACTGAGCGTTTAACCAACGAAGAAGTAGACCGTCAACGTATTTACGAAGTGAATAACATGACACAAATGGCGGAACATGTCTATGAAGTGTATATGAAACGCATGGAGGAGCTAAAAGATAAGCTACCAGCTGAGGGTGATTTGCAAATGTACGCAAACTTGCCACAAGAGAGTGTTGAGGAAGTGGAAGCTACACAAGCGATTGAGGAAGTTACAAATGAAATGCCAGAAAGTGATGAACCTCCTAAAAAACGTGCTGCAAAGGAAACCAGCAAGGCAACAAAAGCTGCTGCCGCTGCATTCAAACCTACGCCTATTGTTAATGAGATCGGTGAGGACGAGCCTGAAGACCAAGATGACGCCGCGGTGCAAACAGAAGCTGAGTCGCATGCTGCGCAAAAGGGAGCTGCGTCGATTGCTGTTCAAATGGAAGTTGAGTCGAATATTGCCCAAACAGAAGTTGAGTCGAATGTTGCCCAAACAGAAGTTGAGTCGAATGCTAGACAAATGGAAGCTGAGTCGAATGCTGGGCAAACAGAACCTGAATCGAATACTGGGCAAGCGGAAGCTGAGTCAAATGCTGGGCAAATGGAAGATGAGTCGATTGCGGCGAAAACAGAAAATTCTGCTATCGAAGCACCTACTGCTGATTAATAAAGTTTCAATTTTTAAGTACGACATACTAAGCTGGGAAAATACATAAACATTTTATTAGATACAAAATTATATAGATTGCACACAATTCCTTTTTCATATTGCACGAGTATAAAAAAAGCATTATTCAACATCTCACTTCTTGGGAGCTGTAATGCCTTCCAGCTGAGCCTTGAGTTGTGTATTGGTCTTCTTGAGGAAGGCGACCTCTTCTGCATATTTCTTCTCTTCGGATGTACGTAATTCTGCATTGCGACGTTCAGCTTGTTCTTGTTTGATTTTCATATCGCCGATAATTTCTTCAAGCGATTCCTTTTCAGTTTCCAATGTTTTGACACGATCGCGCAGCATTTCTTTTTCCTCGTGCGCTTGTAACGCTTTGCGCATACCAAACGCTACCGAGCTGCAGTAGAGTGTTTCATATGCTTCCATAGACATGGCGATTTCATCCCGTATGCGTAGCAGCAGCAGACCACGCTCCGAGCAATTAATGGTGACTTGACGAATTATTTCATCTATAAGAATAGTTAATGGAGTTTGGTTTGCCGCATATGTTTTCTTTTTCTTTACATACCAAAGCACTGTGTATATAACTCTCGACGTATGGGGCAGATACCTGTCTCTCGCGCCTGAGTCTGCTGCAAACGAGTATCGAGCATCTCTTGTAGATTGATGACATCCTGTCGCGTGGCTGGTGTACTTGAAACCTATAAAAGGTTAGAGATATCCCTGTGTTCCGAAATGAATCAAGCCAAAGTAACAGTCAGGGTTAAATGCCGAATTGGAACTTCGTTGCGCAAATAAGGCATTTCCATTAATTATAAATTAGAAATAAAAGGGGCTGTTGCTTTGGTTTGATGCATTTCTGAACACAGCCTATGTTATATTCCAACCTAACTTGGGAACCTCAAACATTTCGTTACAAATTTTCCTATTCTATTACTTAACCTTCCATTCCGTGAAGGTTCACTTCTCGCATTTTCTCTCGACACTCACCGTTTGTTGCCACAATTGCCCATCTTCCTCCCAACATCGTGGCGGTAATATGGAATTCAGTATCTCCTCAGTTTCGCGCTTAGTATCCAACAAAGCGCCAGCGGTTAGAGGTCTCTTCAATTCCTGCAAAAGCCACAGAATAGCAAAATTAAGGGCGGAAACAAAATGATCTTTCATAAGAGACTTACTATTTCTGTCGGCACGCCTTTTTTGTCTGGATGTTTTACTACCAGCACCGGGTTGTTATAGCGAACAAGCGTCTGGTATTGATCGACTGTTGCGACATCGACTTCCTCCATGATTTCGAGATTAGCTGCAAGATTATAATTGAAAAAAATAATTTGGTGTACAAAAGTAAAAAAAATCCGTCAGTTTACAATTTTTTTTTGTTCCTGACTTGTCTGTCTGATTTGACTTTATTTTTAAGTGTTTATTATTTTGTTTATAGCAACCGGAAGAGGAAGCCTCTAGAGGTTTAGGAATTTGAACCCACTATTTGTTGGTTATACCAAAGCAGGGTGGGGATTTACGGAAATTCCCTAGCACATCGGCATGAGTGTCACCCTGTGTCGGATTTAAATGGATTCCAATATAGAATTGTCAGTGGCAAAAATACATCGACGAAATGTACATCGATATTTTTTGATACATCGGTGGCATATATCGACGCATCGATTTGCACATGATTATTCCGATTTCCGTCATTTCAATGTTTTGGTCAAACTCAATGCTCTTGTTGAAAAGTTGAAATAGCGTTTCGATTATTTATACATTGAATAGACAATTGTCGATGCTTCGAAGCAGAACCGATATTTTCGATGCATCGATGTATTTCCAACATCTCTATTCCGTGGCCATTCTCTAATCTCAAAAAGTAATAGATTTTAAAGATTTCGCAGATCTTGAACGGGAACTACATATTTAATGCATAATTAAATGCTCCTAAACTCTTGGCAGTAATTTACATATTTAAAATTTCTGTCGCCCTAAATTTTTCGCAGAAAAATTTCAATTGTTAGGAAACGCGCACAATTGCATTTTCGGGGAGTCTGGCAATTCAATCGTAAGTGCAGCCGGGTGCCGGCAGAAGCGCTAGCAGTGACAAAACTTACCGCCGTTTTAGTAGTAAACAAACCGGATAGAAAGCAAATTTTTTAATTCTGTACAATTTGCAATAGGCTAGCTTACAAAAATGGCCTTTTATAATGAAAATCTAGGCGTAAGTAACATAAGTACGGATTTTGTACATAAATATGTAAAGGAGGCTCCGAATTAACCTCAAATTTCTGTACGCCTCCGGACTATTTTTCCCTTCCAGAATCGTATAATGGAGTTGTTTAACTATCCAATACCGGATCGCTGTTTGGAACTAACACAATTGTTTGAGCGATGCAGCCTGCGTGAGTTACAGGACATATTCCCGACAATTGTACAGTCAGTGTTTGGCATAGGTAGTGGTGGTCTTGGCTGGGGGCTGCGTGCGACCACAAAAGAGAATTCACAAATGTGTTTCGACATACTGCATGATTTTTTCTCGCCGATGGGATCTATGTTACGGTTGTGTTATCGACTGCTAAACGATGCTATTAAGTTTGAATTCAGTCTGGATTTACTGCCGGTGAGTGGTCAATAAGTTGTGCTAGGTATTTATGGTTATTGATTTTCAAAACTTTTGGGGGAATAGTACGTGCGTGTTGTAGAAAGCTTTATTGGAGTGCCTTGAAAGTTTTTTATTCGGAGCACGCACATATAATAAAGTCAATATACCAAGTTTATAGTTTATTTCACTTACAGCACAAAGTCAGCGAGATGATACAGTCTGGTCAGTATTCGCTTTTCTACGCCGACCTTGTGAACATTGATCCTTTTCGACGCCAAGTGACATCGCTTCTCCTGAACGCTTTCGATTATTATATGCTTCATTTTGTTATACATGCCACATTTCCACTGCATAAAATGTATCCAGCGGCATTGCAAGTGCACAATGAACGCATGAAAACTGTGTACTTCTTTTTAACAGCAGAATACCTTGGCACTTTTTTGCCGGACAACCCAGATGCGATCGTTTATCCGACCAATATTTGTACGTCGGTAAAGGCACCTCAACCGCTGCAACCAGTACAACCGCTGCAGCCGCAACGTTCGCCAAAATATTTGAAAATACCAACAAATACTAGTTTGTTTCAGACAGACGCCCCATCAACGTCTGCGGCAGCTGCAGCGGCTGTACAGGCCGCACGGAGCTGTGAGTCGCCGCGAACGCATTGCTGGCGTACCGAATCAGTGCTACACTTCTTCGTCGATACATGGCTGCGCTACGATATCGATGAGGCGAGGGTAAGTTAAACTTCGTACAAATAATAATGATCTTTTTAAAATATATTTCTTCTGTAACACTAAGGACCTGCCAAGCAGCGAGTTTATACGCGTTGTGCGCATACTTGTAAAGCAAGTGCACACATTCGCTAATTCGATGCACATGGATCATACTCCGATGGCGATACTTCGCAAGCTGGCTCATCCAATGATGAAAACTCGCATATATCCTTTCTTAAAAAGCATTATAGGTCGCTGGCCGCTAGACAGCTCATTGTCAGTGGTTCTAGAATTATGGCTGAGCTATATACAACCTTGGCGTTATATGTTCGATTTACAAAATACAAACCTCTAGTGAGTAATTGCGATGGGAAATTTCTAATTAATTTATTTAATGTTGTTAATCATTTCAGTGGTGGTGGCAATTTTAACGCAGCGACTAGTGCTAGTGGTATGATGCCTAGCTCCACTGGAAGTGAAACGTCCGTGAGTCAACGTTTCAGTACATTTATAGCCGAGAATTTGGTAATATACACGCAGGTCTTTGTATATATATTACCACGCTTTGAGCGACTAGATTTCACATCGTTCAGAAATGTTATTATGCTGCACAGATTGGTAAAGGTAAGTAGAAAATCTTAAATAATTAGAAGATATGTAGGTTTCTCAAGGAAGAACACGGATATTCAAGGAAGGTAGATTCGCTGAGCTTCGAAAATGTGGGATATGTATATAACATGCTAATTTTATATCAATAAAACAGCTTAAACATTTCACTTTATAGGTTTTTAACCAGCCTAATCTGCCAACAATGTTATGCCAAGCAGAGCAAGCTTACATTTGCCAACTTGGTATTGACTCGCCCAGAAAACATTCAGTTTACTCCAGGTAACAATTATATTACACATCTATAGCTGATTTATAAGCAATTTTACGTTAATAGGCACGGCAAAAATGAATGGGATGGTATGTTTCATGAAGAAAGCTATACGCCACTTTTTGGTTCAGCTGTGAAATGTGAAATCGAACAAGTAATCAAAACAGTTTGCATATCACGTTTATATGTGCTACAGGAAATCGATAGCATACGACATGATATTGTGAAACAACGTAAGTCGCATGGCTTTTTGCGTAAAATGTTTGCCAGCCTCTTTGAGGACGTCTCACCGGCGGAATTGAAATTACAAGAGATTGGTAAAATACCAGATATACTCGATTTAGCTGTGCGTTCATTAGCCAATATGTTTGATGTAAGTTTATTTTAGTTGAGGTACAGTTTGATGTGTTGAGTTAACAGGAAAATCTTCTAAATTATAGGTACGTTTGCCGGAAATAACAATGGAACAAGTACACGATCGCAGCAGTCCGCCACTAAATTTTTCTGCATATGATAGTAGTGATTATTTGGATATTGCAAAAGTAACACCAATGCAGGTGAGTGCTCAGTATAAAAAAAAAATTCGAAATTAGCTTTGGGTACCAGTAAAAAAATAAAAATACAAAATCCTTTAAAGGCAAAATTGACTGAGATCGGATGGTTTACATATTTAACCGACCTCAAAAAAGGGAGAAGGTTTTTTTTTTTGTATATAATAAAGAAAAGGTGGTGCCTCAGAGGTGGTCCCATACTAAATCGGTTTAGATCCGATGATTGGATCATGAAGAAATTGACGGTAATCTTAGATTTTTAGATGAGAATTCAAGTGGGTTTTGTTTTTTGCTTAAAAATTACGTGTATCATAAATAAATCCATTGAATACGAATCGCATTTAGATACATACAACCGACTTTCTTAAAGCATGTGCCCTTAACCGCACTGTCATCAAACATTTTTGCGTTTCCGTGACAGTCTGGTCACCCGAACGACTCAGATTTATGTCTCCCTTACCAGCATTAAACAAAAACTCTTTGGGAAATTTGTTTGCTGTTATAACAACAACATTAAAAATTTTTGCTCGGGAACGCCTTCAGTGGACAGCAATAGTCACTTAATTCAGCGGATAAGGTAAAGCTATTCTGCCAAATTTGCAACAAAGTTATGCTCAAAATTTTTGAAGAAAGAAATGCGAAGCTGACTAGTTCTCTGGGAAATCTTACAACAACAATGTCACATTCTTTTCGCTCCATTATCTCCTTTCAGTATTTTATAGATTTTATGTTGTCCCAACGCAATTTTGTTTTTCTTTTACAGATGCAAAGTAATATAGCGAATTTATCAGCGACAATCGATCCCGCCACATTACCTATACAGGATTATGAAGTGAAATTTTTAGTACGTTTTTTGCACAAAATTTCTTGTCGCTTAAATGAAATGGTAAGTAAAATATAAGCAAGTCTAAAACGGTTAAAACTTCTTCATAATTTCTTCATCTTTTCATATAGTTTGGTGAAGAAATCGAAACTTTGTGGTGTCGTCCAGATTTTGTGGGTAAATTAGCACGTCAATTACTCTACCCGCCCATGACGCAGCAATGGTTTGACAAATCAAGAGGTACACTACTTTTAGTTTTAAATATGAAGCATAAATATTTTTTTATTTTTTATTATTAAATACAATACATTAAACAACTAAAACTACACATATAAATATATATACTATATATATAAAATTATTCACTTAATAACACTTATACATTTTAAGGTGTCAGTGAATTGTGTGAGGAACGTCTACCCGCCCGTATCTGCTTGCGTCCGTTGGCTTCTTACAAAGTTTTGGGACTTATCATATTGTCCATGCTTCTCGGCTACTCACTGTGGCATGCGCCTATTTACGGACTACTAATTTTTATACTAATATTTCTTTTATATATAACTATACTAGCTTTATGTGTGTAATTTGTATATTATGTAGCTATATATAATTTTATTATTGTCCTTATTCTCCTTTATATTTGAAAAATTTATTAACACTGTGTGTGTTTAAAATCTAAAGTGAGTGCAAAGAATATTATATCGTCGTTTAAAGTACAAAACCGCGTATCGTCATTCTGCAAAACCACGTAACTGACATTTGCTGCCAAAAATTGGATTTGCTCACACATGCTCTTGGCTCAATCCTTATGCACTCGTCCCAAAATATACTTGCCAGTAATGCGATTAATTAAAAAAAAAAGGGAATCATTTTGAAATATGAGGGTTTTTACTATCTAGAAAATAATTTATGCAACCTCACATACGCGGTTTCGCATTATCGTGATACGCTGTTTATGCATTTTGTTGATACGCAGTTTTGTACTTTAAACGACGATGTACAGTATTGGTCATATCTATTGCACCACCCCCGCTTTTCAAAGTGATATTGTTTGCCACATATGTTTAATAATTTATTTTTTTAAATTTTCAACTAAAATACAGTTTATTCTCTAAACAAAAAAAAACCCAAGTTTAAAAGACAACAAAAATAAGAGACAATTTTTCACCCAAATTTCAAACTTTTTTCTCAGAAGTGTTAGAATTTTTTCGAGTACACGGTTTTATGGCCCCTTCAATTTTAGTCTGATAATGTGCAAGTTTCAACTGGCTAGAAATTAACGTTGATTTTTTAGATTTTTTTTTTGTCGCATTTGCTTCCATATAACGAACAAGTACAATTTATTTTTATATGGAAGAAACACGGTGCACTTTCTGCAAAAAAAAAAATCTAAAGAATCAACGGTAATTTTTAGCTACTTGAACCTTGCACTTTATTAGAGTAAAATTGAATGGGTTATAAAACTGTGTACTCAAAGAAATTCTAACTCTTCTGAGAAAAAAGTTTGAAATTCGGTTGAAAATTTGTAAAATTTTTTTGTAGTCTTCTACAAAGTTTTAAACTTGGATTTTATTGGAGAATGAATAAATAAACATGAGCGGCAAACAATATCACTTTGAAAGGGGGGTGCCATTGTATTGACCGATACTGTATATGTTAGTATATATATTTGTTTGTATTATGTATACTATCTAAGGCTATGCGATGTCACGAAGTTTTATTGCCAATCTTAATGGCTGCTCGGGCACTGTTACCAGTCGTAGTTTACAGTCAATTGGTGTGGCGTTATTGCATTGCAGCTGAAAGTTGCTTATAACCTGAAAAAAAAAAATACCGAAATGATGTGAAATTTGGTCATAGAGAATTTACAAAAAAAGCATTCAAATTGACTTACCGCCGCCAGCAGGCAATGCATTTGCTTCATGGCCATTCTGCGTCCAATGCAGGAACGATTGCCAATGGCAAACGGTAGTGAGCCATGCGCTTGCAGCACCTCCTGTAATTCACCAGTTTCTTCGTTGCGTTGCCAACGTTCGGGCTTCGCTACCTCTGGATCTGGGAAATGTTCCGGCTTACGGCCAGCAGTGTATAAGGAAAGCAGCACTAAGCTCTGCAGTTAAGGAGATATAAGTGTACTATAATTAAGGAGTTCAAAACACTTGAGAGATATATATACTTAAATAAATCTGAGAGAATATTGGACGAAAGTAAAACTATTTTGGCTGTTTAATTTACGAAAATAATCTAGTGGAAGGGAAAAAAACTTACAAACGAATTAAGTTAGAAGGTAATAATTTTATAGTAAATTTCAAAAAAGCAAGCTAATTGACTGAATATGCATTTTTTTCATTACAGTATAACAGAAAAAATTAATTTATTTTAATGTTACAGCAGTCCTAAAAACGCATTAAAGGCTTAGCACGCTTGGCTGAAGGCTCACCAAAGCAAATTTTCAAATTTTCACTATTGCAACTATATACCTACATATTGGAGCAAGAACTATTAACCATTAAACATTCAACTAACATCTCTTCACATGCAGGTATCTAAATACTATTATTTATTTATATTTTTTTTTGAATTTCTAATTATTTACTTTACATACATTTTTCTCGATTTGATAGCCGCCAATATTCGCTTCACACGCCATATAGCGTCCAATAAATGGTGCAATCGGATACAAGCGCATTGTCTCCTTAATGAGACCATGTACCAACATATTGCCGCGCCCATCATTGGTAGCCATTTCTTTGGCTAAGCGCTCTTGCATTTCCTGATTCTGGGTAAGTAGATAAAATGCCCATTCAGTAGTGTACGCCGTCTGTGGGAAGAACATTTATTTTTTAAATACATATTTGATAGCAAGAATGTGTGTAGAAAAAATATTATATTTTTTTTCTAAATAGGAAACCTCTGTTATATTATGTATCTAGAAAATGAATATAATGATTCCTATGTGCGTATGTGTGCATATAACAATGCGAGCAGATAACCAACCAAGTTAAGGGCACATACATTTTAATTTTTTAATTTTGTAAAAAGCTTCAGACTTCGAAAAAATTTTAAACTTTGATTAGTAATATTTTTGCGTAGGAAATTCCTTTCCGGGGTTGTAAACGTAAATTGTAAACATTTACATAAGTCAGAAGTGGAATGAAAACTATAAATACCCTCCTATAAACACGCCAGGAGGCATTTTTGCAAATCGGAATAAAATCCAAAACTTTAACTCGTATAGAATACGGATCTTCTCCAGGCTAATTATAAAATTGTATAAATATACCCTGACTGAAGCAATCGCTGAATTGGCGATATTTTTTTTTTGATATTCATAATGTTTTCCAATATAACATTTTTTTGTTTGTTATTTTTTATAAAAATATTATTCATGTTTTAAACTATATGCAAATTTTAGAAAAAGTCAATAAATTTGCATCAAAATTTCGAACTCCTTTATCTGAATGTTTATAAAATTTTCGGGTATACAGTTTTACTTTAGTTTGTATAGAAAATTGCATTTTTGAAGCAGCTAAGAATTCGCTTTGATTAAAATTGTTTTTTTATCTACCGGTGTTTTGTAAAAAGGCCCTAACACATTTTCTTTCGAAAATCAGCTTTTACAAAGGCCGGTTGACTACTCACTAAAGGTCTAATAGAAATTGAAAACACCTTCTAAATCAATAAATTAGTTTCAGTGTGTATTTAGCCAAGGACTTTGAAGAAATTCCCAAGTTAAGAACTTAGTTTTTATGCAGTTTTGTAACTACTCTATAAAAAAAACAACAATTTTAAATAGGACCTTGCTATACTAAGGTACATAAAACTGCATACCTAAACAATTTTTAAAAATTAAAACTGAAAATTCCGCAATTTGGATGAAAGTTTTTTACAACTTTTCTATATAGCACGAACAATATTTTTATAAAAAAAATAAATTTTAACTTCAAAAGGTTAGGTTATGTTAGAGTGACTGTCACCGCGCAAAGGATGGAGGCACACGCAGGCTGGCTAGGACCGTTTGGTCACCAATGACGGAGACCATTTGTTTCTTCCCCAAGCATAATAATTTAACCACCGAGTGCGCTTTATATGGCACAAAAATTGAGAATGTACGCTGAGTTCAGGTGGGCTAAGCAATCTAAAAATCGATTATTGAAGAAGTGGTTGTGCATTTTGGTAATGGCGGGATAGTGGCCGAGATGATGGGCTTCATGCATAAAAAGTAAGCTTATGGTCAGACTCAATTTTCTTGTACTGATGGAGTGAGCTCAAGATCAAGAACTTTTAATGCATGAGGCCCAATGTTTAATGCTCCCCACCTCGTCGCTGCAGCTGCGGAAAAAGTCATTGGTTGGGTATCCCAAACTATTTCCGTGCGTGCAGTTTGCGGTGATTACCCAAACTACTAGCCTGAGAGAAGAGCGGTCGAGTCGAGAGAGGGCAATGTTGTGGCCATATTTGCCAGGCAGTAAGGCAGGTGGTTTCCAGAGCGCACCTGGTATTTACCTCCCCGATGAGTTCGGCTTTAGTCTGTGTTTGCAGGAGGTTAGAGATATGCCAACATAGAGGGATATATCCGTCCCTCTCCTCGCCAGCTCGTCGGATATGCAGTTGCATGGAATGTCCGTGTGCAGGAACATTTTGATGCCAGCAGGTTGAGAATCCTTCTGCATTATATGGCTACTTTGGAAGTTGTTACGTTAGATCTTAGAGTTTTAATAGCAGCTTTGCTCTCAGAATATATAGTTAAAGGCCGTTCTGTAGAGGCGAAAGTTATGAGCCACCGAACTGTCTCCATTATGACGTTTAGCTCTGCTTGAAATACGCTACCATAATCCGTTAAGCAGAAACTGAGGTTTAGTGCGAGTTAAGCGGAGTAAATCGACCCTGAGTTCAGGCCTATGGCACCTTCCCATTCGTTCCTCTGGGGTTCTTAGGGATAATTTTTCCCCTAAACAGATTAGAGGAGTGGTATAATCTAGTTTTCGTTGATTGTAGTGTAGAGTTTCAAGGACATGCGTGATGGGGTCTGAGGTCTCCTCACGGCTGGATCGTATTTATGGAAGCACTTTAAAAACTTTGGGAACCGCGTTTCAGTCACTGCAACTTTTTTCAATTCTATACACTATGAATTTTGTAGCTCCCGACGAAATTTTCCGGCTAAATTTTTCGTAGAAAGCAGCAAAACTTTTTCATTAAGAAATGGTCTGAGAAGCTAGAATAATGTATTAAATGCAAGAAATCAGCGTAACAGATTTTTTAAAAATTTTGCCGGTTGTAAACAATTTCGCAAAGAAAAAGTAAACGTAATAAAAAAGATGCCCCGACCTACCTAGGAGAAGGGGGAAAGTCAGAAATTTAAATCGTCGGCAACGGAGAGGCTAATCGACTTTGCATCGAAACGGAACGTGGTACCCTGGATCATGCACTAGTATCGAATAATCCATCTAGGTGTCCCGCGACCAAATAAAGAAAAACCAAATTGTTCGCATTTGCGATAGACGGAAGATACTCTTCAACCGTTCTTGACTTGCATTCCATTCGAAGGGCCACGTCGCCAAGGCATTTTGTGCAATAAAGAAAAGTGCGTTAGGAGCAGCGCGCCGAAAGTTCGATGCCTACAAGCTGCAGAAAAGTTGCAGCGAATTGAGCGCGGCCTCATCGAGCGATAACGGGAGGAGAGGAGGGAAGAAAGCCATATTTTCAAGAGGAAGAAAATAATGGCAGCAAGATGCGAGTACAAAGAGGTTGAGAAATTTCTTTCTGAATATATGGAAATATGGGAATAGTTTCGGCAAAGACGAAGCTGAACGACAGTGGGGTCTACCTAACCGGAATGACTCAAGACTTATATCTGGCCAAAGACTGTCACTCCAGCGGCACTCCCCAAAAACGATTTGGAGAATTGTAAGCTGTTACAAGAACATGGAAATTTGTTAAGAGCGTACAGAGTACACTTGAGATGTGAGGGAGGGGTCACTTCTCAACGCCTTTGAGTGGCGACCTAATGTGTAGGGACAGCAATGATGCGGTCTATAAGACCTAGACGGGTTTTTCATGGCCCTCACAGCTGATTCGGCTGACGAGAATAACATATTGGGTCGCTTGGAGATTGCTGGAGTTCTCGAGTCAGATGAACCCTTTTTGGGCCAGTTGCTGAAGTTATCATCCCGTTTAGAGGAGGGTACCCGTAGAGTGTCTAGAATCTTTAGATGTTTACTCCATTACCAGGGGGGGGGGGGGGGGGGTAAGGTTGAGGTGCTGACCGCTCCACTAAATTTATAGCCACCACAAAAAGACAGATCCCTCTGTTTTTGTCAGTTACCACGGCTTCCTTAGTATTACATTCAATTTTCAATACAAGGTTTTGTTTCACAATTTCTACAAAAGAAATTAATAACAGGTACTGTAGCGCTTATGATCTTTATAATAAAAATCATAATTTAACCGTTAAAACTGGATTTCTAGTCTTCCGATCAATTTTAGGTCGTTATTTTTGGATTTTTATTTTTGCAATCGTACTATGACCCTTATTTTCAAATTTAAATTTTTAGATCGTAAAAGATATCAATCGGTCATAGAAACACAGTCTCCATCATAGGGGTTAAAAATGATCGAAAAAAATAAAAATCGCAAAGCAACGATCAAATTTGACCGAAAAATAAAAACCTAAATTTAAGGGTTATTCTTGATCGAAAATACAAATAATAAAATAACGATTTTAGAATGATCTTAAAATAAAAAAATATTGTTATTTAACGGTTATTTTCGGTCCCTGGTAACTAAAAAAAAAAAAAACAATATACTAACCGTATCGCCCGCTGCAATCACCAAATCCACAAATATACGCTTGATCATATCAAGCGGCATACCGGCCAATATAAGCTTCTGGAAGAGTGCATCGCCACCACAATCATGACACTCGGTGCCAACTTTTTCGCACAATCTATTCACCATAGGCGCTGGCAAATCGACAAATTGTTCGATTAAAATATTGCCTTGCTTCAGCACTGCCTCCACGCTCTCCTCAAAATCACGCCAAATACGCATGTTCAAACGCTTTGCCAACTGTGGTGGAAAAGTCATCAGTGCAGAGCTGGTATCGAATATTCTGTGTACTATGCGCGAAAACTGGTCCATCGTCGCAGCCATGCGCACATCTTCTGCAGCGGAAACGCCAAACATTATCGTACAAACAACTAAGCGGGTTAAATGAAATGCAACGGATTAAATGAAATGCTGGGAAATGCTGCTATTTCCATTTCGTCAACCCACCATCGATGGCCCAGGTATAAAGCTGATGTTCCAGTTCCAGCAGTTCAATGTAGGCGCATTGTGCGGCAACTGCGCTAGCCTGCGTCTTCCACAAATTCACCAAGCGCATCGTGGACGACTCGATGTGCGCATCCATCCACTTCATGGTGCCGCCCAATAGAAAACGATTTAGTATGCGTCGATTGTGTAGCCACTCGGCGCCCTCCCTATGCGATTACCATGCAATGGATAAATCAAAGTGTCAATGAAATTCATAAAATATGTACACATACATACATATGTAATGTATGTATGTATGTATGTATGTATTTTAGCGGAAACCAACAACTGTGCAAGATCTTGTTAGCCTTTCGGTTTTACTTGCTTGCAACTCACATGAAGAATAAACCGCGTTGGCAATTGTACTGCTTGTTGTATATGATCCAAGACTCTGGTAGCGGATGTCGTGGATATTGGCCCTCGTATTGAAACACTGCTCGCATTTGACTTGCTGATGAAACAAATACGGCATCCTGCACGCCGCCTAGGCGTTCGTAAAATATGGAACCAAGTTCTTTATGACGCCGATGAATGTATTTGTGTAATCTATAACGATAAGAACAAAAACAATTTATGTTAAATGCTACATATAACCCAGTAGATGAACAATGTAGTAGGCAGGTACGTTAGTAAGCCTGAGCTCGTTTTTTTTTATATAAAGTTTAATGAACCTACTATTTGAATTTTCTGCTGCAGCTTTGAAAAAAAAAAGTTGTAAAAAGCACAAAGATTCAAATTTGAAAGCGAAGATTCAAATATTCATTAGCCCAAAAAAAAAAGCAACTGCAACTGTAAAGAGTCAGATGAGTGGATTTCAAAGCAAAAAAGTGGAAACATCAGCCAAACTAAATTAGCATTCTAGCGCACCATTTTGAATTTTTAGAAAACTTAAGTGAATATATGTATGTATGTAGATACATATGTACATATATGTACATACATATGTATGTATTGCACTTGAGAAGAGTAAATATTTTTGGCAAAGGAAATTCAAACTGACACAGACAATTTGAATTGACCTTCATTAGCACCGGATCCAGATATTTTAAAGTCAAGTTCATTCAAGGAGAGAGCAAATTAAAATTCACAAAATCTTGAAAAGTGTATGCTGAAGGTTGAAACAACTTGCCGACAGCTTGAATGTGAACGGGATTCGAAGTTGTTGCCGAAAATTGAATGACATTGTGATGGATGCTAATATAGTGACTCACACTACTTCACAATATGTTTCAAGTAAAATCTTAATTTTTTTATTTTTTTTTTATAAATAACTATATAAATCAAGGTTTCAAACAATTTTTAGCCACTTGAAACTTACACTATCTTGTACCATAATTTTATAAGCTGTAAAGCTGCATACTTAAATTAAAAAATCGAAGGTTACCACCTCTATTTATATATATATTTTTTTATAATTCAAAAGAGAAAAATTGCATATACCTGACCCAAGGTTTATTCGATGGTAATTAAATAACATTTTTTATTAAAATAGTTTTCAATAGGTGACTTTCCTCGTTTAGACATTTCCGTTTTAAAGCTATTTTAGTTCTCTTTCATTTTACACCAGACTTGTTTAATTAGGATAAGCGGTTTGTTTATTATTAGGATAGCACTTTTATTTCGGCCTTAAAAAATATTTGGCAAAGTTTAACCGTTAAAAAAAAGCACTGTTATTTTCGCTTCCTGTTGTTAATTAAAACCAGAGATTCTCTTAAATATATAGTGCTAATTTATCATAACTTAACGACACTCACATATTGACAAGATTTGACTACATATTTATTTTATTAGTTTTTAATCTTAATTATTTGTTTATAAAAATATAGTTTATTCTTTAGCCAAAACTGTATAAATCCATTTTTAAGTTTTTGTGTAACATTTAAAAAAATCTACAAACCTTCGTAAAAATTTTGAGCTATTTATTTATTTTTTTTTATTTTTTTTTTTTGAACATTTTGAGCATGCAGTTTTATAGCCTATTCAATTTTAGTACAATAAACAACGCGTTTAAAGTAGTTGCGACCATTGATTTTTGGCAATTTTTTTTTAACGACGTCAGTCATTTTCTTCCATAAGAAGTATGTTTGACGATGTTTTTTTATATGGAAAAAATTCGTTTTGGAACTGGCTGCCGAGATAGATCGATCTTCCACTCAACAGTCGATATTTACTTAGTACATGCATACATACATATTAGGAATGTTAATCTCGAGATCCCGTTATCCCGGGATCCCGGCCTTTTTTAAGTCCCAAAAATTCCGGGATGCTTGGCAAATAATACCGGGATGCTTGGCAAATAATACCGGAATTTTCGGGATTTGTAATTTGCACTGAATATTTTTTATATAAATGTCTAGCTCATTATATATATAACTCCGTGTGATAGTAAATATTATACACAAAAATGAATATAACGCGAAACCATGGACCAAATATAGTAGAATTAAGTTTTTAACTTTTCACTCTAACGTCGAAAATTCAAAAGTGAAATTCAAAAGTGAAATATGCTTAGAGAAGAAGTATGGGTATCAAATTAAAGAGGAAATTCTGTGGAATTTAATCAGATTCAAATTTTTGGTGCATAAGGGCTGGTAAGTTTTGAAAATGTTCTTTTAAAATTTTATCCTAGAAATTTCGCAATATATGTTTTTGAAAAAAATTATATGTTATGGACGTATATAAACTCCATAAAATCTTCGAATTTCATCCTCTTAACTTTATCAGCTTAAAAAATTACCTATTCGTCCTTGTGAATCCAAAAAATTTTAGTTTTTTTAAATTCTAAAAAAAATTTCCTGACGTCAGAGAGAAAAACAAAAACGCCACTTTAAATAAAAAAGTAGGTTTCAAACCCATTTATTTATTATTTATTTTATGGTAGGAGAGATAGAAGCAATTTTTTCGTATTAAGTTGTTGAAAAGTAACGAATATCCAAATCCCGGGACTAATGCCGGGATTGTGGTAACGAAATCCCGAAAATCCCGGGATCGTAAAAAGCCAAAGAATTAACATCCCTAATACATATAGTCCCTTCAAGGCCAATTATTTGATGATATTCATGAGAAAGTTTACTTGTTTGTGTACATACATTTACATGTTTACAATTTTACAAATTGATCCCACGTACACATGTACTGCATTTAGCATAAATATGTATGCACATATTTTCAGATACACTGAAACAGATATTCTAAAAATAGGGCGTTTTTGAAAAGTTTTCTGAGATAGGGCGTTTTCGAACTGTCTGCCGAGATAGGTCGATCTGCTACTCAGGTATCGATATATGAGTAGTCCACTTGCAAAGTGCGCTATGTAAATTTTTTGTATTTAAAGTAGTTTCATGTCCACTAACAATACAGTGCAAAATCCTTGCATATTCTGAAATAAATAAAATTATAGTTTAAAAAACTAAAACCTCGCTCTTATATTTCCATTCGTACTGTCATAAAGTATGTAACTTAAGAATAGAAATCGCTGAATCTTTTAGGCGCATCAATATTACATAGTTACATCCCGAGCTAATAAAAGGGAGGTGAAAAATAGCATCAAATGTTATCTACTCTAGCAAAAGTCGCTATAATACTTACTGTATGTATATACACTTTCAAAAGTCGCTATAATATTTATTGTACGTATTTATATAACTTCAAAAGCCTCCATCTTCTGACGAAACTTAGAAAACTGCAAAAAAACGTGGTAGTTTCGGTGCTTTCGGGGGAAGACGTCTTAAAAAAGAAGCAGACCAACAACGTTCATGGAAGAGAGAACTCGAAAAGCTTAAAAAAGCTGGCTATATATAACTTACTGTTTCTGGCTGCTGCTGGCTATATATCGTCACTACACACGAATAAAGGCGCGCTAGTGTTTTGACGCCAAAAAAAGGCGCATAAAAAATTTTTGCGAAAAAAGATTCTTATGAAAAACTTCGGCGAAGTATGTTAAGAGTCTTTGACCTATGCTATGCGTATTTTTTCGCCGTCAACTTTTGAGTTCGCCCCTTTATTCGTGTCTAGTGACGATATGTATTAGCGTGCTTTTTTTCAGCGACAATTTTTTTTTAGTCGCACCTAGATATTATGTGGGAAATAACTAAAAACGAGTTCCCGGAAAATTTGAGCCCTTATTATTAATATTACATATTAAGTGCTCGACCAAGGTATGCAAATATTTCCCGCCCTATAGCTCAGAGCCATTTTATGGTATAATCATGGCCAATTATGGGTTTCTTCAGAATTGAATGCTCTACAAAAGTGTCCATTGCGGCATAACTCTAACTCCCACCAGCGAGGTAATACGAGTCACTAAACCCAATATTTTCATGAAATTCCCGTTTTTTTTACCCCTATCTCGTAAATACCAACAGCAACAGAATCCATGTAAATGACAAACCTGTAGGCCATTAAATTTCCTACAAAAAAATTCCAAATCGCTTATATCGATATTTCTTGAGATTTTGGGAAGAAGAGATATTACTTAAAATCGAAAGAAATAGCTACACAAAACATTTAGCTGTTAGGTGGTACGGGGATCGTTTTTTCTTTTTTTACTTAACAATAATAAAAGCTTGTCTTAAAAAAAGACTTTTTTTTTTAATTACTTGTTTTTCTTTTATTTCTTTAATGTTTATTATTCTGTTTTTTTATAAAAATGCAGCTCCTTATCTAAAGAAAACAATGTAAGTCTAAATTATAATACTTAGAAAAATTAAAAAAAAAATTCCAAAACAAACTTTTTATTAGGCATTTACAAAAAAATCATAAGTATGTAGTTTTATAGCCCATTAAATTCGCGTAGTGTAGTTTTATAGCCCATTAATTCGCGTATCTTCCATAATATGTATGTTCGACAATTTCTTTGTGTGGAAGAAATTCTCCTCTTGAAACTTGCTCTTCATTAAGCTAGAATTAAATGGGCTATAAAACTGCATAATTATAATTTTCCCAAAAAATCTTACTAAACAGTTTGTTGCTCAACATTTTTTTGAAATTTTCATTTTTTACAAAGTTTGAAATTTAGACTTATACTCTGTTTTTGTTAGCTAATGGGCTGCACTTTTATAAAAACAAACAAAAGCCAAATATCCACAACTGGTCAAAAGTGGTGTGCCCAAATTTTTTTCACATTACTATGTAAGTATGTACGTACATACAGTGAGGGTCAGTCAAAATCGTACAGTACATTTTTTTTTCATATTTTGAAAATACGTTGTTTTATTTAAATTTTAATAATTTCTAATAAAAATATAGTTCATACTACAAGAAAATCCATAAAACTCAAAGTTTTTAACTTTGTAATAATTATAAAAAAAATCGTCAAATTTTTATAAAAATGGCGCACTTTTTATTCAGAATTTTTAGTTTGAAGTCGCTACAAAATACCACTGTTTTTTGGCAATTTTTATTTTTTTTTTGTTGACGGTGCTGCGCATTTTCTTTCATATAACGCATGAACAAAATCTAATTTTATATGGAAGAAAATGCGCAGCACTGTCAACAAAAATAAAATTTGCAAAAATCAACGGTATTTTGTAGTGACTTCTAAGTTACACTTTATTATAAACACTAAAATTGAATGGGCTATAAAAAACTCTAAAAATTCTGAATAAAAAGTTATTTTTTTTTGTAGTATGAACTATATTTTTAATAAAATTTAATAAAATTTAACGAAAATGTTATCAAAATAAGAAAAAAAATTTGCTGTACGATTTTGACTGACACTAACTGTATGTGTATATGTGAAAGTCGAACGGACTCTTTTCCTTTCTACTGTCATGGTCAGATCAAGGTGTCACAACCATGACCGCGTAGCGGTTTAAGGCCCGTGACGAACGGAATGCTTTGGATACCAGGCAACCCCCAGAGCTACTCAGTTTTAACTCATTACAGCGTATCTCCGCTCGGGCAGACTACCTTCTTTTACAGCACTCGTGTAACCAATTATAATTACAAGACGGAGAGCGCTACTCAAAAAGCCATACACAAGTAACTTCGCTACCGCATCACCGAACGTCAGAAAAAGCACATAGCATGGCCACATGGCAGGTGCAGCTGCGACCAAGTACATTTTCATGTTATCTTTTTTTTTGCTGTGATAACAAAAGATGTGAAGATCATTGCAATATTTGCAATAACGACACAATTCAAAATTCAAAATTCAAAATTCAAAAATAAAATCCATGTCTAACCTTTAGTACTTACTTTAGCAATCCTTACTGCTTACTTTAGTAAGGATTGCAAATGGATTAGACAAGAGCCACTTAACAGCAGTAAAACTTTATTGAATTTTGAATTGTGTCGTTATTGCAGAGGACCATCGATATGTATAGACGAAACAAATGAAGAAGCATCCGGCATCTCCAGGCACCAAAGGAAATGTACCCAACGCATATTGGCAAGATTGTACCTACAACTGAAGCGGAATAAACCATATTAGGGGTTGTGTTCGATTAAATGACCTAAATATACACAGGAGCCGGACAGACAATTGCCTCCAGCTCGAGTTATCCTATAAAGATCTTAGCTTTCTAGAGTTTAACCCAGGCATACTTTCGCACAATTGGCGAGTAGTAAATACGGACAAAACGGATCGAACAACAATGCAGGCACTCTAGTCAACTTAGCGGCATAGTCACGTGTTGTAGATCTACCGAGCCGCCATGTGATAAACGGTTTTTTGTATGATTACACATCTATTATCGCGCACATGTGTGAGAGAAGCATTGCGTCACACGATTTGTTAATCTCAATACAACTTCTTAACCGGCACGGGCTTTCGATATGCTACAGCAATTAAATGTAAAGAATAAAACGTTAGTTAGGTCAAAGGGACAAATTTTGCCAGCAAAAAAAAAAAAACATCCCATGTACCATTCTGACACCCATGCCATACAAATTTCCTCCTTAGCGTCTGTACGTACAAAAGGAATCTACATACTTTTAACGCATATCTACCTTTGCACATAACTATTTAGCGTCACCTTAATACGCGAATGCTCTATCTCACATCGTCGCTGAAATGCTATAAAGTCGTAACTAGCTAAAATTGTTTATTGCATAAAACGATGTGCGGGCTAATAATTCGACGAAATGCATCATAATTAATCAAAAAGTGAATTTTGGATTTTTGGTTACATAGTACTTTTTGTGAAAAAAGTTAAAACTGTAACCGAAAAAAAAACATTTAAATTAAACTTATTTATTGACATTGTTGATGTATCTAAAAATAATCAGCTTTGAACTTATGGTAAGTGGGATTCACGATAAAAATTCGGTTGATTGTTATTTTAAACCAATGTAGAAAATGTGTCGCTGCTGAGTAAATTCCAACATAAAACATTCCTCATACAAACATACTATACGCATTAGGGTGTTCTAAAAATAGTAAAGTCGGAATTGTAATGCTCTCACCCCCTAGGATTGTTCTACATATGTCGAAAAAAAGTATACCCAAAATTTGTTATTTTTAAATCAAAAAATATTTAGTGGTCGCTCAAAGCGCTCAAAGTTTTCCATGTATTTTTATATGGGAAAAAACAAATTTTCGTAGAAATGGTATATAATTCTTTAAAATCAATATTTTTCGATCGGAAACATCTGGTTCTCTTCGGGAGACTTTCAATAATAATGCCCAATAGTTTATTCAACCATTTTTTAATAACGAAATTGTATTGGGGTTTGTGTGGAATTGTTAAATAAATAATTGGGTATTATTATTGGAAATCTCCTACAGATAAACGGAGTTTTCCGATAGAAAAATATTGATTTTTAAGAATTATATACCATTTCTACGAAAAGTTGTTTTTTCCCCATATAAAATACATGGAAAACTTTGGGCGCTTTGAGCGATCTCTAATTATTTTTTTGATTTCAAAATAAAAAATAGGGGCATATTTTTTCGATATAGAACCATCCTAGGGGGCGAGAGCATAAAAATTCCGACTACTTTATCACATGCATATTTTGGACCACCCTAACGTACATACATATGCATGTATGTACATACATTGGAGTTATGCATTTCTATGAATTTGTCAAAGCCATGTGATGGTCCTTGGCATATAATAATAACTAGTGAACCCGCATAATTGAACTTAACTATTTACAAAGATGAAACCCTATCAAAAAACTTCCTAAAATATTTCTAAGGATTCATCTAAACCATTTCTGAGTGATGAGAAATTGAAATCACTGTACCGCTAAAGAGGTTCTAACTTCAAAAAAAAAAAAAACTTATTGCACTTCTATGTAAAATCCCAGTTCTTTAATTTGGTTTATCAAATTCGAAATAGCGGCGCTGATCTGATTAAAAATATTATTCAAACTAAAATATTTTTAAGTTGAATTTGATTTTTTCAACACATGTCAACTCTTCTAAATACAGTTCAGAAATTAATTATTTTCAAACCCATTTAGATTGATACCCTTTTTTGACAATGCATTTAACTTATTAAATAATTTGAATTAAAATTTTTCAACAGCTGGCAACCCTCTTCTGACACCCTAAACAATTCTTAATGTTCAAACTAAAAATTTCTTAATGCTCGTTCGTTTGATACCAATATTTTAAAATTTAATGTATGTACATAACTTGTATATAATTAAACTAAGTTCGTCTTTCAAAACAGGCGGCAACCCTCTTAAAAAAAAAATTTCGAAATAAAATCTCCTTTAATATCATTCGTCTGACATTGTTATACAATTTACAAGTAACTGACGCATTAAGTTGAATTTTATATTTTTCGTGGCAATCCTCCCAAAATAAAGGATTTTAAACCCATTTCCATTGATAACCATGTTTTAAGAATTCACTTAACTTATTAAATAATTCGAATTTAACCTTTTAAAGTGGTGGCAACCCGCAAACACATCAAATACATATATTCTAAATTGTCAAACTGAAGATTTCTTAAAATTCTTTTATGTGACACCCATTTTAACCGACTTCCAAAAAATTTTTATATGTATGTTACCGCATGACTTTGAACTACGTCAACCGATTTCGATAATGCATCGATTCTTTTTGCATCGAAAAGGTAGTGTTTCAGAGGTGGTCCCATACTAATTTGGTTTAGATCCGATCATTGGATCAAGAAAAAATTAACGGTACTCCTAAATTTTTATATGAGAATTGAAGTCGGTTTCGTTTTTGCTTAAAAATTACTTGTTAATATTTCATATAACTTGGGTATAAAAAAATTTCATTCGATTTCTCAAAAAGGCGGCAACCCTCTTTAAAATATTTTCAAACTACTACCTTCTTAAAACTCTTTTCTGACACCAATATGGTGACACCTTATTTACTTACCTAATTTCTTAAATTGAAATTGAATATTTGTTAAACATTTGGCAACCCTAAAGCGTTTTAAAGCAATATCTATTGTAACAATTGATTTAATATTTTAAATAATTTGAGCTTAATTACTTAACAGGTGGCAACTCTTTTCAAAAAAGTAAAACCTTACTGAACATCTGCAGCCCCAGTCCCTTCATTTTACACCTGACTTTTGAAAAAGTCTGAGGGCATTGATTATTAAATAATTTGTGTTTAATTATTTAACAGGTGGCAACTCTTTTCGAAAAAGTAAATCTCCGAAAACGTAAATTTTTAGTTACATCTATATTATTAAACATGCAATATATAGATAATAATAGATTAGCGCTTTCACAAAGGGGAGGGATCTACAATTTTACGCCGACTCCGAACGGCGATTGTGTTTTTACGAGAAGCTTTTTTCATGGCAGAAATACACTCGCAGGTTTGCCATTGCCTGACGAGGGGCGATCGCTATTGGAACAAAAACTATAGGGCCGTTCAGGATGTTGTGAAAATGGTCATGGATTTGCGGTTGGAATTGCATTTGCAAATCTTATGCTTGCTGCCATGGCAACCGTGTGCATTTTATTGTAGTGAATTTACAAATGCAACGAATATGCAAATGCAAGAACATATGCAAAAGGTGCTGAACAACCCTTATTTATTTCCTTTTCTTTTGTTACTTAAAAAAACCACAGACGCACATATATGTATTTAGAAAATACATACACCCATATGTACATTAGACTGCATCAAAATTTTCTACTTTTTAATACGATTTTTCAGAATTTTTTCGAGTATGCAGTTTAACAGCCCATTAAATTGTAGCGTAATGTGCACCTTTTGAGTTGCTAAAAAATCGCGGTGATATTTGGTAATTTTTTTTAATGCATTTTCTTCCATACAAAGTATATTCGAAATTTTTTTTACGAAAAAATGCGTAATATAGTAAAATAAAGATATCCAAAATCAACGCGATTTTTTAGCAACTTCAAACGTCCTCTTTATTATACTTTATTATTCTGAAAAATCTTATTAAAAAGTTGAAAATTTAGATGCAACTTTGCAAATTAAAAAATTATCATCAAAAAGATTTCTTCTTAGTCAACTTTTGGCAACAAATTTAAATTCCTCGGTTGAAAATCCAAAAGTCCATAAAAGCAAAAACCAAAATTTTTTTGTTGAAGCTACCCACAAAGTATTAATTTTTTTCGTAAGTTCATTTTTCAGCGAAAATTTTTGGGGTTCAATTTAGAGTTTATATATAAGGCACTATTTAGCCCTTACAGTCTATTATGTCAGCTTTCGAACCCATATTTTTATCTTATTCGTACCGAGAGATTTACGATTTTATTCATCCACACTCCCAAATCGTACACTGTGCCCCATCTGTCGCAGACGAAGAGCCCCAGTTGCTTCGAGAGGCTGGCGATACTTCGACATACCTACATAACTCCATTCTAAATATCGTGGCAAATTAAACTGTTTAGTCCAATTTGAATACGATGCCCGGACGACACTAACCACCCGTTCAAATGCACCCGCCGGATGTGACCTTTTCCTCAGCCAGCCATTAGATGAGAATGAACAACAAAGTTAAGTTAAGTTATGGGCCATTCCATTGTGACTGGTGGGACATTTTATTTCAGAATGTGATCAATTGTGAATTTTAACTATGTCATCAGAACTTATATAAGAGCTAAAGATATTTTTTAACATAGAACGATACTAATGTTTAAAATTGCTCAAGGCGAATTAATATAAGGTGATAGCAGGAGTACAAAAACAAAAATTTACATGTATTTTGTATTTGCTTTGGCGGCATAAACTGTCAAAATCTGTAAGAGTGTGTGTAGAAATTCAAACAAAATTTTTCAATTTGATATCAGAAGCCGTGCGGCGAAACACATACACAAAATCAGCTGAGCTAGTAACACCACCTTATATAAATTCGCCTTGAAATTGCTTTAACAAAAATACCAAACGATTTCTTAGTTTTATGTAACTATCATTTGAATGAATGTGACTGGTGGGACACTGAAAAGAACTCTATTTTATCCTTGAGCACTCTTCACGAACAATGTTTTTGTGTTGTAAAATATGAATTATACGCTTTCGTTTTCAATAAAAATGAGGTTTATATAATCGTCATAGAAATATTAAAGAATAGTTAAAGTTCTGACTGGTGGGTTATCTCCTTGTGACTAGTGCAAAGTAATTATGCACGAAATAAAAGTTTCCATAGACAAAAATTACAACTTCTGTTATTTTTTTAATATTTCCCAAAAGAGTAATGAAATGTAGTCATTTAAAAAGAGGTTACTATTGAAATAGAGATAATTAGGACATATTTAAATTTATGTCGTTTTCCTCTTTTCAATGGAATTACCCTTATGTGACATTTTGACCAGTTTTGGTTATTTTTCTTTTGTTTGTTTAATGTTTATAATGTTTTTATAAAAGAAAGATAAAATGTTAAATCCTTTCAATATTTTTTTGCTACATATATTGGGCCCGCTTTTTAAAATTTTCCAACCTGAAAACGTTTTAAATCTGTGGTGACCATATGTCCTATTGGCCTATGTGATCATTTTAAGGCCTTAATCTTTGAAATCTGCCCAATAAAATTTTGGCCATCGTGGAGTACACGTTGACGTGATGGTGAAATTAATTCTACGCCGCTTCCCATACATCGCTATGTTTGGAACGTTCTCGGTCGTGATATAAGCGTCGTACAAAAAAATGTTCGTATAAAAGTTGTGTAGAATAAAATTCTCTACAACTTTGGAATTTGAATACATACGTATTTTCAACAGAAATTGTTGAAATATGGCGAAAGCCGTCACAAAGTAATTTTTTTGCAGTTTTTGCCAAGTGTGTACAATATAAAATGTTTTTTTTTTTTTAACCTTCTAAGTAATAAATGTGCGAAAATAAATTCTCTACAATATCGTATTTAACCAGTTTTTACGAAAAATGCAAAGTAAGCTTTAAAATCGCAAAAAAAAACCCAAAAAACTTAAATCCAAGATAGCGGAATGTTGCCATATGAAATATAGCGGCAAAAATGTGGTTCCATTATATACGTGCATCAAAAAATCGCTATTACAATTCTTTTGTTTTCTTCGTACCAATTTGATTTATCTAATTTTATTGGGCTACAATTGTGGTATCGGATCCTAATAACCTCTGGGAATCCCATGACAAGCCTGCAAAGGATTTTACACGACCCCTTCGACAGCTTCGGTCGGACACTAGAGCAAATAATCAACACCGCCAGAGAAAAAAATTATTAAAAATCAACTTTATTTTCTAGCGTCTTCTTCTTCTTCTTCTTCTTATTTGGCGATTTTGGCCGACTTCAACAAA
This sequence comes from Rhagoletis pomonella, assembly GCF_013731165.1. NCBI lineage: Eukaryota > Metazoa > Arthropoda > Insecta > Diptera > Tephritidae > Rhagoletis > Rhagoletis pomonella. The sequence goes on along the minus strand of NW_023458555.1, from coordinate 18,488,740 downwards.
GCAAGCCAGTCGTTTCATTTCTATGCCAACTGAAGCCAATTGGAAATGCCAAGTGAAGCCAAGTCCTTCTCCACCTGGTCTTTCCATCTCAGTTTCCCTCTTCCTCTGCTACCACCAACGGGTTCCGAGTTGAATACTTTCAGAGCTGGAGCGTCGGTGTGTCCATTCGAACGACATGACCAGTGGAGCCGCTGCATTTTAATTAGCTGCACTATGTCCATGTCGCTGTAAAGCTCATACAGCTCATCGTTCCATCCTCTGCGGCGGTACTCGCCGTCGCCAACGCGTAAAGGCCCGTAAATCTTCCGCAAAATCTTTCTCTCGAATACGCCAAGAGCCGCCTCGTCGGCGGAGGATTTTAGAGCGAATATTAAATGCAATCTCTTCTAGAAGAGAAGGGCAGTCACTTGAGCCAGCTATGAGGTTGACGACAAACAGGCACGTGATAAGTTTGCAACGAGAATAGTAAGAAGGCATTTGCTGATATTCAGCGTAAACTGATTTTTGAAGCACCATTCATGAACTCTATTTGGGTCTGATTTCAGGTTGGCTGCGTCACATACATTTTTCTATAGTTGCAAATATTTTAAGATCATCAGCATATAGCAGGAAATTAGCAAATTTAAAGCAGGCGCCGATATCACTAATGAAAATCACAAAAATTGGGGTCCGAGGATGCTGCCTTGTGGGGCACCCGAGGACGCGATGAACGGTTGTGAAGTAGCATTAATTGGCTACAACACAGCAGAGCCTATCAGTTAAATAGGATTTAACCCAGTAAAAAAATGTTGAATGCAATCCAAAAGATATCAACTTCAGCAGAAGTAAACGATGTGATACTTTGTCGAGATCTTTCGCAAAGTCAGTGTAGATGGTATCCACCTGAGCATTCTTTTCAATAGCAGACAAGCAGCAATCACTGGAAATGGTCAGGTTTGTGACTGTTGAGCGATGACGGTGACGAAACCATGCTGGTTTGTAGAAATGAGGTTTTTAACAGCAAGAGACATTTTACAATTTACAACAATCTCAAATAATTTGGAGACTGAGGTTAGCTTTGAGATCGGTCGGAGAAAGGCCGAAAAACCTTCTACATCAATTGAAATGGGGTTAACTAAACAAAATTCAGCGCAGAGTCGCTAGGGGAGCCTGAGCCCGTTATATTCAAGTCCAGCTCATTAACAAAGTTGGCGCAAAAAAAACTTATTTGAAGATGTTTTTGTTTATCAACATCCATTTCATTTCACTGCATATTTCTTCACTTGTAACTCTTGTTATTGTCGTCCTGAATCAACTACTGGGTTATAATTTATTTGGAACATTTGAAAGTCAAAATCGTTTACTTTCGTCACTCAAATTGATTTATTCCAGATATGCGATCACCCACCCATAAATATATTCGGATACAAGAAATAGTGACTATATGTATGTAAGCTTACTTAAATACGAATTTGTGTGTACTATATACATACATACATATGTACATATGTATGTGAGTGCGAAAATTGCCCTGTAGGGAGAGGTACTAGTTATGAACTAGAATGCTACCAGTATGCGTTTCAGCCCAACTAGTTGACGTTCTATCCTTTTTCAATGTTAGCGACTGGCAGTTTTAACATGGCGGTGTCCTACGAGATGTAAATTATCTGCTAATTCATCCCCCGTGAAGAGCATAAGTATGCCCTTGTGCTCGAGGCCTTCCAACTGTCGCAATGGCAGACTGGAGTGGTATTCCTGAGGTCCGAAGTTCAAGTCCTGGCGCAGGAATTTTTTTGTTTTTATTGAAATTTTTGAATTTAATTAAAATTTTTATTTTTCTAATTATTATTTTTTTATTGCGTAAGTATTTCTACTCATATATGTATATGTTTTTCTGCAACGAAATTAGATTTTAAAATTTGTTACTTATATTTAAATTTAATTAAAATTTAATTGACTTAAATGGATTCAATTTTGAAAACCTTAACCACCTCTAAGCGGACTCGAACCTGCGATCTCAGAACCAGAACCGGTAGTCTTCACTCGGCGCCATAGCCGACATTTGTAAGAAAAGCAATTAATTGCGTTTAATTTTTGGCTTTAGCAATTCAAAGGCAGATCAGATGTCACTGAATGCTTAAGTTCTTCGAAATTGTCGAACTGGCAGGCCATCGCATTAGCGCTTTAGCACATACTAGTTAATGAACTGGTATTTTTACTGACTGGTTTGGCTTTTCACTGCAGTGTGCCTACACCTACATATACCGAATAGGGTTTTTGCAAAAACGAAGTTTGAACTTCTAAGTTGTTTTTCATAAAATTGTAAATTCAGTTTACCACCAACCGAATTTTGACAAATGCTAAATTGCAAACATTCATACATGTAGACATGTATGTAGGTGTCTAAATTTGTATGTAACCATACATGCACTCCTATATCCATACATAAATATATATTGATGAACATTTGCAAATCGAATCGTCTGCAAGCTTGAAAAGTTATGCACATAATTTTCTATACACGAGCATATCTTAACTGTCCCCTTCTCTTCATTTGATAAATAAAATAAAGCATTCGATAAAGTAATTTGCTTTAAATTTACATAAATATCGTTGTGTTTCTGAGTTAACAACCTACATATCAATAATATATATGTCCTGTATTGTTCAGGACAGTCCTCTGTGTTTTCTGTTTTTTTTTTGTTTGTAATTGTCTTGGTAATTTATTTATTGAACAGCTCATACATATGTAAATATGGCCAGTCTTTGAGTCAGTTTTAAGAAGTTGTTGGTATAGGTTAGGTTAAGTTAGGTTAATCTGGCCGGCGTTGAGTCGCACATAGACCGGTAGGTCCTTAGCGTTGCCAGTTGGAGCTCAATGCTTTTTGCGAATTTCAAAAGAAATTTCAGCGCTTCTTTTCAGATGTCCTCTAACTTCTCGAACCGGTTGGCTCCCAAGCATTTTAGTCGCGTTTTTGACAGTGCAGGACATCGGCAGAGAAGATGCTCCAAGGATTCCCTGATCTTCCGCTCACGACACTTCCACATTAGTGATACCCATTTTTGTGCATGAGCAGCCACCAGGATATGCCCCGTAAGCAATCCGGTAATAACTCGCGATATTATCCAGAAATACCCCTAGAGCATGTTCTTTGTATTCTAGAGCCTTCTCGACGTGTTGTGTTAGCGATTGTAGTGCAGTCTCTGTGAACTTGGCTTTGGCCAAGACGCCTGGCGGCAGAGTGTTCCGGATGTCAAGAATTTTTTTCCAGGAATTTTAGGAAGAATGAGGTCAGACTTGTGGGCCTGTATTCCTTAGAGAAAACTGGGTTACTCCAGCCTGCCTCGGTTATAAAGACAACCCTCGCATCACTCCACAATACCGGCACATAGCTCAATCTCAAACAGTAAAAAAAATATCGCTTTCAGCCATGGTACCACAAAGTTGAAAGTCAGCCTGGAGCAAAACTGGGTATATTCCATCTATGTACTCCCGGGAATTTGTAGAGCTCAAAACTGTTGATTGCCTATTCTACTATGGAAGAAGTTATGACGTTTGGCGAGGTGCTACTCGCTGTACCTCCCCACTATCGAGGTCTGTCGAGTCCGTGCATGAGAGCAAGTGGGTCTTGACCAAGTCTTCGAGCGACTTTTCGCTTGAATTGGTCCAGTCCCGGCAACTCTTACGTATAAGGCAAGGTGCGCTTGGAATCTTCTCACAGAAGTCCCTCTACTACTTAAATATTCTTTATCCTTCGCACTTCTTTTTTATATGATTTAAGTAAGTCTTTCTACTCCCCCTAGCAGATTTCATTATCGGCTACCTTGGTCAATTTGAAGCTTTCTAGAACATCGCGTCTTCGTGATCCTAGCTCCCTATTTCACCAAGGATGTTAAACGTTTGTGTTGTACCTGCGCGGCTTAGTTTTCATATCGTCTAGTATTTTCCTATAACGTTCCCAGTTAGTATTTCTACGATGCTGAGGATCCTACTATTTCTTTTAGGAGAGATCAAAATGCCGAGGCTTCTTATTTGTGGTCACAGAACGACGGTGCCTGCAGCACCCTCCAGTTATCTACCTTCGTACGACTAATCATAAAGAAAGTTAGGTCAAGAACGTCCCTGGCCGTGGATCCAATACCTATACGTCGGTTGGTATAATATGGTTGTAAATTTTCCCCTAAACCGTACATAAAAAATAGATAAATTTTGGAATCATGAAGTTTCGTATAATATTTATTAGAGAAAACTTACCGGTACTTGTGATTATGAATATAAAAATCATAGCTACGTTATATATACGTATGTATGTATGTGCCAGGTTTCGGCCTAAACGGACGGACAAAATCGAACAAAAGATTGACAGAGTATTGCCATGACACCTAGGCCTATAATAAGGTGAAAACAAGTAAAGAAGTATAAGTTCGGGCGAAACCGAATTTTATATACCCGGCGCCATAGGCGTGAAATTTTTAATCAGCCATAACTTCGGAGCCATAAGTCACGTGAACTTGAAACTTGGTATGGAAACATATATGTATATGGAAGGTGTTTAGTGTAAAGTATATATAAATGAGTTTGTAAAAGGGGATAAATATATATTCATCTATTAGATCAATCGGCTATTTAAAACTGTGTGTGTGTTTTTTTTCAATCCTTACAGTCCTTAGACTATTTCGAAATGGAAAGATTAAATCTTTTTTTTTTTTGATCCCGCAATGCTGTTAAACGAAAACTGTTCATTCGTAATGAATAAAAGTCCTTTCGAAATAAGCATTCTACCCGAAAAGTGCAGTTATACTAATATAGCTAAGCGAATAGGCAGCTAAACGGAATGTACCATAGTAGACTAATTATAATTTGAATATTCCATCGTTACCTTAATCCACCTAATATTAATAATGAAACAAGATTTGTAGTACAGAAAATGATGACAAATATATATGTAGTTGTTGAAATACGATGAAGCTAAAAGTATGGTTCATGAGGATGCCTTAATTTAAACAGAAAGAAAATAGTTTGACTCCTTTAATTTATGCTAAACTGTATACTTGCGATACGGTTTTATATTTTGATTTGTTAACCCCGAACGACGCACAGTGTTTCGACTATAGGTGGAAAAAAGTCATGGTGACAGTTGATAAAAAAAAAAAAAAACAGTTGGGCTTAGAGCGGGAAAGTTAACAGTCATAAATGCAGAATTGCTGATTCACCCCCTTCTCCAAGAACGGCACATTTCCAAAAAAAAAAAAAAAATACTGGAATCTGTACGTTACCGACTAATCACTTTAGTTGCCTTTGGCCCTCAACCCACTAAAGCAAGTGTTTCTTTTTTAACTGTAATCAATTCTTTAAGTGTTTTTGGTATTTTGCTATTTTTCTTATAAAAAATTGGCTATGAAATGTAGTTGCTAAAGAATATTAATAAAAAAAAGTGTGAGTACCGGTTTGTCAGGTCTTGTAATTAGATGCATGTATTTGAGAATTTTATGTACTTTTCGAATATATAATTGGATCTTTTCGCGCGACTTTGCAAATTTATATAATTTTTTATTTTCACAATTTTCATTTTCAGCTTCTTTTTGCGTAATTTCGCGAAAAGATTTCTTTTTTTGAACAATGGAAAAATCACACCAAACCTTGGGAGAAAAGGGGATATTATTTACACTTATGTAATTTTTTAAGTAAAACCAAAATTTCATCAGATTTAATGACTGGGCCAACATTTTTTGCGAGCTTTAGGCGTTATAGCGATCCAATCTTCCTCATATTTTATATTTAGGGCTTACTAATAAAAGTGAGAGTACAAACCAAATTTCATTGGAATCGGATGAAATTTAATGTTTCCGCCCACAAAAGTGGGAGGCGTGAAAACTATTCCATCTTTATCAAATTTACAATTATCTATTTCTAGGTAAAATTAGAGCACATGCCAAGTTTCAGCGAAATCGGTGCAGGTAAACTACTATTTCCACCTGCCTCCATATAGGCTAATTTATAATAACAGCTTATAATGAGGGAACAATAGTAAGAAGTTAGGGTTCTGTGAGCAGACACAATTACACGCTTAAAGGCAAATAACATCCAGCCAGCAAAACATCCGAAAACCGCTCCGAAAACGGAAAAAAGTCGATGAAAACCAAATTTATGTCCATTTACAGATTCCATTTCCGGATATTTTAAGGATCAGTTTTCCTACTAAAGTGTGCGGCAGAAATGTATGTACAGAAAAGTACCGAAAATGGCGGTGAAAAGGATATGTTTTCGGCTGTTTTTTCTGAAATTTGTCTGATTGAATTTTTCGTTCAATACGCTTTCCGTGTGCAATTCACAGATACTTTGTCATAGTTCAAAATAAATGAAATAAAATTAGGAGCCGTCTGACAGAATTCGAACCTAGCACCTTCGGGAAGCTAACAAATAGCGGCTCATTCCTCTGCCCGCTCAGCCACTGCCAACTTCGCGTGAATGATTTCAAATGTTTAGCTTGATTATTACTTTCAAGTTACATCATCTTTTGCGAACGTTTTCCGGATACGAAAATTGATGATAACTGCGTTTTCGTATACGGAAAATTGAACTAAACTGCACTGTCGACAAAATTTACGTTTCTTTGCTGGCTGTGATACAAATGCGTATTGTTTTTGATGTAGTTGTCACGTTTTTCGTTTCATCGAGTCACAAATCACTCCCGCCGCTAAAGAAGTTTTCACTTCATAATCACGCTAATTTCGCTGTAAGCCTTAGTTTCTTAAAATTCAAATACATGTGGGATCGAAATAAAGCAGAAATGACATTGCTACTGGTTTAGTGAAATATGTAGGGCCGAAAATAAACAAAAGTAACCCATAACCATCGTACAGCTTCCTAAGTAAAAACACTATCAGCTGATTGTCAAAAAATGCCTACACCTGAGATAATCTGTTTTTTTTGGCATTTGCTCTTATCTTTTACAATTTCCTTCATATGTATTACAATTCCTTCCATTTATATTACAATTTATTCAAAATACACTAACACACTGAACCAAAAACACCAATACACTAACAAAAAACACACCTACAGCCTGCCAGGAAAAACGGTAAGAAGCTCTTCTTCTTCTTCCGTTACTTTTGAAAATGTACGATGCCCACAACTATTACGTAAAAAAGCAACTCAGAACTAATACGAAATAAGCAACCCAGAGCAAAAGGGCAAAAACTCAACCCGAATGCGTGACCAACGGAGGACGCTAGCGAAAACGGTTTGTACAGAATCGACTCGAACGCACAGACAACAACCACGCTATTTCTCATGTGAATTTCGATCAATTTCAATAAATTGTACTTTTAGATGCAACGGAATTTAATAAACTGAATAATCAATTAAATCAAGTGAAACATTTAGTATTTGAAAAGAATACGGAAGTTGAGAACCCACAACTATGGTGTCACAAAGTGTTGTTTGCGAAAATGGATTAATATGAAAATTTATCGTTAAATCAAGCTAATGGATTATTTTAGAAAAAATAAGAATTCTATATCTAAAAGTGACTGCATTAAAAGTTAAAATAAAACAAAAAGTGCAAATTGGGCACAGCGAAAAGAATGTGAGAAAAGTTTGCAATTCGAATTCAAGGAATTCATATGCAAATATTAAAAGACGCAGATAAAACCATGCAAACAAAGCGAAGGAAGCGAGGTGATCAATTTTAACAAAAGTGAGAGCCATAGTCATCAATTGCTGGAAAACAACAAGACTGTACTAGAAAAGCCGTTAAAATGTACAAAAAAGACAGCGTCCTAACTGTTCGTGGAAAACGTTCGGGTGCGGCGTTCAAACGTCGAAACAAGTATACGCCCATATATATTTATATATCGTCACCTGAAATGCAAAAAGACAAAACAACATCGTAACTAAAATGGAAAAAGTCGGGAATAAAATTTTAAATTTTTTTAATCAAATGATGTGGGAGTTGTAATTCGATGAAATTCATCATATCAATCAAAAACTGAATTTTAAATTTTTTATTACTTACGACTTTGTTTGGTACGACTTTTTGCATTTCACGTGACGATATGTGCATACATACGGCCATAAAATGCAGTGTTAATTACGTTGAACTGATAGTTTGAAAGTTTTTGGCAAGCAGGACGCTGTTGTCAAGTTGAACGTTGATAATTTGAAAGATTTTGCCAAGCAGAAAATTGGCGCAAAGCAAAAAGTTGTTTTGCCAAAAGTTGTTGCGCAGTAAGAGTTGTTTAGTTGTCAAGCGAAAAACTGTTGCAAAGCAAATGTTGCTAAGGTTGTAGCGAAGTAAAAGTTGTTGCTAAGCAAAGTGTTGACAAAAGCGTAGTGAAGTAAAGTTGTTGCCAGGCAAAAGTATTGCCAAAAATTGTTGCTAAAAGTCATATTGAACAATATTGTTGCAAAGCAAATTGTCCGGAAACTTGTTGCAGAACAGATATTAATGCAGCATTTGATACCACACAGACGAACATTGCTTAAAAATGCTGAGAATTGATGGTGGTGGTTGCCGAACATTGTTGCGGAGCAGAAAAACAGAACGAGGAGGAAGCAGCTTCACGATAAGAAAATAGTAGTTGCTAAACATTTGTTTTGCTTATATTTTTGTACGACTTCACAAAAAGGAGAAGGTTATCAATTCGTCGGAAAATTTTTTTTTTTTTTATTTTTTATGTATGTTACAGCATAACTTTGGACCACGTTAACCTATTTCTATAATTCTTTGTTTAAAGGAAAGGTGTTAGCTCACAGGTGGTCATATTTCTAATTCATGCAGAGGTTAACGATAATTATAAATTTTTATATGCGTATTCAAGTCAGTTTTGTTTTTTGCTTAAAAATTATTACATTGTAGCATTGTACTTACTAATTAACTGTTTATTCTACGAATTGAAATTTTGTAAATGTTTTAAATTTCGGAAAATTTCTGTAAAGTTCGGTAAGACAAAATGGACCGAGACGAAATATTGAAACTGAAAGTGAGTGAACTTAAAGAGCAGCTAGAAGGGTTGGGGTTACGTATCGCAGGGCGTAAAGCAGTGTTGCAAGATCGATTATTTGAATACTTTGGAATAGAAGAGAGAGAAGGGAGTGACGGTGACGAGGACGACGATGAACTCGAAGCAAGTGCTGTGAATGGCGCAGTGGTCAGGACGCCTTTTACACTTCGGAACATCCAAGATTCAATTTACATTTTACGGTTCACGTCAGCCAAATGTTGCAAAATGGATTGAAAATTTTGAAGAAAATGCTGAAATTGTTCAGTGGAGTGTACTACAAAAATTTCTTTACGTAAAACAATTACACTGGTTTACAAAAAAGATAATGGTCTGCATATTGAACCAAACCTCTATATCCCTATGTTTTTCGACGCGCTAAATGCGAAACCGAGGTCTGTTAGCGCCCATCACGTTAGGTTCGAGGCCATTTGAAGGTCAAGTAGAGAAAAATTCATTGAATAAACCTGAAAATTCATTTATATGGGGTTTTAGACTCGCTTAACACGAATTCGAGGGCCGTTAACCTCCATAATGTCAGGTTCGAGGTTAAAAATAAAAATAAACAAAATAATTTTGTTTTTGTTGTCGCTAAATCCGAATATAGGGGCCCCTTGATTCTTCAAAGTCATGCAAAGGTCATCTCAAGGTCAAATTCAGAAGAATTTATTGAATTTTCTGGTCTATTCAATTAACTTTTCCCTACTTGACTTTGAAATGACCTCGAACCGGTCGTGATGGAGGCTCACAGACCTCGGATTCGCTTTCCGGGTCGTCGTGGTGAACCAGATACTTGTGGAGCTGGAGAAACGCGGCTGTCGGGTAACGATGTTGCACTCCTAGTTAAAAGTAAATACCTGAACACGCTGTATGAACTGACCCAACGGTACCTTAACTGAACTGCCAAAGGTGGGCTTGCCGTAAACCCCAGTAAAATAGAACTGGTCTTATTCACAAGAAAATATAAAATCCCCGCCCTGCAGCTGTCTGACATTGTAAAGTACTTGGGTTTGATCCTGACAGGAATTTGTCGTAGCAAGAAAGGCATCAGTGGCCTTATATTGCAGTAGGGGAGCTATGGGCAAAACATGGGGTAGCTCGCCTAAAGTTGTATATTGGCTCTACGAGACCGTAGTCAAGCCAAGTAAGTTTTATGACGCCCTGGTCTGGTGGAACTCACTGAAAAAAGCTACACTAGCTAGGCAGCTGGAGCGCGTACAACGGGCTGCATTAATTAGTATTAGTGAGGCAATGCGGACAGCCACAACATTAGCACTGAACGCAATGCTGAACATAGTGCCTGTCGACGTTGCAGGCAGAATTGTCGCGGCGCGCGGCGCTATCAAGGAGGCGGTGGATGGATTCACTGCTAAAGAGCGTTATAACATTCAGGGAAATGAGCGTATATTCTGATAGCCAAGCGGCTATCGCCGCCTTGACTTCGTTGGAGGTACGCTCTGACTTGGTTAAGGAAAGTGTGCTCTCTCTTTCGGTCGCGTCGGAATACTTCTGCATTAGGCTTATTTGGGTTCCGGGTCACAGCGACAGTGAGGGGAATTGTGTGGTTGACGAACTGGCTGGGGGTACCATTAATCGCTTGTAGTACACACCTGGCTAGATGGGCCTCATGTCAACTCAGTGTGAGCTGAGCGAAAACCACGACATGCGCGATCGCAAGGTCCTTTTGGCCGAGGGTGGACCGGGGGCGATCGAGGTTACTCCTCACACTCACAAAGCCACAGCTCTCACTTCTGGTGGGGG
>NW_023458555.1:18437165-18447997 GCF_013731165.1 Rhagoletis pomonella | reverse complement strand
AAAAAAAATGCCTAGAGTTATGCTGCAGATGTTCTACATCCATTCACAAATCAATCTTTTTTTCTGATAACAAGTAGGTACCATAAAAATGTATAGATATTTCACATTCCTATGGCTTGATAGTAGTAGACTTATTAAACGAATTGTAATAAAAAATTATAACTTCAACTGCAAAAGGGAAACAGTTCTGAATAAAAATTTAAATCAAACACTATAAAAATCATTATCACATTTGTTCCAATTAATTAGTTTTTTTTTGTAATTCCCTCAACTAATTGTGTTTGAACCAAATTGAGCCTGAGAGCGGTTTATTTATATGCGTGTATGTATGCATTCGTTGCGATCACATAAAAACTCACATTAATACATTTAATGCCACATGAAATTTTTCAGAGCGTGAAGAAAAATTATTTCATGTTATTTAATATTTTTAACCGCTTTCACAAAAGGGCGTATAGTTATCAATTCAGCGGATTTTTTGTTTGTTTTGAATATATGTACACTGAGCAAAGAGTTTGGTTACGTCAACTAAATCATTTGGTCATAGTTACCTACTTTATTTGGTTATACCTAAGAACCAATTTCTATGTAGAATTCCTCCGAGAATCGAGTTTTTTATTTTTTCCTATGGATACGTTTTCGAGATATTTTCAATTTACCGTTATTCAGCTTAAAACAAAAAGTGGTTCCCCTTAATCACGTATCTCTTACGAGCCAATTTAACAATCATAAAATGAGATACGCCAAATCAAAGCTAATAAAATTCTCCATAAACTATACATACATTACTCTCCGATAGGACTGAGTTTCTGACAAATTTATTAATCATTCCTATTTTTTTTGTATGAAAAAAATGAAAAAAGAAATCATATTTTAACAGATGAAAATATTCAAGAATAACGGGTTCCGTGCTAAATTTATGCATTTGTACTAAAGCCCGTTCTGTTGCAAAAAAAAAATCAAGTTACTAATGAAGGAAAGCGAGTTATAAGAGTTGGTTACGTCAACTAAATCATTTGGTCATAGTTACCGACTTTATTTGGTTATACATAGTTACCAATTTCTATGTAGAATTCCTCGGTGATTCCGAAAATAGTTTTTTTTATTTTTCCTTTGGATACCTTTTCGAGATATTTGCAATTTACCGTTATTCAGCTTAAAACAAAAAGTGGTTCCCCTTAATCACGTATCTCTTACGAGCCAATTTAACAATAATAAAATGAGATACGTCAAATCAAAGCTTATAAAATTCTCCATAAACTATACATACATTACTTTCCGATAGGACTGACAGTTTCTGACAAATTAATTAATCATTCCTACTATTTTTTTTTATGAAAAAAAAAAAATCAAATTTTAACAGATGAAAAAATTCAAAAATAACGGGTTCCATTCTAAATTTTTGCATTTGTGCTAAAGCCCGTTCTGTTGCAAAAAAAAAATCAAGTTAATAATGAAGGAAAGCGAGTTATAAATAAAGTAATGAGTGGTCAAATGAAAATACGCAAATATTTCTTGTATGAAAAATGAGCAGGCAAGAAGGTTACTCATACGCCACGTACACCTGAGCAACACGCTATATTTGCGTGTTTTCATTTGACTACTCATTACTTCTTTATATATAACTCACTTTGCTTCATTAGTAACTTGAATCTCACAAATGCAAAAATTTTGCACAGAACCTGTTATTTTTTAAATTTGTCTTCTGTTAAAGTTTAATTTTTTTTATTTTCTCATTAAATTAAAAAAGGGAAAACTGGAAGGATTAATTAATTTGTCAGAAACTATCAGTCCTATCGGAAAGTGATGTATACATGGTTTATGGAGAATTTTATTAGCTTTGATTTGACGTATCTTATTTTACGATTGTTAAATTGGTTCGTAAGATATACGTGATTAAGTTGAACCACTTTTCACTTTAAGCTGAATAGCGGTAAATTGCAAATATCTCGAAAACGTATCCATAAAAAAATGAACTCGATTTTCGGAATCACCGAGCAATTCTAAATAGAAATTGGATAGTGGCGTCTGGAGAACAAACACCAAACTAAAATTTGTGATCCAGTGTTATATTTCGGAATTTAATTGTTTAGTTAGAAATAATAAATTAATCTTCAAATTTAAAATAAAGTTAATTATAACCAACAGAAATAACAAACAACCGGCAAAGCGGCTCACAGTTGCATTTTAGTATCGAGAAAGATGTCAGAAATTCATTAGCGCAGTTTACTCAATCCAAAATGTGTGAGAACTTGGCTTGAGGCGAACATAACTGTGAGAAATAAAAAATTTTTGTTAAACAGCGGTTTGATCGTGTAAACCCCGCTATTCGCTGTGTGAATAGCCAAGAAGCGCTTTCAGAAATTTTCCCTGCAATTCGACTTTCGGAAATAAAAAAAAACTCTTTCGAAAGACACTTTACAAGCAAACTCACACAACTGCTTTCTGAAATGCCCCAATTAGACAGCCTTTCGAAATAAATTGCATTGCCACGCTCCTCCTAAATAGTTTTAAAATTATATCCTAGGTTATTCAAATAAATAAATGTTTAGCGCTTAAACGTTTCCTACCAGCCGAGCATCTCCTTCAATTCGAGCTCTGCTTCTTGATATTGTGACACAAATGGCGAGATCTTCACTTTTACTCCACCTCCGAAGAAACTTTTTTATGGAAAAAGTACACTTGGCGGTTTGTTATTGTTGGTCCGAGGGACGATCGCTATCTGAAAAATCTTTTTTTATGTTGCTTAAACTAGCAATTCTTCATAAGTAGGCGAGGCCACGCAACTGTCAACAATTCGGATCCAGTATTTACGGAAATATCGTAGCTCTTGCATTGCCGACTGCGCCCATTTTCAATACCTACCTACCTTGGATAAAAGGGCAACCTTTATACCAATATGTCTCAATTTTAGCTCGAGTTATCGTGTACACGGACAGACCGACGGACAGACAGATATGGCTTAATCGAATTCTGTTTCTTGAAATTATCGTATGCGCCATTTTTCGAAATTGAGTTTTTGGTGCAGAACGCTCTCCCATAAACCTTTGTTTCTGACACATAGGATAATTTCGGGCAAAGGTTTCTATATCTATCTCAATTTTTTTAGACTATTAAAAACAGCCGTTATGTGAACAAAGTTATAATACTCAGTGCACAAGTGCGCTCGGGCTTAAAAATGTACCGCTTTCTACCACTGCCACTTCTAACTTCTGTAACTACCTACTGAAGTACAGTAAAACCCTCATAAGTACCTCACGAAAAATTTCAGCTTTTTGAGGTACTTAGGCGGGTTGGGTACTTAAAAGAACCCGCTTAAGCACCTCGATGCGGGTGCTTAAGTGAACATAATTGTTGATGTAGACGCATCTTCTTTTTAACTTGCTTCAGTATGTAAATCCTTGATTAAATCATGAACATTTAATGAAGTATACGTAATTTAACACCAAGATCGTAGCACTATCTAAACAGATAAACGAATAAAGAATAAAATAAAAAAAATAAAACAGATAAAGCAATGGTATGTAATTTTTACAAGAACTAAATTCTTTAAAAAGTCATGGATTGTACATATTTATAGTATAAATATACCCTATAAACCTAAGCTTAAGATTTTGTAGAACACTTAGAAAAAATGCATACAAATTTCAAACTTTTTTCTTAGAAAAGTTTTTTTGAGAATAAAGTTTTACTGTCCTTTTAATTTTAGTTCAAGTGGCTAAAAATTACCGTTGATTTTTTGGAATTTTTTGCCAAAGGTGTGTATCGCTGCTCTGAATTTCAGAATATGTATGTAAGTATTTTAAGGAATCTTAAAAGAGCACTTAAGAGGGGAAAATTATAAGTAAAATAGGAAATGGGGTACGAAAAATTTAGGTACTTAGGCGGGTTGGGTAAAAAATAAGCAGGGAGGTACTTAAGAGAGGATTTTCTTCAGATTACATAAAAAAATTCACGGTGCACAAGAACGTTGGTTATTTAAGCGGGTTAGGTACTTAAGCGGGTTTCACTGTACTTCGAATTTCCGAGTGAGTAAGCGCTTAAAATATTCTTAAGAGTATGTCTAATTTTGTAAGTGAATTTTCAGGGTTGTGTAGGCGCTTAAAGTCTATTTTAATAAAAGATATGTTATAAAACTTTCTTAATTAGAGTTTTGGCTTTCAAATGATACCAAAAATTGTGTACTCCAATACACTAGATTTTGGAATTTTAGTCCACGTGCCCCGGGAAATAATATTTATTTGTAATAAGAGCTATACTTTATTTCGCTACGTGATTTAGTTCATAAAAAAAATAAAAGCACTCTATTTTATTTGTAAAGCATCATTCTAAATACGAGTTCATATGATTAGCTGTAGGCGGCTTATCAGCAATGCGCTACATACTTATATATAACATGCATATGTATTTATGTATGTACATTCATAAGTGCAATTTTTTTTCATAATGGTAAACAACGCAAATGTAAAATAAAATTATGACCTTGGACATACAAACAGTTAGATGTGCCATACATACTTAGGGTCGTTTTCTCAAGTAACCCGTAACTTTAAAAAGCTCACTTTATATTTAAAGGTTGCATTAAAATTTATGATTATCGGTTATAAATTTGTTTACAACCAAGAAACATACATACATAGGTACGTCAAAAACCGATAATAGAAATGCTTAGCTTTAGACATAGCTTATTTTTAATCCAACCTTTAAATATAAAGTGAGCTTTAAAGTTGAAGAGTACTTCAGATAACGGCCCTTATAACTCTCGGGTGTACAAAATGTAGGAAAAGTAAAGTAATCCAAATGTTCGGCTGATTGACGGAACTTTATAAAGAATTTTATTATCAATCAAAAGGCATGCCTAGTACAGAAATGTTTGCAAAAAAAGACAGATTTATAATAAGCACAATTTACAGATAACGTCAAGTATGTCGCTAAATACACACATATACACATATGTATATATGTACATTAGGGTAGTGACAAGAATGATAGAATACAAGATTGCGCATTCCTGCGGGTGATGACGTCACGTTTGCAACGAATAGAGGAGATGGAGGGGACAAAAAAAGGCGGCGGCCGCCATTTGTTAACAAATCGTAGTTTTGTTCATCTACTTTTTGAACAGAAAATTGAAGATCGTAGAAAAATTGAATATTACGCCCAGAAATAGCGAAATAAAGAAGAATAATGAAACACTAAGCTAGTAGAAATTACTAACGCGTGTTCTTAGCAAATTGTTTCTGCATTTTTTTATAGTTAAAAATGTTCATTAGAACAAACTTATCGCGGACAATTCTATGCTGACGTCACACGAACAGCTGATTCTGTAAAATTCGCCAAAACCAAAGTAGCGGTACTACTGAGTGCGCCACCTCTGTCTCTCTACATCGTAGGGTAGTGAGAAAATGCATGTGAAAAGGTAAAGTCGGAATTTTAATGTTCTCATCACCTAGGATTGTTCTACATCGAAAAAAATATAGCCCTATTTTTTGTTTTTTTGTTTTGAAATCAAAAATATACCCGCATTTTTTGTTTTGAAATCAAAAATATTTTGTGGTCGCTCAAAGCGCTCAAAGTTTTTCATGTATGTACATATGTATTTTATATGGGTGAAAAAACAAATTTTGGTAGAACTGGTATAGAATTCTTGAAAATCAATATTTTTCGAACCGAAAAATCTGTTTCTCTTCAGGAGACTCTCGATGATAATACCTAATTGTTTATTTAGCCATTTTTTCATAGTAACTATATTTCATAGGTCCACCAAAAACCCCTGAAAATGCAATGGGGAACCCATAAAGAATCGTTAGTTTAAAAAATTGTTAAATAAGTAATTGGTTATTAATTATTACTGGGAAAAAACAGGTGCGAGTGAAAATATTGATTTTCAAGAATTCTATACCATTTCTACGGAAAGTTGTTTTTTTTCTCATATAAAATACATGGAAAACTTTGAGTGATTTACCTCAATTTTTTTTTGATTTCAAGATAAAAATTGGGTATATTTTTCGGTATAGAATAATCCTATATAAATTTTACTTTTTTCCGACCACCCTCATGTACACACACTCATACACATATGTATATGCCCACAATTATACACAAACATCTGCACTCGCCTGCATATTTATTATACAAGTGTACAGATATTTATACAAAGAGCAACTACACATTTTAGTTACTAAGAACGCGTTATTCTCTTCAAGTGGTTAACTCTTCATTGCTTTGACTTGTTAACCTACTTTTTGTTGAGCCAACAGGTTACCGCTTTAGTGCGCAATAATTACACGCTATCATAAACCGGTTCAACGACCGCTTGAGTAGAGGAATAATATCAACAATCACACTTTTGCAACTTGCAAAACTTATGTAAATTCAACTTGAAAATCTAAGCAAAACCAAAAAGAATTTTTGGCAAGACAATTGCCCAGCAAGCAGAATGTTTTAATTATAGTTTTATTGTTATAACTCTTATAATGAAGCTGAATAAAAATGAAACTTTGTACAAAGCACGTCCCCTACTATATTTAAAAATCCCCGTAGATACATAGGTGCGATAAGCAATAGCAAACCTCCGAATCTATATCCGCCATAAAAAATCATTTCCCGTCCGTGAACGGCTTGGTCAAACACTTAAAAAAATGTGTGTGTAAAATAATTTAAATCAGCATTTAATCTTCATTTTGTGATTTTTTATTTTTTTGCTTAAAAATAATAATTATTATTGAGTTTTATTTTTCGATCACAAATAATGATTATTTTACGATTTTTTTCGCTCACAAATAATGACTATTTTTGAGTTTTATTTTTCCACTTAAAAATAATGAAAAGCCAAACGACGCTGAAATTTTGACCTGAAAATTTTGAGACTTATTCCTTTTATTAGGGTGTCATTACCTCTGAAAAGGATACGACAGATACGACAGAAATCACGCTGATATAGTGAAAAAATAAAATTCAATAATAATTATTATCTTTGACCAAAAAAATAAAAATCTAGTAATAATAATTACCCTTGAGCGAAAAATTAAAACTCAAATATTAATAATTATTTTTAATTTTTATTGGTTAAACTCGAAAAATAAAAACCATTGTAAATTGCAGTAGGACGTATGAACACAAATACGTGAGTATAGTTAAAATTGTTTTACGACGATTACAGCTTGTTGATTTTTTGGTTAAAATATAAATAATAGTGATTATTTTCCGTCCCTGGAAAAAAAAATTTACCAACCGACTTATTCTTTAATGGCGCTTACCTCCAAAAGCGAGGATTTAGTTATCTACAGTCTTATGGTCAGGGTCATTGGTAGATAACGATTCAGTCGAAATAATTTATTAAACACGCGTTTACAGATGTACATATGTATGTCCCTCTTACATATACAGTCAGGCTCAAATGTTAGTGTACACCTTGTTCTAATATAATATTCACAATTACTTTTATGAACAATTTTTTCATTGAATATTTATGAAAATCTAGTTCATTCTATAATACAAACTATATACATAAATCAAAGTTTCGCACTTTATATAAAGTTCATAAAAATTCAAAAAATTGTCATCAAAATTTCAAAGTTCGAGTTTGTAGCCCACTCAATTTTTGTACTGCAAAATGCAAGTTTCATGTCGCTAAAAATTGCCGTTGTTCATGAAAATAATTGTGAATATTAAATAGAACAAGGTAAACACTAACATTTGACGCTGACTGTATGTATGTAGGTACATATGAAATCCAAATCTCTTGTACCTAAAGGCGGAGTATATATATACTGAGTTATGTTGTTAATAAACGCCCGCAATGCTATTATTTCAATTTTGTTGATACACAATGGCGGATCCGGGATAGTCGTAGAGAGTTCCAATCCAGCCAGCAGAGAAACGCTAATATTGCTGACAGTGCGGTCTCATACAATTTTTCGTATCCGGCTACAATTTTCGTCCATTTTCGTACCTGGAAAATGTTTGAAATGATGATGTTACTTGGAAACAATAATTGTAAATTATTTGTTCAAGCTCAACATTTATAAGTAGTAGTATTTGTTAGCTTTCAGAGGGTGCGGGTTCGAATGCTGTTAGGCGCTACCTTATTCTTTTTTTTCCAACCACAAAAAAGCATCTATGAAGTGCAAAAGCAAAGCGTATTGAACGAAAAATTCCGTCAGAAAAATCTCAGGAAAACAGCCAAAAACTTATTTACATATATCACAACCATTTTCTGTATATATACGTCGTGCGTAAAAATAAAAAAATAATACAACTAAAGTAGGAATACACGGAATGGTGGGTATGATTTGGGCTAAAAGAGTCACCTATCTTTAATTCCTTTGGGTGGCTTTAGTTTTTCACTTGATAATTAAAAATTCGTTTCGCTATCACTTTTTACGTATCTTCGCGTCGGTATTAGAGATGAGGTGGATAATGATGTTGGATATCAACTTGAGAACTATGAATTTCTCCAAGGCCGGAGAAATTTTTTTTTTGGTATTTGTTTCGACATCTCAAGACACTAGTACTGAAAGTATCCCACTATGGCTATAAATAAGGCGACTTTTAGTTTCCGTGGTAAAGTAATGATTATTCTGTATAATCAATATATTAGTTTCAGTTAGCTTAATAGTAATAAACTTTGCTCTTGTAATAACAATTAACCCTCTACGATCTAATATTTTTTTTTGTATCATTGGTTCAGATGAGTAAAGAGTAAACCTCTGCCTTATTTTTTTATGGTTCCGAGAAAAAGTCAGAGTATGCTGAAGTCTGGCTGGTAAAGATAAGTAGAGTGTCTCGCTCCTTAACCCCTAAACCAATTCGGAAAACTACCTTCTAGGATAAAGGAAAGACGTTTTGTTATTTGTTTGAATCCAAGCAAAAGGCATGATGGAAAACAAGACGTCCAGAGTGGAAATCTATGGAGATGGTTCATTAAACTATAAAGTGCAGAACACAAGCGCATTCAAACAAAAACATCGGCAACCAAAAATCTGTTTAAAGTAAACAAAAGTGTGGTCGATATCACACAATCATTGTTGAGAATATCTTTACCGTGTGATTCGTTTATAAGTATATATATATTTATTTATCTACATCCTTTGCAAATTGGTTGATAAGAATTTAGTGAGTGCAGTGAAGAGCGAGATTCCAAGAAACAATATTTTAATTCGCTATATTCGCTGGCCAAACTGTTATGGCCAGATTTGTGATCAGCAGAATTGAATCAAGCCGAATATAGTGACATAACACCACTCGCAAGCCTCCATTGCTTAGATCAAAACCATTTTGATCCCATCGTTAGTTGGTAATTGATGTCATTGTGACCCATTTAAGCTCAGGTATGCAGCTTTATTTTAAGTGCTCTATAATCTGCACTTTTTATTTACTTGTAGATCGCTGAAAATCACACTTTACACCAGACATAAAGTATACAAAATGTATGTTCTTCTATTGAAAATAGGGTTAGGGTGTCTCTTCAATTGGCGCACTCAGTACATTTCCGATCGAAAAATATTGATTTTCAAGAATTCTACACCATTTCTACGAAAAGTTATTTTTCTCCATATAAAATACATGGAAAACTTTGAGCGCTTTGCTTATCTCAAAATAAAAATATGGGTATATTTTTCTCGGTATAGAACAATCCTAGGGGGTGGCGGCATTTAAATTCCGACTTTACTTTTTCACATGCATTTTTTGGAGCACCCTAATGTACATATATACATACATATACACATAAACATGTGTTTGCACATCATTAAACTAATGCTATTAGTTTCCACAATTTTGCTCTAAATTTTTGTTCGCTTTACAGTGACATGGCATACCAATACCATATCTAATCAGCTCCAGATATCACTTCTTTATGTGGGTACCTAGCTATATTTGCGAAAATTTCATAATAATTGCATACATATCTGTCTCAGATTAAATTTGATTTTAAAGATAATATAATTACCCCATATATAGCGATGACGCAAATTGCAATTTGCACTTCTAATAAACTTTAAATGAATTCGCCAATACAGTGAAACCCGCTTAAGTACCCCCCACGCTTAAGTAACCAACATTTTTGGGCACCGTGAAGCAAATCCTCTCTTAAGTACCTCCCCGCTTATTTAGCCAACCCGCCTAAGTATCTAAATTTTTCCTACCCCCCTTATCATTAACCCATCTTAAATAAATACGTATACTTCATTAAATGTTTATGTTTTATTCAAGGATTTACATATTTATGTAAGTTAACAAAAAGATGTAGCTACATCACAAATTATGTTCGCTTAAGTACCCGCATCGAGGTACTTAAGCGGATTCTTTTAAGTACCCAACCCGTCTAAGTACCTCAAAAAGTTGACATTTTTCGTGAGGTACTTAAGCGGGTTTTACTGTATGTGAAACCAGTCCTATCCGGCAACTCTGAGAGACGGTCTATCACGCAAACATGTCTAAGAAGAACATAAATTGGCGTAATTAAACAATAATTATCCAAACGATAGGTTGGGGAACAAAAATCGTGTTTTCCTACTAAATTTTGTATACCCTGTATAACTCGGCTGCTCCATTCCAAAACACAGTATGTGTTAAAAATAAAATTTATGGAGAGGAAACACATAATTTGTCTTACGATGACAAAAGATTAAAACTTGTGTAGATGCTAGGTTTTAGATGTGTCGTATCTCCGAAAATCTTGTGCAGCTATCAGCAAATAGGCTTAGTTAAAAGGTGCATCTAAACCCAGTATATTCCAAATTATAAAGACCCGATTTTCCGAGAAAATGTTGGATACTGTATTTTGGAATGGAGCAGCCGAACTTCTAACTATACTGCAACGTTCGAAT
>NW_023458555.1:18433777-18437065 GCF_013731165.1 Rhagoletis pomonella | reverse complement strand
GTTACTCCTCACACTCACAAAGCCACAGCTCTCACTTCTGGTGGGGGCTTTAACGGGTCACTGTCCTATCGGTATTCCCGCAGTAAGGCTGAACATTCTTCCGGACCCCTTATGTCGCAGTTGCCTGGAAGAGGACGAGGTGGAATCACCTCAACAGTACCCAGGTTAGGAGCCCAGCGTTTGCGAGGCTAAGGTTGAAATAATTTGGCTCTCACTTTCTAAATAGCGCCGAGGAGCTCTGGGGTATTGGGATTAGCCGAATTCGTAAATACATAATCGACTCGGAGCGTTTTATCGATAAGGATTAGGGTGCCGTTCAGAATCCACGTAACACGGTTACACGGGGCTGCCACCTTGCCTAACCTACCTAACCTAACTAAGAATTCTTTGCAGCGATTTCTCGGACTGACGTCTTATTTCCTTAGATAAAGAACCCCGCCTTAAAAAAAATACATATATATATATTTCATGATCCAATGATCGGATTTAAACCAGATTAGTATGGGACCACCACTGAGACGCTACCTTTCCGATAATCACACACACATTTTAATTTTCAATCTCAAACAACAACAATTTTGAACAGTTTAATTTTTATTTTATTTTAAATTTTTTATGGAATTGAGATAACGGTTCTACCTTAAGCTCTTCCCAGAACTGCAGCGGACGACGGTAAAGCGGTCGACGGTTAACGGCTGTCATTAAAACTAACAAAGGCGGCAGCGTTTTTATCGCCGACGTTTTTCGGTTGACTTAAAGTTATTTCTATTTTTACCGACCAGCGGGGACGGCACAATGTTGATTGATTGTTGATTGTAGTAATTTTTAATTTTTTTACAAATTTGTCAATGTTTTCATCCGCTTTTATTTCCAGCAAATCTACATACATACGCGCACGTACTAAAAAAAATATTTAAATTTAATGATAATTTTTAAATCAAAATGACGACTGACGGAAGCCGTCCATGCGCCGCAATTTGGTTTACTCTGACGAATTTCACTGCGGCACTGTACAGCTGTTCGCTTACCGCCGCACATAAGGCAAAAGTGACGATTTAGCTAGACAAAAATCGAAAATTGCGATGATATTTAATATATATGAAAATACGTATGAACGATCCTTAATGTTTGACTAACTAAGGGACAGTAATAGTTATGAAGCAACGTTTTGCATTCTGTTACTAGAGTACCGCAACTTGCCGAACGCATATCGTGCGCAAAGGCACCTCAATCGGTTATACGCCTCGATTCGGGTACTTAAGCGAACATAATTATTGATCTACAATAAAACCCGCTTAAGTACCTCACGAAAAATGTCAGCTTCTCGAGGTACTTAGGCGGGTTGGGTACTTAAAAGAAGCCGCTTAAGTACCTCGATGCGGGTACTTAAGCGAAAATAATTATTATAATTATTGATGTAGTTACATCTTTTTGTTAACTTGAATAAAACATAAACATTTAATGAAGTATACGTATTTATTTAAGATTTTACAATTAAAATACCGTTCATTCCCTAGCAACAACAAATACCATGTATACCTAAGCTTAAGATTTTATAGAACACTAAAAGAAAAAAATTCACCAAAATTAGATTTTTTTTTCAGATGTGTTTTTTGAGTATACAGTTTTATAGTCCATTAAATTTTAGTGTATTTTAGTGATTTTTTATAATTTGTTCTTTTTGCCGAAGGTGTGTAACGCTGCCACTGAGATTCAAAATATGTAAATCTTTTAAGGAATTTTAAAAGAGCACTTAAAAGGGGAAAATTATAGGTAAAATGGTAAATGGGGTACTAAAAATTGACGTACTTAGGCGGGTTGGGTAAATAGCGGGGAGGTACTTAAGAGAGGGATTTTCTTCAGATTACATTCAAAAATTCACATTGCTCAAAAATGTTGGTTACTTAAGCGGGTTAGGCACTTAAGCGGGGGGTACTTAAGCGTGTTTCACTGTGGTTACATCTCCTTTTTAACTTACATAAATATGTACATAAATACTTGAATAACACATGAACATTTAACGAAGTATGCATAGTTTAAAACCAAGATCGTAGCCTTATTTAAACAAATAAAGAAAAACTATTAAAAAAATATGATAAGGGTATTCATAAACCTTATAAATGCATTATAAACCATATAAAGTTATAATTGTGTAAACCTTATAAATTACCTGCCAAGCGGGTTTCACTGTATGTGTGGATGTAATTTTTAAAATTTTTTTTTATATTAAAGAACATGCAACAGTTTTAAATTTGTAGTTATTTAAAAAAGTTCTATAAAATTAACTAGAAAATAGTTATTCCGTAGATGATAGAAAAGTACCTCATTTGCTTTTTATAAACATTTTTTTTTTCGAGTCTTAGAAAGCCCTTACAAAAGTTTGCGCCCCCTTTCAACCACTTTAGGAGTAATTGTGTTTTGTTTACAGCTACTGTAAGCATTTCTACATAGGTAAATATAAATAGTATCTAAGCGATCATGTTTATTGTTAGCATTATGTCATGTTAGCTGTAAGCAACAATGTAAACAGCCCTTAAACGTATATGAAAGCAGTCTGTTTAGGCCATATGGATTTCTCGCAATAGATATACTCTGTCTACACACTAAGGAGTATGTTCAGAAAAAGATGTCGTATGTATACTTTAGCATGGGGATTAACTCCATTTTTGGAAAATAAAAGAATTCATTCGATTTTGTGCGTAGCTACGAAAAGGACGTGTTTTATTCGATACCACTAAGACCTGATATATTACACTACCAAATAATCTAGTCGCATCAGCTGATTGACAAATAAAAACTCTAAAAATACAAAAGCGAAACGATGAATCCACAAAATTTTTAATTTGCTACGAAACCTCCATATTGTCCCAGGTCAACCTGCACACAGGGCTGCCAACTTGGCTCAAACCGTGCCGTTTTTGGCCCCATTTTATATCAAATGGCACTTAATTTTTCAATTTGGCACAAAGTGTCAAAATGGCACTTTTTAAAAATAGTAATATTTCAATACATTTTTGTGAAATCCTTTGCGTGTAATTCTTTTCCTCAACTAAACTTTTCTAATTTCTAAAGACTATTGTAGTTCTTATTTTATTGCTAAATGGAAAGGATCAAAAAGGATGGCACATTTTGGCACCTTTTTATAACCAATATGGCACCTCATAGCTATAGAATAGTTGGCAGCCCTGCCTGCACAATACTTTTCTGTTACTATTATTTATTTCATGTAAATATCAAAATGGAAGGATGGTTCCGTGCGCAGAAGTGGAAAACTTTTGACTGCCATTC
>NW_023458555.1:18429275-18433677 GCF_013731165.1 Rhagoletis pomonella | reverse complement strand
CATGCCTGTACTCAACAAAATGGGTAATAGAGAGCGAAAATTCGAGCGTATTCGATCGTAAGTGTATTCTTCTTCCTGCCCGAAATAGCCCGAAATTTTCTCCGAGTAAAAATGGATAAAGTGTCAAAGTGCATATCAGCTGTATTGTGTTTACATGTTGCCTGCATTTACTTGGTGCTTTTAAGGAAAAGTGAATGGCCTGTTGATGTATTTTCAATCTATGTACTTAAAATCAAATTTGTGAAACCGAAATTCAATTTCCAAGTGTTTGCATTTAATACCATGTTCTGACCGACAACCAAAACATTTTTCCTTAATTTTCTTTTCATTTACAACCTTTAACTTTCATTCTTATTTTGCTTTGGCCAGGCAATTAACAATAAATCCGAAATGGCGTATTAAAGATGATAAAATATGACTTCCACTTCGATAAATAATCGAAAAAAAAAGTTTTAGCAACGAAAACATGTTTCCGATGTCGGTCAGAACATGGTATAAGTGACAAAAACAAGAACAACGTGAATCAGCTGTTTCTCGACTTGTGGGCACGAAATGTGAGTTTTTGCGTTTCCGTACTTCTGAACTTTGTTCCATTTTTGAAAGAAAATGTTTCTCTTATTCTCTAATTACCAAATCCGGTCCGGATTGTTAGGGAAAGAACCTAGTGTTGATATTATCAGTGAACTGCAATTTTCGATTTTCTTTCCTCAACGTTTAAGACATTGTGATTTAAATAATATCAACAAAATTTCTGTGAAAAACCGAAACCGGAACGAAACCGAAACCGAAACCAAAACCGAAATAAATTTTGAAGAACGAAACCAAAACCGAAACCGAAACACTTGGCAAAACCGAAACCCAAACCGGAACGTTATTTTGAATCGGTTTCATTCCTTGACATTTTTCAACTAAAATTCACATGTATCATTTAAATAAAGAAGTAGAAAGAAATTATTTGTAATTAACTTTTAAGTTTAATTTTTCCGTTTACTCATAATCTCACACACACATTTTAATTTTCAATCGCAAGCAACAACAATTTTGAATAGTTAAATTTTTTTTTTACTTTAAATTTTGTATGGAATTGAGATAACGGTTCTACCTTAAGCTCTACCCAGAATTGCAGCGGACGACGGTAAAGCGGCCGACGGTTAACCGCTGTCATTAAAACTCACAAAGGCGGCAGCGTTTTTATCGCCGACGTTTTTCGGTTGACTTAAAGTTATTTCTATTTTTACCGCCCAGCGGGGACGGCACAATGTTGATTGATTGTTGATTGTAGTAATTTACAAGTTTGTCAATGTTTTCATCCGCTTTTATTTCCAGCAAATCTACATACATACGCGCACGTACTAAAAAAAAAAATATTTAAATTTGATGATAATTTTTAAATCAAAATGACGACTGACGGAAGCCGTCCATGCGCCGCAATTTTGTTTACTCTGACGAATTTCACTGCGGCACTGTACAGCTGTTCGCTTACCGCCGCACATAAGGCAAAAGTGACGATTTAGCTAGACACAAATCGAAAATTGCGATGATATTTAATATATATGAAAATACGTATGAACGATCCTTAATGTTTGACTAACTAAGGGACAGTAATAGTTATGAAGCAACGTTTTGCATTCTGTTACTAGAGTACCCGCAACTTTCCGAACGCATGTCGTGCGCAAAGGCACCTCAATCGGTTATACGCCTCGATTCGGGTACTTAAGCGAACATAATTATTGATCTACAGTAAAACCCGCTTAAGTACCTCACGAAAAATGTCAGCTTCTCGAGGTACTTAGGCGGGTTGGGTACTTAAAAGAAGCCGCTTAAGCACCTCGATGCGGGTACTTAAGCGAAAATAATTATTGATGTAGTTACATATTTTTGTTAACTTGAATAAAACATAAACATTTAATGAAGTATACGTATTTATTTAAGATTTTACAATTAAAATACCGTTCATTCCCTAGCAACAACAAATACCATGTAAACCTAAGCTTAAGATTTTATAGAACACTGAAAGAAAAAAATTCACCAAAAGATGTGTTTTTTGAGTATACAGTTTTATAGCCCATTAAATTTTAGTGTCATTTAGTGATTTTTTATAATTTTTTCTTTTTGCCGAAGGTGTGTAACGCTGCCACTGAGATTCAAAATATAAAAATCTTTTAAGGAATTTTAAAAGAGCACTTAAAAGGGGAAAATTATAGGTAAAATGGTAAATGGGGTACGAAAAATTGACGTACTTAGGTGGGTTGGGTAAATAGCGGGGAGGTACTTAAGAGAGGGAAAACTATTAAAAAAATATGTGATAAGGGTATTCATAAACCCTATAAATGCATTATAAACCGTATAGACTTATAATTGTGTAAACCTTATAAATTACCTGCCAAGCGGGTTTCACTGTATGTGTGGATGTAATTTTTTATATTAAAGAACGTGCAACAGTTTTAAATTTGTATTTATTTAAAAAGTTCTATAAAATTAACTAGAAAATAGATATTCCGTAGATGATAAAAAAGTAGTTCATTTGCTTTTTATAAACATTTTTTTTCTTAAACATACATAGCTTAGAGTGAAAAGTTGCTAAGTCCACTTTTTATGAAAATTCATATTTTGATATAGGAGGCTAGAAAAAATGGAATACGCATCGTTTCGAAAATTATAAAGGTACTTGTTTTATTTTTTCCTCTTCATAAGCAATAAAAGGAAAATTTGCTAAGTCCAAAAGAAGCACCACAAATCGGATAAGGCCAAAATAATACGACATCTTTTAATAAATATCGAATCCTTCTGATTCTTAAAAGCGCAAAATGTTTGATTCAAAGTCTTGCGAAATGGTTAAAGAAAATGGCTATAGGAAGATTTTTTCCTCTCCTGTAAAATTTTCAAAATGGGACTTAGCAACTTTTCTTTCTAAGCTAGCGATATATGAAAGCAGTATGTAAGAGAGGGCTAGAGTCTGTTTTGGGTCATATGGATTGCTCGTAATAGATATACTCTGTCTACACACTACGTAGTATGTTCAGAAAAAGATGTCGTATGTATACTTTAGCTTGGGGATTAACTCCATTTTTGGAAAATAAAAGAATTCATTCGATTTTGTGCGTAGCTACGAAAAGGACGTGTTTTATTCGATACCACTATAACCTGATATATTACACTACCAAATAATCTATTTGCATCAGCTGATTGACAAATAAAAAATCTAAAAATACAAAAGCGAAACGATGAATCCACAAAATGTTTAATTTGCTACGAAACCTCTATATTGTCCCAGGTCAACCTGCACACAGGGCTGCCAACTTGGCTCAAACCGTAACGTTTTTGGCCCTATTTTACATCAAATGGCACTTAATTTTTCAATTTGGCAAAAAGTGCCAAAATGGCACTTTTTAAAAATATTAATATTTCGATTCATTTTTGTGAAATCCTTTGCGTGTAATTCTTTTTCTCAACTAAACTTTTCTAAATTTCTAAAGACTATTCAACTGGTTTATCTTATTTTGGCATTGCACTTTTGTTTTAGAAATGTAGTTCTTATTTTATTGCTAAATGGAAAGGATCAAAAAGGATGGCACATTTTGGCACCTTTTTATCACCAATATGGCACCTCATAGCTATAGAATAGTTGGCAGCCCTGCCTGCACAATACTTTTCTGTTACTATTATTTATTTCATGTAAATATCAAAATGTAAACATCATGTTTCATATCAAAGTGGATAAAACCATTTCTCGCAGGGGTCGGTAAATTTATATTTTTATTAATGCTGTTATTTTTGCTTAAATAGTTTTATAGCATCATATAATATTAATTTCTCACATCACAAATCAATTTTATTAGCGGTGCCTTTCGTCCTAACGCCAGAGAACTTGTTTTCAACAATATTTTGGTATATAAATAAAATATAGTTCATAAAAAATAAAAGTGTTATTCATTTTACACATCATTGTACACAGAAGCCAATAAACTATTTTAGATTTGAGACATTTTTGAATGTTCAAATAGTCAAAGAATTCTATACATTTCATTTTAAATTTACTTTTAATTTGAAGTTCACTCTAAAAAATTTTAATTAGAAGCCGATTTCTCTCTTTGCGTCAGGAAATAAACTATACACATACTTAAGATCCTCACAGTTGTTAAAGAAACTAATTACATATTTTTTCAAAATGTGGAAAAGTACCACTTACAAGGACTTTATCTACATATATTTCCTCATGACTTAAATAAATTTTTTCAACTACGCAAAAACTTTGAAAGACTAAGAATTCGCTAAAAAATAGTATCTAACTCCATGTCTCGTATGCAAAACTCTTTAATAATGTATGAAAAAAGAATTGTAATTTATAGGCAAAATTTGTTGTTATTAAACTGAAAGTTATTTTCGGGATAACTAACAACAC
>NW_023458555.1:18421177-18429175 GCF_013731165.1 Rhagoletis pomonella | reverse complement strand
TTTGTTGTTATTAAACTGAAAGTTATTTTCGGGATAACTAACAACACACGACAAAAAAACAAAAACGTCAGTCTTCTTTTAAATAATTTAAGCTCCATCATATTATTGCAACTGGTGCGTAATGACCAGGTGATATTCCCATAAAACGATTGATCTTTTTGTTGTATTAATTTCTTGGGCATATCACACATTATCTGAAACATGTCAACCATAATTAAATTATTTTCTTCTTACTTTTTACAATACAGTTTAAGGAAGTTCCAACGTTATGTAAACACCTTAAGAAAACCCTAAAGTATTTTGTTTTGAATTTAAAATTCAGTACAAATCAGTAAAAATTTTGAAAAATCAGGACATTATCGTACTGATTGAAGAAATGAATAAAATCAGTACAAGAGTTGAGAAATCAGTACTGTACTGATAAAATCTGAAACTGAATGTAAGTCTGGGATAAAAATGACTCGGACATAACAAAGCCTCCACCAAGAGATAAAATCCATACCCAGCCGTATGAAAAGCAATTGGAATCCTATTTAGCTGAAGAAATTATACCAAGAGAAATTGGCAATAAAACACCTTTCGGCTGCCCCGTCCAGCGTTGCTATTGAGCAACTCTGTTTAGTGCGGCAGGTCAGCTATATCGAGAAAGAATTTCCTTGGTGAAAATGCGAATAAACTTTTATTTTTAAGTGACTTCCAAAAAAGGAGGAGGTTATCGGTTCGTCGGAATATTTTTTTTTTTGTTTTTTTTTATGCATAACTTTGGACCACGTTAGCCGATTTCGATAATTCCTTTTGCATCGGAAAGGTAGTGTCAGAGGTGAATCTAATCTGGTCTAGATCCGATCATTGGATCATGAAATATATATATATATATAGATATTTTTTTTAAGTCGGTTTTTTTTTTGCTAAAAATTACTTGTTATTTTACAATATAAAATTGTTTAATTTTAAGAACTAAAAAATTAATATTAATGTACCTAATTCTTAATGAAACCCAATAAACAAGGGAATTTAGAATAAAAAAAAACTATGCGGAGCTTATTTCAGCAGATCGGGTTCGGTTTCGGTTTCGGCCGAACTTCAAAGAAAAAACCGAGCGTTTGGGTTGGGTTTTGGTTTCGGCCAAAAAATCGAGTTCGGTCGGACAATACAAGTAACACAAACATGACTTCTGCTGTAAAGCTTTTAACTAGCAGTTTCCCTTGTTAAATAAAAATAATTTGTAATGAATTTACCAGTCTCTGTTTTTGTGATTTATTTAATGATTTTAGTTGAAACATTTTAGCCATTTTTTCTTTTACCAATTTAGCCAGTCGGCCCAAAAAGTTCTGGAAACACCGCATAAAATTTCTATTCTTCGCATAAAATTTCTATTCTTAGTTCAATCAAATTAGACTTGGATGTTTTAACAAACAACAAAAGTTAATTTCAATAACCGGAACAAATGAAATATATTCATACACATATGTATATATTTCATACGAATATCGGGGTTTCTCTGAGGTTTTTCAAGTTTTTGGGAATATCCCTTACATTCGTAATATGTTAATATGGCATGTGAAGCACCACTTGTACATATGTACATATACTAAGTATTTATGTTTACATTGTTCATATCGCACACCATCTTCAAAAGAGTCACAACTCAAAATTAAACGTTTTTCAGAAAATGCGAAAAACTATTTCTTAGCACATGATAATCATATAGTCAAGGACGACTTTACCTTAGATTTTTTTTAAACAAATTTTAATAAAAATTTGCTCCAGCTGAAAGGTAAAGAAAAGCTGTGCACATTTTTAGCGCATAATCTGAAAAATGCCAAATTTTGAGTTGTCACTCTTTTGAAGACGGTGTGCGATATATGCATATGTATACTTATTCACTTGTTCCTTGATGTCATAGCTTATGCAACTTTATGCGATTCTAAATGGAGCTTTCATTCAGCTTCAACACCATTTATTTATATTCAACTTTTTGAACGTGTGTTTTTTTTTTCTTTTTGCAAATTTCAGAAACTCAACACCAAAAATTCCTATTGAATATCCGCATTCGCTTAGTCACTTGTAGCCAAAAGAAATAACAAAAAAAATAAAAATAAAAAGAATGAAGACACTAAAAAAACAACTCAAGCAAGCGCACTCAATTATGAAACACGATAAACATCAACACACTCACTGTTGTCCACCGCCGGCGGCAACTAGATCCCAAAACGTGCCTATTAATGGCAATCCTTTCGGCCTTGGCAATTTTCGCAACGCTGCTTTCTCATCTTTCGCCTTCTGCGGCCAGGCCTCCGTCGTCATGCAGGGTGGTAATAGTGGCGGTGTTGCAGATTTTGCTGCTGTTGTTGTGGGTGCTGCTGCTGCTGCATGGGACGTAAACGCTTTTGATTGCAGTGCTGGGCATTGTTCGCCGTTCAGCTGATATTTGTGAGACTTGTCGAAGATTAGTGTCAGCCGTAGCCAGAAGGTGCGCAAAGCGCTTAACAGCACCGTAGACAATGAATTCAGCATTGCAGCGCGGGCGTGCGTGTGTGTGTGTTTGTGTTTGTGTGTGTGTATTGAATTCGAGTGACAATTGCAATTTTTGTGCTAGCACTAGCTCAGCACTGCTGTCGTTGTCGTCTCGCCAACGCCGCTGACAGTAGGCTGGATATGCTGATGTGCTGAAATATGCTGCTGATGGTTGAAGTTGGAGTGAGGCGAGCGCTTATGGTGTGATGTCTCTTCAGTGCGTGTGTGCGCGTGTGTGCGCGTGTGTGTTTGTGTGCGCCTGTGTAATGCAATGCAAATGCTGTTTCGGCAAAAACTTTAAAAAGCGCACTTTTTTATATAAAATTCTTTTACTTTTTTTCTGCTACTAATTTTTGGTGTATTATTTTTATTTTTTGTTTTTGTTACGATTGCCATGCGCCGTATGCTTGTTGTTGTTGTGAAAAAAGTTAAACAGCGTAATTTTGAATTTTTAAGGGCGAATAAAATTGAATTGGCTGGTGAAAAATAAGTAGTTCCTCCTTATGCAGCAGGCGAGTAGGGCTCGTTTTAATCAATTTCAAATAGGTAATTAGCCCACGGCCAGGTATACAGTCCGAGCCGGGGTTGGCGTTTAAATTTGGGCGAAAAAATTATGTACCACAAAAAAAAAAACAACAAAAGCAACTATTGCGGCCAATAAATTATACCACATTTAACACGCGAGCATGGACACAGGTAATTCTTGAGTTGACTATTATCCAACAAAAAAAGAACAAAATCTTTCAATGGAAGAAATTAGACACAAGTAAAATATATTCTTCTTTTTTTTTTGTATATAGCACATCCACGCCGACTCGCTTACGTATGCCTACAGAGTTGTATATATATATATATATATATCAAATACGCGCGAACACCGCCAAAATGTCTTTCTTATTTCTTCTACGATTATGAAGTTGTTAGTCGTTAAGTTCTTGACGCGTTCACCGTTCGCGGTCATCTGAAACCAATCGAGCAGCTGTGGCGCATGTTAAAGGGGAAGGCGAAGCCAAAGCCCAAGCTAAACCAAAAATCAACCAACCAACCAAAATCAAAGCCGCAGCAGCAGCAGCAGCAACAGCAGCAGCAGCAAACTGCACAGAGCAGCGTAAATGACAGTCCGTGCCGAGTTCGAAATCAAATTCGAGACTCAAATTCAAATCCATTTCACACACAGTTGTTAGGGATGTAAAGTTTGCTGAGCAACATCGATACATCGATGTTTCGATACATCTGAGAAATCGGCAGAAAAAAATCCACTATATATATAAATCGATAGTTATTGGCGTTTTACAATTTGTTAGGCACTATTGCGAATAAGGGAAATATTTGTCAATCTCAACCAATGCCGTATTCGGTAATGCAGTTAGAGAATGGCGTACTGGTAACCAATACTTCAGAAAGATTTCGGTGCCCAATACTTCTTTTTCGGTACCCAATACCGATTCTATGTGTGCATACATATAATAAATCTACGCCATAGTAAATATTTCAAGTTAAGA
The DNA here is from genome assembly GCF_013731165.1 of Rhagoletis pomonella. NCBI lineage: Eukaryota > Metazoa > Arthropoda > Insecta > Diptera > Tephritidae > Rhagoletis > Rhagoletis pomonella. The sequence goes on along the minus strand of NW_023458555.1, from coordinate 18,425,156 downwards.
AATATAAACTATTGCTATTTGATGTTTGATAAATGATATCGCCTTAAAACAATGCGATGTATTCTTAGTCAAAATAAAGCCGACACTAAAGCTAGTTTCAGCTTCTTGGCACAATTTTCAATAGAATATCTGTAAAAAAGCAGTATCGACTTTATTTCGACTGTGAATATGTTTCAAAATTAGTACGATTAAGACGACGCTTTCCCAAAAGTTGAACAATTTGTACTGAACAATGTGGCAGCCACATATCAAAAATATTTCCGTCGCAAACCAAATTATCATTTTATCAGTTTCCACATTCGTACATCTAAAATTCAAGAAAAGATAACATCGTCCGATTAATCTAGAAAAGAAATTTCAAATCAGGAATAGTTTCCCTTTAAAAGCTCCATTAGACCTTCGTTCGGTTTTTGATAGGCTAGGCTCCCCTGACAAGCTTTTATTCCATGTCTTTGTTCTAATATGCGTTCGTACTGGAAGCCTAAACATTTCCGAACCGAGTATCGAAAGTATTGGATACTTGTTAAATCGGTACCGAGTATCGATCAATACTTAAAAGCAGGGACGTGAACCGGACGAAAAATTCGGTCGGTTCGGTTCAGCGGTTCGAACCGTTTTTGCACTTTTGGATTGGTTCGTCAAATCGGGTTTTTTGGCATTTGAACTGGGGTTTCGGTTCGATTGAACGGTTCGAAAAACAAAAAAAAAATAACACGCAAATGAGATGGGTTGTCTTTACATTTGATATTATCACATGGTAAACAAACATGGTAGGTATTACCATATTTAACAAAATGAAAAAAATTGCGTACATTTATCTATTGAAAATTAGTTGAAACGAACCTTTAAACCTTTGTGGAAAATTTCATTTCGGTTAATGGTTTTCCGGTTCACGCCCCTGCTTAAAAGTATCGACCCAGAACAACACTAACTAATAGATGCATTTTCTAGTATTTAATTAACCTTCCTCTATCCTTCCTATAATTATTTACTAATTTGAGACAAGTAAGGGGTAATATGAATCAAAAGGAAGTCTAAAGCTGGGATCCCATCTATCGTGCTTGATTGATACACAATTAAAAGATTTGTACAACTACTTTTCGAGTGGTCCCATTATCGTTGCATATTGTGACAAAATGTTTCGGTGCTTATCGACTAAATTTAATATGCGACGATAATCGGTACAATATGATCACACTATCGAGCTTGATTATTAATAAAAATAAACAAATTGTCAACTTTGATCGGAGCATGAGCGCCGGATAAAAATCGCCGAATTTTTTACAATTTCTCACAATGAGCAAAAGAGTATTCACATTTTCGGTACAGCAATATCAATTTTGGTTGCTTATAGTCAGCACAATTTCGGCTCAGATTGCCGCAATATCGGTTCATGAAATACGCTTAAAATTGGCTTAAGTCAAACTAAATTCGATGTTTAAAACATAGTTGAAGCTGACATCGATGTAACGCCAATTTTGCGAAATTAAAAAAAAAATTTCGAATTTGGAACCGATATTATTATCGATATTTCAAAAACATCGATCGATGCATCGCTTGCATTCCTAACAGTTGTGCGTAGAGCGAAGTTTCGATGCTAACGCGGCGCTACAAAAAAAAAACGAGGATAAAACCTACGTACGTACACTAGCATGTGTGCAACTACAAGCATACACACATACATACATATGTACATATGTGCGGACAATGATTATCAACACTATGATACCACTAATGATCGTTATCGTAGGCATATCAATAGCGATCGCTTGATGGCGAAGACAGTAGAAATGGAAAATGTGTTTAAAGTAAAAGATAAAAACAAATATAAAACAAACAAAAATGACGAATGGTCAATGTTTTGGTTACGCATCGAATGTGATGAAATCCTAAGTCCAGACTTGTGAACATAGAATAATCATGCCACCTATTTTGCGCGGCGGCAGCAACAACAACAACGACGTACACTTATCCACAATATAGGTACATGGAATTACCTCGGTAGGCGAAATAATAAAGTACACGAATAAAGAAAGTGGATAAAAACAAAAAACGTCGTAGTAGAAATGCTTTGCTGCTTGCGATTATAGTATATATGTAGTATTGAATGCCTATATATACCCTGCCGGAAAAGGGACTAGTACCGAACTGGTTCTGTGCTAGCAATTGGCGAATTTAACAACAAGTTCTAAAATCGACAGACGAAAGAAAAAAGTAGCATGATATTTCAATCTTTTCGATTCTTCCGTGTGTACGATTTTAAATTATTTTCAAAGAAATGTGTTTTCAATTTGAAATTAAATTTGTTTGAATGAATGTAAGAAGTGTACGTTTACATACCTTTGGCTGTAGTTGAGTTTGAAGAGGTGCTTGTTGTTATTGGTTAGATTCCAGACGGCCCCAAGATGTTAAAATGTTAATACAAATTTTTCTTTTGCATTATCAAACTATGAAAAAGCATCTGCGAAGTGTAAAATGAAAGCGTATTTGAACGAAAAAGCCGCCAAACACATAACTAAGTAAAGTAAACAAGCCACCAGCTGTAGCCCTTTTTCGATATTTCCGAACTAGTTCTAAATTCGGCACCGTAGATATAGATTACTGATGAAAAAAGTTAAATAAAATAGATTTCTAAAAGTACTACATTTCGCGGATTTTGGACTAGTGGCGATCTACTTACTATCGGGCTGGTTCGTTTTTTGCGATAAAAGATCTGGTACGGTTTCCCTGCAGGGTAATCATGCATACACACATACATACATATGTATGTATATGCATTTGTGTTTATACAGGTAAACAGATACATTTATGCACGCATGTTGTAAGAGTTCTTGACTTTTTAATTTATTCAATATTTTGCTTACTTGTTGCTAATAGCTACAGTAATAATTCGATAATTGGCAATAGTGATTTGTATTTTTTGATTTCAAAGGCGGTCAAGGCCGTCGAGCTACTTAATAATTACCGCAATATTACGACTTTGTTGCCTTCTTGCTGCTGATGCTAAACTGCAGTAAAATTTTTATATTGCATTTTATTAGCTGTTAATGAGCAACGAATAGGCGAAAGTTTCGCGTGATTTAGGCAGACTCGCCCAAATTTTCTTCACCAGGAAATACAAGGTTCCGATAGTAGCGCCTGATTGTGAAGGAGAGGGCGAAGAAGACTTCCGTGGTATTCTATTCGTGCAATGAGGCTGGGCTGAACCTGGGGCTAGTCGCCTTCTCTTGCTCACTGGATCTTCACCGCGATAGTCAAGCCGATACTGCCGAAGGCTGACGTGAGGGCATGAGCAGTGCTGGCTTGGTGAATGTCTATACAGATGGATCGAAGCTTAGCCTCAACAAATCTTATAAGCCGCCAAACTTGCAGCATTTTCCAGGCAGAGTTATTGGCCATAAGGAGGGCGGAGCTACTGAACAGCACTCCAGAAAATAAGGGGATGAATCTCTAAATAGACAGTCAGGCTAAAATAAAGGCGCTACTATCCCACATCACTTCGTCTAGAAGTGTGGCGAAGTGAAGAGCAGCTCTGAACATAAGAAGGCGTGGAGCAAAACGCAAGGCTGCAAGTTGTCCAGGGTTATGTGCAAAGAATATGACATGAAGCTCACGAAGTTTGTGCTTTTCCTCAAGAGGGAGGACGCTAGGCTAATGGTGAGTGTTCTAACTGGACATTGCTTACTGGCGTCGCACGCCTATAAACTGGCTCTGACTAACGATAAGATATGTAGGAGATGCAGAACGCAGGAGGAAACAGTGGAGCATATCCTCTGCGAGTGTCCTGCCCTTAGCAGCCTGCGGGTTAGTCTACCGGGAGCAGGTTTTCTACCTATTCTGGCAGCCGTCGCCTAGGTAGGGTACAACAAGTTGTTCCAGTTTGTCAAGAGGACTGAGTCGTTTTTCAACATTGTTCCTGGTTCGCAGTGATTAGATAAAGATAAAGATAAAGATAAAGATAAAGATAAAGATAAAGATA
>NW_023458555.1:18420981-18421167 GCF_013731165.1 Rhagoletis pomonella | reverse complement strand
GATAAAGATAAAGATAAAGATAAAGATAAAGATAAAGATAAAGATAACGATAACGATAACGATAGAGATAGAGATAGAGATAGAGATAGAGATAGAGATAGAGATAGAGATAGAGATAGAGATAGAGATAGAGATAGAGATAGAGATAGAGATAGAGATAGAGATAGAGATAGAGATAGAGATAGA
>NW_023458555.1:18420843-18420908 GCF_013731165.1 Rhagoletis pomonella | reverse complement strand
ATAGAGATAGAGATAGAGATAGAGATAGAGATAGAGATAGAGATAGAGATAGAGATAGAGATAGA
>NW_023458555.1:18407556-18420743 GCF_013731165.1 Rhagoletis pomonella | reverse complement strand
GATAGAGATAGAGATAGAGATAGAGATAGAGATAGAGATAGAGATAGAGATAGAGATAGAGATAGAAATAGAGATAGAGATAGAGAGAGATGGAAGCCAAGTTCAGGTATCACTGCATAATCATGCAGACAGTCAGAAAGTTTTCCTCCAACTATCAGTGCTCTCCAACACTAAATACAAGCTAAGAAAGCTTTACATTTCAAAGAGTAGACGCAAATTGAAGAAAAGTATAAATTTTCCCGAAAAATAAGTTTAACCAAAACGTTGGACAGGCATGCCAATTTAGAAGATATGTATGTATTCACTTATACAATTATTACATTGCACACGCTTTACTCTGTGTGATTTTCCGGCATGTTGACCTTTACCTGCTTACTTATGTATGCATGTATGTCCTTTTTCAACTTGGCACAAAAACCTCTTTTTCAAATGAGAGCACAAATACAAGCTAAACAAGTAAAGAAGTCTAAGTTTGGGCAAAACCGAATATTAAATACCCGGCGCACGTATTAAATAACGTTTTTTTACCTTTCTGAGGCTGTTTTTTTTAACCCTATTTCAAGCATTTGCGATGATATGCTTAGATATAGCATTGCATTACAAGAGGGCGGTGGAATGCCCATTTTCCAATTTTTTTTTTTATGAGTGTGTTATTTTATGCTTAAATTCTACTTCACATACCAATTTTCAACAGTATTTACGATAATATTTTAGTTTTTGCATTTTTCGAAAATACCGTTATATGTATGTATATAGATAGGAGGTGGGCGTAGTTACCGTCCGATTTTGCCCATTTTCAATACCAATCAATGTAACTTGGATAAAGGAAACCTAAATGCTAAAGTTCGTGATATCGTATACACGGACGGACGGACGGACAAACAGACTTTGTTTACACGACTTTTCTCTTTATTTTAGCATTAATGTATAGTATACATATGTCTATATCTCTCCCATTTTTTAGGCTCTTACAAACGATATTTATGGGAACCAAGTTATGTATACATAATACCCTTGTGCACAAGCGCACTTGGGTATACAAATTATGAATGCATTCCGGTGTGCGTTTACTTTACTTTACATACTTAGATACCGGCGAAACCTGTTGCTGCGATCAATGGCAAAAGTGCAGTCTGAATATTGTAAACAAAACAGCTGCGTTGGCTGAAATTGCTGCAGCAGCAAAGAGGAAAAAAATATGCAAGGAGGTGAGTGCACATATGTACATAGAAACATACGTACATACATACTACATATGCACGTACAATAAATATCTAATCTAAAATGGTAGTATTCTACCTGAAAACGATATAACTAATCTGTATCCTTTGTGTGAGATATTTTTTTACTTATCATAATCACAATAATGCCGGATTTCCACTAAGCATTGAAATGAAAAATAAATTTTGTGCTATTTAAACATGTCATCTGAAAACAAACATAGCCCTTTCGACCCCGACGTTGTCTGGGAGCAACTTGGCATATTTATAGGCTTGGCACCAGCGTTGCTTTTATTTTTGTTTCATTTAACTTAATGATAATGGTATGTGTCTTTTTGAAATGTGATAAAAAACTCTATTGTGAATCACTTAGCAAAGATATTGCAAAATACTACACCAATCTTGGCGACGTCAGCAAGACGTCAGAGCCACAGCCCCTAAATGTGTAAATATCAAATAAAATGTGATTGACAACTAAACAGGTTGCAACCCTACAAAAAAAATAATATCTAATTGCGCATCTGGAGACCAAGCTCTTTCATTTGACACCTCATTTCTTGTAATCTAATGAACAGCCCTAATTTTTTTAAATTAAATTAAGTGTGCAAATTTAATGTCATTAACAAAAGAATGCCCTCGCGTATTTTACATAAATAATTTTTAAATACGTGGCAACCACATTGAAAACAATATCCTGTCACTTGGTACCTCAGTTTAAAGTCCAACAAACGGTGAAGATCTTCTCATTTTTAAAAAGTGGCAACCCGACTCAAAAAGTAATATATTATTGAACATCTAAAATCAGAGCTCTTTTATTTGACACCTCATTTCCCGTAATCCAACGAACACCGCGGATCATATAATAATTTAGAAAGGTGGCAATCTTATAGGAATTTACAGTACTAAAGATAATATTCCTATCGAAACAGATCATACTTAAAAAAATTAGATATAGAAAAAGATGGTAATTTTTAATTAGGTGGCAACCCTATTCAAAAAATGAAAGCTCTCGTACATGCAAAGACCATGCCCTTTCATTTGGTATCTTACTTTGTAATCCAACGAACGGCGAAAATCTTTTTACTTTTAAAAAGGTGGCAACCCTATTCAGAAAAATAATACATTATTGCACATGTAGAGGCTAAGTCTTTTCGTTTGACAATGGCGATGCAGAACTGATGTCTACGCTTATTATTATTGAATATAGTAATTTTAGTAACAGATGGCAACCTTATTCAAAAAAGTAAAACATTAGTGATTTTCTAAAGGCCTTTCATTTAACACGTCATCTTTTGTTTTTTAGACAGTTGGCAACCCCATTAAAATTCTAAATAAAAAATATCACTCTCCTATCGATACAAAGAATATAAGAGAACATCACGTCAAAATCCATTCAGTCGTTTTCGAGATTACCGCGTACAAAGAATCCCGACTTTCCTTTATACTATGTATAGATTAGCAATCAGCTAATAAATATGTACTATTGAACCCGCATGGCGTTAAAATGCCCAAAATGGAGTTTCAAAACACTTAAAACTATTTCAAATGTTAGAGTTATAAGCGATCCGAGTGTAATATTTCCTCTAAATCCATGCAACCGTTTCTGAGTTTCTTACTTCAAAAACTAAAACCTTACCGTACATCTAAAGGCCCATGTCTTTAATTTCCCCTCATATTTTTGAAACTCGAAAAAAGGGTGCAAATCGAATGACATTCACAAAAAACTACTTTTCGTATACGTAATCAAAAATATTTTCAAACTAAAGCTTTCATAAGTCTCTTTGAACTGATACATGTTTTAATTAACTGATGACTTAATTTAAATTTGAACTTTTAAACATGTGACAACGCCCATAAATATAATTTATAAATAAAGCCTTTACAAACCCATTACGACTGATTAGATTCGATTTAGAGGAGGGAGCAAGTCACCTAGTTACCGCGACCGAAACGATCTATTGTAACAAACCTCTATTAAACTACAAGTCATCTTTGATCCACGTACTGTTAAGAAACCTCCCGAGGTCCTTTGGCTGAATGCAATTTAGGTCGTGTGTTTCTAGGTACGGTGATCCTAGAAAGCGAAGTCTGGTCCTGGTAAGGGCTTCACAGTGGCACATAATGTGCTCTGCTGTTTCATGTTCTTCGTTACACAACCTGCACAGGTTGACAAGTGTTTCATTACCCTACAGTGGCCAGTAAGAAAGCCTGTAACAATTCTTACTTCATGCCTACTGAGGTGAAGGAGTTCTTCGGTCCTCCTTGTTGATATAACCGGAATGGAGGACTTGGCCTGTCTGTTACCTTACGTATTGGTCCAGTAATGTTGTGCTTCGTTCTTCATCCAGATATAGTAGTTCCGTATAACGGAGCTCCATGGCAGACCGGTAAAGGGTCCTGGGCCTATGAATCCCTGTGCAGCCCCTTTCCTGGCGAGAATATCTGCCACTTCATTGCCCATGACTCCACTGTGTCCCGGTACCCATATGAGGTATACCCGGTTCCTTGAGGCGATCAGTATTAAAAGTTGAAGACAATCCCACACCAGCTTTGAGGTGACCTCGTGCGCTTTCAGAGCGAGGAGCGCCGCTCTGCTGTCCGAGTGTATATAGATGTGTTTTTTGGTTGCCCCACTTTCTACATACTGCCTCAGACAAAGTTCAATGGCGTGAACCTTGGCCTGAAAGACAGAGTTACCCTGCCCCATGCTGGTGAAAAGGAGCAGTCTGGGTTGTATAACGTAGACTCCTGCTCCGACGCCGTGGTCAGTCTTTGAGCCGTCAGTATACCAGATGTGGCTGTCCTTCGACTCGTCTCATCTTTTAATAATTCAACCAACTTGTTAAATGATTTTAATATCACTTTTTAAACACGTGGCAACCCTCTTCAAACATTCTAAATGTGCAAACTAAATATTTCTTAATGCTCTTTCACTTGGCACCCGTATTTTCATATTTCACATAACTTGTGTAAAAGTAAACCAAATTCATCTTTTCAAACAGGTGACAACCCCCTACAAAATATTTACCAACTACAACCTTCTCAAACTCCTTTCATATGGCGCCTCTATAATTTTTATTTATTTTTCTTAAAGGAGGTAATTCTTTTCGAAATCGTAAAATTTAGGCGTGTTTTTTTTACACACATATACATCTACGCTTAATGTGTAAAAAAAGAAGCCTCGAAAATTTCCATTTAAAAACAAGTAATTCTGATTTTATCGATAGTATTCATAAGCACGCATAAAGTATGTTTTAAGCGCAGATACGTATGCGTGTAAAAAAAACACGCCTTTTATTGCACATCTACATCCCAAACTCTTTAAATTGTGAAAATCGAACGAACGGTGCAGATCTGATGACCTGGACAAAAAATCGTATATATATGTAGATATGCCATGACGTGTATCTTCTATGAGTTAATATTTGACCAGCGGCGGCGGTCACAACTTCGATTCATTTTTATACCCGAGCGCACTTGTGCACAAGGGTATTATAACTTTGTTCACATAACGGTTGTTTGTAACAGGCAAAACGAATCGAGATAGATATAGACAAATGTATACATAAATGATCAGAATGAAAAGAGAAATCGATTAAGCGCTGACTGTCTGTCCGTCCGTCCGTCCGTCCGTCCGTCCGTCCGTCCGTCCGTCCGTCTGTGCACACGATAACTCGAGTAAAAATTGAGATATCTTAACGAAACTTGGTACGTGAACTTCTTTTGGGCGTGGGACGGATGGTATTGAAAATGGGCGAAATCGGATAATAACCACGCCTACCTCCCATATAACGGTAATTTTAAGAAATACGAAAACTGCGATATTTTAGTAACTACTGAAGATAATTCACTCAAAATTGATACTTACAATGAGTTTCAGACGGAAAACATGAATATTATAAATTTTTGGAAAATGGGCGTAGCCACGCCCACTTATGGTTACATGTGTATATCTTGGTAACCGCTGCACCAATTTCTTCCAAACTTGGCACAGTTGTTGGCCTTAGTACAGCTTACTAAATGGCTGAAAATTTTAAAAATCGGACAATAACCACGCCTACCTCCCATATAACGGTAATTTTCAGAAAAACGAAAACTGCGATATTTTAGTAACTACTGAAGATAATTCACTCAAAATTGATATTTGCAATGAGTTTTAGACGAAAAATAAGAATATTACAAAATTTTGGCAAATGGGCGTAGCCACGCCCACTTATGGTTACATGTGTATATCTTGGTAACCGCTACACCAATTTCTTCCAAACTTGGCACAGTTGTTGGTCCTGGTACAGCATACCAACTGGCCGAAAATTTCTAAAATCGGACAATAACCACGCCCACATCCCATATAACGGTAATTTCGAGAAATACAAAATCTTCGGTAAATCAGTAAATATTGAAGCTAATTTATTCAAAATTGATGATTGGAACAATTCTTTACCAAGAAATACGTTTATGACAAAATTTTGGAAAATGGGCGTAGCACCGCCCACTTGTGATCACATATATGTATCTCGCTAACCGTTCTAGCAATTTGTACCAAGCTCGGTATGGTTATTGTGCTTGCCACATAAAAGGAAACCGTTGAAAATTGTTGAAATCGGACTAAAATTGAGGCCGCTTTTCATATAACGGTAAATTTCAGATATGCTTGAAACTGCAATATTTCGAAATTTGAGGACGCTAATTTACTTAAAATGTATACACCCCGGCTTATCATGTAGTGGTAGCTTTCGGAAAGGTGGAAAACATATATTTAATACTTGCGCCGGGTATTTAATGTTCGGCTCCGCCCGAACTTAGACTTTCTTACTTGTTATTATTTCGTTTAATACTGCGAAACTCTTTATTACTTTTAATATTAACTTAGGTCCCGTATATGAACTGATATTCGTGTTCGTGTTCGTCTTCGCTTTATCTTCGTCTTAGGAGTTATGTATAATTTAGTTAAATTCGAATTTTGAAAAAGCATAGGGGTATTTTCGAAGTCTTGCAAATCCCATGTTGCGGGCTTTGCAAGATTTCGAGAATACCTCTTAGAGTTTTTTTTATTAATTTCCGCCTTAGTTTTTGGTTTTATTTGATTTTTTTTTTCAATAATCGTATGGAAGAAAAAAAAATGCCAGTAAGGCGGCCGGTGTGGTTTAGTGGTCAGAAGTGCGCACTACCATACCGCACGGCCTGAGATCGAGCCCAGTTTCAGACCAACTCAAACAAAATAAAGCTTTTTTTCTAAGCGGTCGCCCCTCGGCAGACAATGAAAACCTTCCGAGTGAATTTCTACCATTTAAACACAACTAAAAAAAATGTAATCGCCGTTCGGAGGCGGCGTAAAACTGTAGGTCCCTCCTCTTTGTGTGACAACATCATGGTGCACGTCACAAATCGTAGGAGAAGCTCGGCCAAACACTAACGTAAGTGCCAATCTATTATTGTTATTAAGTTATCAAAACCATTGGGGAAAATTTCCTTAAATTCGGTGCAAATTTGAAAAAAAAACAAGAAAAGAAGCAGCTTTTTCAGATTCTTCTATTTAAAAAGTTATTAACTGTTAAAGTTGCACAATTCACCATACAAATTTCATTGATTACATAGAAGTTTCGGAATGTTGGTGCTGCCAGATGATGAAAATAGTAAAAAAAAAGTCGCGGGTTTTTTTATTGAAAATTTTCATTTTATATTGAAATACTGTTTTACATAAAGAAAGCATCGCAGGAAAAGTATTGATTTTAATAAAAATTTGAATTATTTATCGACTTATCGATTTTTATAGAAAAAGCGCCGCGATTTTTTATAAAAAATTTTCATTAGTTATCGAAGTATTGGTTGGTATTAAAAAAGCGGCGCATGCGAAAATTTTCAATAAAAATCGCGCATTTCTTGGAAAAAAGCGAATTAGAGAAAACAACTGTAATAGAAATAAGTTTTACTAAAAAAAAAATATTTTTAATGCATATTTACTGAGCTAAATTTTTTGCTCGAAAAATAATCGTTATGTCTTGTTTTTTTTTTGTTTAGAAAATAAAACTTTTTTTGTTTTCCTTATGGAGCGGTAATGAACTAAAAATCGTCAAATAAATGTCATCAAAAGTAGGTACATACATATGTGACATTCTTACGGTTAAGATCTAAAACTAAAATTGAGACAAAAACCAAGATAAAGACGAATACGAAAACGACGGCGAAGCCGAAGGCCAACACGAATGCATACGAAGGCGATCACGAATACGAAGTTGAATACGAAGGTTAACACGAAGACGACGAGGGCACTTACAATTACAATTACGATTACGATTAGCATTACCTTTACCTTTGTCATAATGATTAACTTTAGCATAACCATTACCCTAACAACTACTTTTATCAATACCATTGCCATTACCATCATTATTTTCATATTTATATCTAGCAGTTGCACGACAAAAAGAAACCCGCAAATTAAGTTTTATTTTATAAGCAAAAAAATAAAACTCGATAAATAACGGTTATTTTCCAGTCAAAAAATTAAACTAAAAAAATTATTACACAAAAATATTTTTGCATATTGAACCAAACCTCTATATCCATATGTTATTCAACGGTCTGACAATTCTTCTGAATTTGACCTTGAGATGATCTTATCATGACCTCAAGATGACCTTGAAGAATCAAGGGATCCACATTATTGATTTTTTTCTTTATTGGATAACTTTAACGGACATCGGATTCGGTTTCAGCGAATCGAAAACCCCATATATATGAATTTTCAGGTTTATTAAATGAGATGTTCAATGTGCTGAAACTTTTTGATTTGTAAGCCTGTGTTATTAAATTTGTGTTTTTCTTAAATAAAATTTAAAAAATACAACTCAGTATCGCTGAAGGTAGTCAGAGTCCTTATGAAGGCAGAATTTCTCCTTCAGAATGATTTTTAGGTGTCGCAACCAGGGTTTGCAAAATTTTAATTTTCTTAATTGCAAATAAATCGAAAAAAAAATTTACCTGAAATCTGATAAATTTGACATAAGTATTATTGAAACTAATTCATATAAGTTCATAAAAACGCTAAGTTATAGCTGGTCAAAATTTCAAACCCTAGTAGCGACCCCAATGTTTTTTCTCTTTTATTTTACAAACTTTCGTGGATGTCTTAATTTTCCACATAGAACAAAATTAAGGTGTGTCCCATGATGTTGACATTTTTAAGGACCACCCTAATGTATAGTTCTTCTCACTGCTCCTTTTTTGACCGCAGTTGTACATAATTTTTTAAAGTACGCATCCTTAAGAACAGTGTCGGGTTTGCCCTAAGGCCCTGGCCTAGGGCGACCAATGCGGCATAAAAATGTACTGACGGTAACAAGACACGCACGACCCAAACACCCAGGTTTAAGGACTTTTATAATAAATTTTATTTTATTACCAACCTTACGAAATTAAGTACGTCAAAAGTTAAATAAAAGGCCAAAGCTTCACAAACGGGTTTTTTTTACAGACTTCGAAGATATTTTTTCCGAAGAAAGTCTCCACTTTCGTGTCCAGTGCAGTATAAAAAAAAGAGTATTGCAAGAGTGATATCAGTGTGTTGGGATGGCTAAGAGATGAAGGCCTTCAAACCGTTTACCCAAACGTGGATATCGCACTTCGCATATGTGTGTGTACTCCCGCCAACAACAGGTAGAATGCCAGTAAAAGCATAGGCAGATAGCAACGTGGATCCGGATTAACGACGCGACGAAAATCCTACCCTGACACTTTTTTAATAAAATTTAACTCCAAAAATTTTAATTATCTCTTAATAAAATAAATATGACGAAATAAAATTAAACAAAAGCAGTAAAATACATTGTGTAAATCTAATAAAATAAAATATAAAAATTATTCCCAATCGCTTCAATCGAGCTTGGTCCAACCGTCGCGTAGTTTTTTTGTTTGCTTTTTGGCCAGTGTTGTCAAAAAAAAATTCCTCTGATCCGCATTAATTTTGAGGATTAGCTGTAGGACCGGATCAACTGAAGTTAATTCTCGAAATAATTCCGAATTGGGTTTATCCGGATTAACGCTGCCGTCTATATATGCTTTACGTATATTGGGCTGCGATGAGAATGGTAATGAATGGTCAAACGCAGTCCTATCATCTGTAGTTCAACGACAAGGTAGAAAACAGCCATGCCCAGCGCTGGCAGAACTCTATAAGCAAGTGCAAAAATTTAGCCAGCTCTGGTGTAAAACGACAAATGTTAGCCGCAAGAAATGCAGAGATCGTTGTTATTTATCGATAATATATTTCGATAAAAGTCGGCAAAAAGGTGAATTAATAGATATATTATAGTACCTAAATAATGGGAGCCTGAGATAGGGGCGGCTAGTACTTTAGGGCCTAGGGCGAACAGGACTGCAAATCCGTTACTGCTTAAAAAATATTACACCGTAAACATTAATTTCATTAAACAACAAGGCTTCGTACTATAGAACACGAGGAAGTCGACAATATTGTTTTCTGTCCATAGCTTAGCACCTGAAGTAGAAGATATCTAAACACGAGCAAAAATTTGTCAAACCCTCAGAGGGTTTGTCGTAAGTTTTTTCTATGCCAACAACAACAATAAACGATTGTTTCCAATGCGTAACTTTGCAATGTTTACAGATACATATGTATGTATGCACATTAGGGTGGTCTTTAAAAATCAAATGAAAGACTTCAGTCTCACCTGCTCAATCGGTAATACCACGGTCATAGATATCACATATAAATGTTGGTCCTGATTGGAGATGGTTAACTTTAGAAATCTTGGTCAAGGCGTGTCGCACAAGGTCTAAAGTTCTGATTCCTCTATAGAGACTCAAAAAATTAAATTTCTTTTTTTTTCATCTAATACCCAAAATCGATTCTACCATAGTCGAATATATCACATATAAATTTTGGTCCCGATTGGAGTCAGTTACGACATCTTAATAGGGTAATCTGAACTTTGACACCTGTTCCCCACACCTAAAGTGAAATCTAATGTAAAAATTTGTTTCCCACATTTAAGGACCACCCTAATGTACATATGTACTTATTTTAATTTTCCACTTAAAATAGGGCACTCATCAAATTACTTTTTCATTTACCTTCTTTCATCACCCAACGCTATAATCTCCCTATTTGCCCAGTTCATTGGCATGGCATGAACGCCCAGCAATACAATTAACAATTTTTAAACGTACAAATAATTAAAGTATTAAAGAAAAAAAAAAAAAAATTAGCAACTGGCAAAAATATAAAAATTCTTTCTCTTCCAGTATTTTATTTATGCTCTGTGATTTTGTTTTCCACTACAACCGGCTGTTTCTGTGGTGGCTTCGCTCCATTTGTCGTACCAGGTATAATAAGAAACACATGTTGCTTCGCTCTTAGCCGCTTGTGGTGGTTAGGCGCTTATAGTGCCAGGAAAATGAACTGAGCGCCACTGACGCCACTCTTCTGGCGGGAACATGAAAAATTATTGTGAAGAGCAAAAGTGTCTCTCAAGTAGTTACTATACATTATGTACAGTGACGAACAAAAGTATTGGCAAAGTGAATTTTTCTAAAAAATCTGAACAAAAAGTTGCAAATTAGTGTGCAAATTTAATGAATTTTCCTGAGTTTTGCACAAAGTTTAGAGATTTTATTATGTTTTCTGGTGTAAAATGAACAATATTTTTATAAAAAATGATCGAAAATAAATTAGAATAAAGAACTTTGCATATATTGCGAAAAATTCACTGTGCCAATACTTCTCTTCGGCACTGTACCTACATGCGAAAAGATGTTTGTAAATACAGTATATGCCAATGAATTATGAATGGTAAAACATCTTACAATATTTTGGTTAATCAGTTGATAGTTTTCTATCTTGAATTTCAATGCGTTTTTTGCACAGAAATTCAATTCTGTGCAGCAGTTTTAAAAACTTTTCAACAATAGCTGGCTGATCCACTACAAAATTGATGTGTCCATGAGGCCAAAATGAAATGATCACCGACGCCAGGTCGACCCCGGGAATACCCGCATCAGTTGCAAATGAAGTGAGAAGAGCGCCGGAGGACTTGCAACTTCGCCTCTGGCGTGAGAAATCTTTCGTCAACTGTAAGGTCATTGTCCCATCCCCCGAAGCGCGATGACAGAGTGGAAGTTTCGTTCGGTGATCATGCTTCGTCGGACCCGGAGCGATGCGCAAGCTGCTTTATTCGATGATTCACTATTCATGCTTCGGCAGACAAAACCAAGCATCGAGAAGTAGATTATATCACCAAGGTCTTCAAACTGACAATGGTCACTGTCATCACGTCAGATGAAGCTCTACGAACTAAAGGAAGAGCTTCAAAAATACACACAAGCACCACTGGACCCGGCATTATTTAGACGACAATAAACGCTTCAACGCCGAGAGAGACCTGCGTAACTCTGACTCTATTGTGGTCTAGATATTGTAGTAGATAAATTTGTGCAACAAATTCGTTAATGCTAGTGGACAACACTCACGGTCTTCGCCGTCGTACGGTGCGCACTGACAGTAATGTTGCTGCCGTAGCCGATATTGTGTGACTCAGTCCTGGAGCATCGACACGTCATCGATCTCAAAACTCAACATTTCACCCACCAGTCTGATGCGTATTTTGCACAGACCTCGCATTATTCGCTTACAAGGTTACAATTGAATCAGATTTTGAAGGCACACTACCTAACATCCGCTTCTTTATCGCATCTCAGTTTGGGTACACGATAAGAAGAGGCATAATAAGGGATTTTTTGTGGTCGGAAATTGAAGACATAGACTTGGACGACCTTTGGTTTCAGCAGGATGGCGCGCCAGGCCACACAGTCCATGCCACAACCGATCTGTTGAACGCCGAATGCGATAGTTGGCGCTTCTGGTGTTTTTAAATAAATATCATGAAAAGTAGATACATATGTGACACTCTTAAGGTTAAGGACTATTAATAAGATTAAAACTAAACCTAAGACAACATTGAAAAAAAATTAAAAAATATAAAAAAATTTTTTCGAATAGCGATCGCCCCTCGACTGGCAATGGCAAACCTCCGTGTATTTCTGCTATGAAAAACCAGCTTCTCATAAAAATACAATCCCCGTTCGGAGTCAGAGGGGAAGCTCGGCCAAAGAGTAACACATTTATTTGTGAGCGCTAATCTATTATTATTATTATTAAGTCGAATACAATTACGACGGCGGCGAAGAACACAAAAGTGGATACAGCGAAGGCGATCACGAACAGGAAGACAAACACGGAGACGAAGGAGAGAAAAAAAATGCTAGGGCGAATTATCCGGATATTCAACTTGCACAGTTTTTTTTTATCTAAATTACAATTTTTGAGGGTTATTTGAAAATTCTAAGTATGATTTTTTTCATCTTGACCTAAAACGAGTGTTGCATTCTAAGCATGCAAACAGATGATGGATATTACTTGGAGTTTATCCCCTGACCTAATGCATTGGTGCTAGTGAGGCCAATATTACTCTATGGTGCGCTAAACCGCAACAGAAAGGAAGAACATATCTCACTATTGTGTACAACAGGAACACTGAAAACAACTCCAACGGCTGCACTAGAAAAATATTCTCAATGTACTACCTATCAGAGTTGGGCATTATTCGAATAAATTGTTATTTAGATAATTATTCGAATAAAATTTTATCCGTAATATAATTATTCGCAGATAACTTATTCACGAATTGCTTGCGAATAATTTATTCGTTATTTTATTCGTTATTTTAAATAATGAATAAAAACTCATTTTTAAAACATTGAGCCACCTTTTACTTTTATTTCTATTGTCAAGTATTGTGAGTTAGCTGAATTCTGTTTACTATTTTATCAAGAATACTAGCCCATTCCCTTTGGTTTCGCGGCACCTGATAAGATTTTTCGCGTTGGCCAGTGCAAGAATAGAGTTGAAAACCAAATATGGGTAAGGTAAAAATTCTTAATTTAGGTTGA
>NW_023458555.1:18407188-18407456 GCF_013731165.1 Rhagoletis pomonella | reverse complement strand
GTCTTATTTCCACTTGTGAGATCTTTTCTAAGCGTGCGTAATCTTCTTCTATGATCTTGCAACTACAACATTGGTCCGATGCGTCAACCTCTAGTCTTATGTCATGTAGGCCAACAAAAGTCCATATAAGAAAGCTGAAGAGCACAGATGTGCGTTTTCTATTATAGGAGAGCCAAAAATCCTCGATGTAAAATTTGGCCATTGATATACCAAGGAAGGATGTGGTCGAAACTTTCCTTGCTGATTCGCCACTTTTAAAATATCCAAG
>NW_023458555.1:18397562-18407088 GCF_013731165.1 Rhagoletis pomonella | reverse complement strand
TGCTCCTTTTTTGACCGCAGTTGTACATAATTTTTTAAAGTACGCATTCTTAAGAACAGTGTCGGATTTGCCAATAGGCCCTGACCTGGGGCGACCAATACGGCATAAAAATGTACTGACGGTAACAAGACAGGCACGACCCAAACACCGAGGTCTAAGGAATTTTATAATAAATTTTATTTTATTACCAACCTGACGAAATAAAGCACGTCACCAGTCAAAGGCAAGGCCAAGGCCCACAAATGGTTTTTTACTACAGACTTAGAAGATAATTTTTGCGAAGAAAGTCTCCACTTTCGTGTCCAGTGCAGTATAAAAAAGAGCATTGCAAGAGTGATATCAGTGTGTTGGGATGACTAAGAGATGAAGGCCTCCAAACCGTTTACCCAAACGTGGATATCGCTCTTCGCATATGTGTGTGTACTCCCGCCAGCAACAGGTGGAATGTCAGTAAAAGCATACGCAGACAGCAACGTGGTTCCGGATTAACGACGCGACGAAGATCGTACCCTGATACTTTTTTAATAAAATTTAGCTCCAAAAACTTTAATTATCTCTTAATAAAATAAATATGACGAAATAAAATTAAACAAAAGCAGTAAAATACATTTTGTAAATCTAATAAAATAAAATATAAAAATTATTGCCAATCGCTTCAATCGAGCTTGGTCCAACGGTCGCGTAGTTTTTTGTTTGCTTTTTGGCCAGTGTTGTCAAAAGAAAGTCCTCTAATCCGCATTAATAATTGAGGATTAAATAGCTGTAGGACCGGATCAACTGAAGTTAATTCCCGAAATAATTCCGAATTGACGAGTTTATCCGGATTAACGCTGCCGTCTGTCTATGCTTTACGTATATTGGGCTGCGATGAGAATGGTAATGAAGCAATTTCATTCACATACATTTTAACGTATTTATATGGAAAACCCGTCAAATGCAGTCCTATCATCTGTAGTTCAACGACAAGGTAGAAAACAGCCATGCCCAGCGCTGGCAAAACTCTATAAGCAAGTGCAAAAATTTAGCCAGCTCTGGTATAAAACGACAACTGTTAGCCGTAAGCAATGCAGAGATCGTTGTTATTTATCGATAATATATTTCGATAAAAGTCGGCAAAAAGGTGAATTAATAGATATATTATAGTACTATAGTAGTATTATAGTAGTAAATAATGGAAGCCTGAGAAAGGGGCGGCTAGTACTTTAGCGCCTAGGGCGAACAGGACTGCAAATCCGTTACTGCTTAAGAAGTATTACACCGTAAACATTAATTTCATTAAACAACAAGACTTCGTACTATAGAACACGAAGTCGACAATATTGTTTTCTGCCCATAGCTTAGCACCTGAAGTAGAAGATCTCTAAACACGAGCAAAAATTTGTCAAACCCTCAGAGTGTCTGTCGTAAGTTGTTTCTATGTCAACAACAGCAATAAACGATTCTGTGCGTAACTTTACAATGTATGCATATGTATATATGCACATTAGGGTGGTCCTTAAAAAATCAAATGAAAAACATTCATAAATAGCACATATAAATTTTGGTCCTAATTGGAGATGGTTGAGGCGTGTCGCACAGGGGCTAAAGTTCTGATTCCTCTATAGAGACTCAAAAAATTAAAATTATTTTTTTTTTAATCTAGTACCCAAACTCGATTCTACCATAGTCGAATATATCACATATACATTTTGGTCCCGATTGGAGTCAGTTACGACGTCTTAACAGGGTAATCTGAACTTTGACACCTGTTCCCCACACCTAAAGTGAAATCTAATGTAAAAATTTGCTTCCTACATTTAAGGACCACCCTAATGTACAAATGTACTTATTTTATTTTTCCACGTGAAATAGGGCACTCACCAAATTACTTTTTCATTTACCTTCTTCCATCACCCAACGCTATAATCTCCCTATTTGCCCAGTTCATTGGCATGGCATGAACGCCCAGCAATACAATTAACAATTTTTAAACGTACAAATAATTAAAGTATTAAAGAAAAATAAAAAAAAATTAGCAACCGGCAAAAATATACAAATTCTTTCTCTTCCAGTATTTTATTTATGCTCTGTGATTTTGTTTTCCACTACAACCGGCTGTTTCTGTGGTGGCTTCGCTCCATTTGTCGTACCAGGTATAATAAGAAACACATGTTGCTTCGCTCTTAGCCGCTTGTGGTGGTTAGGCGCTTAGAGTGCTCTGCCAGGAAAACTAACTGAGCGCCACTGACGCCACTCTTCTGGCGGGAACATGAAAAATTATTGTGAAGAGCAAAAGTGTCTCTCAAGTAGTTACTATACATTATGTACGTACTCGCGAAAAGATGTTTGTAAATACAGCATTTGCCAATGAATTATGAATGGTAAAACATCTTACAATATTTTGGTTAATCAGTTGATAGTTTTCTATCTTGAATTTTCAATGCGTTTTTTGCACAGAAATTCAATTCTGTGCAGCAGTTTTAAAAACTGATCCACTACAAAGATGCTTAAGTAGCAAAAAAGTTCATAAGACCCAAATGAAATGATCACCGACGCCAGGTCGATCCCGGGAACACCCGCATCAGTTGCAGATGAAGTGAGAAGAGTGCCGGAAGACTTGCAACTTCGCCTCTGGTGTGAGAAATCTTTCGTCAACTGTAAGGTCATTGTCCCATCTCCCGAAGCGCGATGACAGAGTGGAAGTTTCGTTCGGTGATCATGCTTCGTCGGACCCGGAGCGATTCGCAAGCTACTTTATTCGATGATTCACTATTCAGATTATATCACCAAGGTCTTCAACCTGACAATGGTCACTCTCATCATTGCTGACGCGTGGAATCAGGGAGCATTGAATTTATCCAAGGCTTTAGTAAAGGAGCACAACATAATTCTCAGCACTCCGACGTGAGCACCCGAACGAGCACGTCAGAATGAAGCTCTACGAACTAAAGGAAGAGCTTCAAAAATACACACAAGCACCAGTGGAGCCGGCATTGTTTAGACGACAATAAACGCTTCAACTGCCGAAAGAGACCTGCGTAACTCTGACTCAATTGCGGTATAAGATATTGTAGAAGGTTTAGGTGTACATATTTGTTCAGACTGGACTCCGACATATTTGTTCAGACTGGTTACCGTTAGTTCACAACAAAAACTTAAGGACTATCCCATTCTAGGCAGGGCTGTAAATAGCCATTTTGTTGCTCTAGAAGTAGTAGTAGGAAATCAAAAAGTACTAAGGCATTTTGGCAAGGCGAAAGAGCATCGTTTAAATATGCTTCCTATATTTTTTTTTTTTAATTAGACCCGCAACTTCAGTCATGATTTAGAATTCAAATTTAAACCAATACCTCCGGCGACTAAAAATTCGTGACTTAGATTAATATACATAAAAAGGACCTAACCTATTTTCGTTCAGAAAAATAGTTTCATGGGAAAACCAGCACAGGGCCGATTAATTTTTAATATTTCGAAGAGGAAAAGGCGATCAGTTTTGATATATTGTTTTAGGTCTTCATAAAAAGTAAAGCTATTAATTAATTAATCGTTCGACCTGAATTTTCCCGAAACCGAAAACCAGAAATTCCTGAATAAAAAAGTCAGTAATGATCCCGAAATTACCGAAAAAAGTATAGAAGTAATGCAAACTTATTTCCTTGTCAATCTTGTGTATCCTAAATAGTGAGTTTATTAAAAAAGTTCTGGCCGAAGTGAGGCATTCACCGCTCCCGACGTACGCAAATTTGTGTAACAAATTCGTTATACGGGCCTGCTAGTGGAGAACATTCACGGTCCTTGCCGTCGTAGGCTGCGCACTGACGGTAATGTTGCCGTAGCCGATATTGGACGACCTTTGGTTTCAGCAGGATGGCGCGCCAGGCCACACAGTCCATGCCACAACCGATCAGTTGAACGCCGAATGCGATAGCTGGCGCTTCTGGTGTTTTTAAATAAATATCATTAAAAGTAGATACATATGTGACACTCTTAAGGTTAAGGACTATTAATAAGATTAAAACTAAACCTAAGACAACATTGAAAAATGAATAAAAAAAAAACAAAAAAGTTTTTTCGAATAGCGATCGCCCCTCAGCTGGCAATGGCAAACCTCCGTGTATTTCTGCTATGAAAAACCAGCTTCTCATAAAAATACAATCCCCGTTCCGAGTCAGAGGAGAAGCTCGGCCAAAGAGTAACACATTTATGTGTGAGCGCTAATCTATTATTATTATTATTAAGTCGAATACAATTACGACGGCGGCGAAGAACATGAAGGTGGGTACAGCGAAACGAGCATGCATCCGAGGGCGATCACGAACAGGAAGACAAACACGGAGACGAAGGAAGAAAAAATGCTAAGGCGAATTATCTGGATATTCAACTTGCACAGTTTTTGTTTTTATCAAAAGTCCGGGTTTTGAGGGTTATTTGAAAACTCTGAGGATGATTTTTTCATCTTGACCTAAAACGAGTGTTGCCTTCTAAGCATGCTAACAGATGATGGATATTACTTGGAGTTTATCCCCTGACCTAATGCATTGGTGCTAGTGAGGCCAATATTACTCTACGGTGTGCTGAACCGCAACAGAAAGGAAGAACATATCTCACTATTGTGTACAACAGGAACACTGAAAACAACTCCAACGGCTGCACTAGAAAAAAATTCTCAATGTATTACCTATCTACATTGCTTCTAAGTCCGCGGGGAAACTGATTGCAACATGGAAGTTCAAGCAAAGAAACTCTGGCCACAGCTCAATATCTCGCTATAACTGGAATAACGCTCGGGTTACTACAGAAGAAAACGGAATAGGCGTTTGCATATTTATTGGGTTCCGGGCCTTAAGGGCATTACAGGTAACGAATTTGTAGATGAGACGGCCAAGGGCGGAATCAACTTGGATCTAGAACAAGAGAATAAAATTCCAAAATCTTCAGAACGAAATGGATCAGAGGATAAAAAAGCCAGCTGTATCGAGATGCAATGCGCTAAACACCTAGAAAACGGGGCACAAATCCAGTTTAGATCATCGTTTGCAGGAACAAGGGAGACCCCAGAACACATCATTTGCCTTTGCAAATTAGTTGCAATTTTTTTCGTCGTCTTATGTCGCTGGATATATACTGTGTATGCCTATTCAATAGGGTGGTGCAAATATCGACGAGGCTGAGATTTGCATACCTATGAAAGTAAGGCCTCGTGTGGCTGTACATGTGTATGGATGTTCTTATACGTATGTATGGTATATGTGTTTATAGTTCACAAATTCCAGTGCTTGTAACTTTTGCTCAAAAGAGCACAACAATCATTTGTTTGCTGGGTGCATTGGAATAGGCAAGCATATGGTATTGGCTAAAATCCACCTCAAATATTTCTTATAATATCAGTTGTATTCAAGTCGCGCGAGCGACCAGTCATCGGTTCGCGTTTGTGGTTAGTTGTCGGTTGTTAGTGCCTGTGGTGTAATAACTGGTTGTTGTTGTGCCGTTTTTTTTTTTTTTTGTTGTTTGGGGTCTCGTGCGGTTCTACTTAGATTGGTTTAGGGAGCGGCGGTGACGTGCATATGCGCATTTATTCGCCATTGGTGCCACATACATATGTATGTACAAAAATAGCTCAGCAGAAAAAAAAACGCTCCCTTATACGAGTAATCTTCAAATTTACTATAAAACAAGAATTGTTTGTTAAAGTTGCATATACATAGATAATTTTTCAAGTGCTACTAATTCGCGCTCGCCTTACTTAATTAAACTCGTTGAATGAAACGAGTTCCTACTTTTTATTATTTTTATTTAAAGTTATTTGTACATACAAATTAAAAAAAAAAACGCGACCATCGCATTTCGCTTTCTTGACATTTTTGATTACGCAACGAGTGACGTTAACATTGGGACAAAATAGAGAGAGTGTTGCGAATTCGTTCCACTGCCAAAGGAATGGTTAGATATGTACACGCAATAAAACAGCTGTTGCAGTGCGGTATTGTGGCATTTTCGCAGAATATTTTCTATAGATAAACACAACTTTTGTCTTGTCGGTTGGTTTAAGTGTAATGCTACAGGTGTTTTATCCGGCTTGCAAATACGCGACTACTCAGAACATTAAAGAAATTAACATTCGCACCTGAACTGCTACTTACTACAAGAACTACTACAGTGTACATATGTATATCAAATGTACTAATTTCTTTTGTTACCACTTCTGCTTATCGTCCACACGTGCCGCGACATAAATACATAAGTGTCTACTTAACTTTGGAGCGCGAAATTCCACGGCATTCGACCCTGGTGGTAACTAAAGTGGTCTTAATTACTAATGTAAGTGCAATAACTAGATAGAGGTGTAAAGCTGTTTGTTTGTTTGTATGTGTGAAGCTAGCGTTGACAGCACATTTTGTTTACATGTCACTCACTATCGGTTTTCATTTCACAATAATGGAATTTCAAACGAATATTTTTGTAATTTTTTTTTTTTGGTTCCTTCTTATGCGTCTGGCATTCATGTTCGAATTTGCGAACTGTTACTAAGCGCTAATAGATTGGTGTTTGATGTGTCAATATTAATTTGCTTTATGAGCTGATAAAATTTCCGTCTGAGAAAAATTCGGTATGACTTCGGTCTGAAACACATTGTACATTAGGGTGGATCGACAAAAAAAGTTTTTCCAGTCCACCACTAGGATTAAAGATATTTTAAAGGCGATCGCAAAAAAAATTTTTGTTTTTTGCCACGCCCCCCCGACGGGCTATTTACTTTTTTTGACACTACGTCGCCATTTTAAGTCCGATTTTAATGAGCCGTACACCGTTGTTCATGGCTTGGAAGCCGCCACAATTCTTACCTTAATAATAATAATTTTTTACCTTTTCATTTTTAGGCCAGGGCAATTCATACAAACGCGTATAAGCCTCGTAACACGTAAACCTCGTAAACTTACTCAATTTTGTATGGAAACCCGGTTTGTTACGGGAGGTTACGTATTTAGATAAATACCCTGGGTGTATATTCGCATGTTTGTCTGGTCAGACGGTCTGGAAAGACTAGTGCATCGAGGATCAATGTCTATTAATTTGATAGCCCAAGGAGAAGGGGAGCTTTGTACCAATTAATGTTGGGCAGTATCGAACCCAAAAGTACCCAAAACTTGATTCTTAAAAGGATCGACAGTACCCGATTTTTTTTTAAGTCCTGATAATGTGTATTCCAAAGTACTCAGTACTCAGTAAAGAACTAGAAAGTACTCAGAACTTAAAAGAACTCGAAAGAACTCAGAATTCCAAAATATTTTAATTTTTTATTTTAATCAACACTTTCGATTCAAAGTATTAAGTATTAAGTGTCTAATAGATGCTTACATGTACTGAGTTCTATTTACATTTACTGGTATTCTGTTCAAATTTCAATAATTTTTAGTGTGAGAATTGGGAAACATACCGTTTTGCTAGAAATCGTACGACCTTTGCAACGAAAAATGCAAAAAGACTCTCTGGATTAATCTGAAGTCCGTGGATAGGCGTAGGGAGTACAAGCAACTTAGAATGTGATTTAGATGTTAACACCTTGAATGAAAATTTCCTTTAGTCGAGCAGTTTGCCACATAGCGGATAATTCAGACTGGACCAAAGCCTTTTATTTTGACCAAATGAAGCATTTAGTTTCTCTCTTGTAACGGATTACGATGTATTAAGAAGTAACTATTCCATCTGTTTTTTTAATTTTTAACTGTTCATTTTATTTTTATTTTTTGTTTTAAATACAAAATTAAAAAATTAAATTAATGTTTTTTAATTTAACACATTACTTGCTTTGCGATATATTATATGCTTAATTTGTAAATCTGTTTAAATTTAAAACATAATGGGGCATATTTGTAGTCGAATCAAAGACAAAACTAAACATAATTCAACTTTTTTGAAAAATTTTTCTTAAAAAATGTTGTCAGAGAGCTTAACTTAACATAAGACATTACAAAAAGCTGAGTCACCAATAGGTTAATGCATGATCAATAATGGGTTAAGATGTCGAAAATTTACTCTTAAAAAGTAGTTTAAGCGAGTCTTATGGAAAGAAAATGATTTCAGAATTTTGAGCACTCGCTTATATTGGGCGGCCCCAAAGTGCGTCGGCAAAAAAATAACCAAAAATCAACTCGAATTCTTGCTTTGCTTGATTCGCTTTGAGAACTGTCAAAAGTTATTTGGAATATAGTACTAAAACGTATGAAAAATGTCTTATTTGGAAGCGTTTTGTAAGCTTTTGACAAAAAGGCATGTTCCTGTTCTAACTGAATTTAAGAAAACTGCTGCACACTTTTATGAACAAAAATTTGCTTACGTAATTAAAAAAATAAATAATATAAGTAATTCAAAGTTTTATAAAAATTATTCTATGCTTCCATATTTATATTTAACATATCGCTGGCTGAAAAGTTGCTAAGTCCGTTTTTACAAATTTTACAGAAACCTTGAATACAAGATTTTGCGTGTTTAAAGCAAAGCAAAACTCTATACGAATCAGAACGATTCGATCTTTTTTAAAAGATTTCGTATTATTTTGGCCTTATCGGGCCCTCTTTTGGACTTAGAAAATTTCCCTTTCATTGAATATAAACGAGAAAATATAAAAGTAGTACCTTAATCCTTAATTTCTCTTGCTTCCTATATCAAAATATGAGGTTTTACAAAATGTGGACTTAGCAGTTTTTCACACAAAGCTAGCGATATTTATGATGTCAAACTACTGGTCAGTCGTCTCTTGAAAAAATGGATTTTTTTCTTAGTAAATTTACTATGCAAAAATTAATTCATATTAATTTAAAAATAAATCTGGAAAGATTGTTTTGTATTTTTTTTTTTTTAATTTTTCGAATTTTGTGGGTTGATCTTATTGCTCAACCAGAAATGAAATAAAGCAATAATACAAATGTGCCTTATTTCCGTTTGCCTTATTGCCCCATGTATATATAAATAGTGTTACCAGGTGTGTTTTTACGTCCTTCTGAGTTCTCCCTGCGAACCCGAGAATTGATAGCTGGTAAACCGTGTATGGGTTGGCGTCGTCCCATATATGGCTTGTTAACGTGTCATCAATAAAATGAGCCAAACAGGCGCAACGTTTACACTGACGAACACTGACTTTGATAATACATGATCATCGTAAATATAATTGTATATGTGTGTATAAAAGGGAGCAGCATAAATCGATTTCATATGAAATTTTGATTTATATTGAAAATCTTCCAAAATACTTTGGTGTAAATTGTACATGTCTGATAAGCAGAATCTAATCAAAGCCAATGGTATACGCATGAGCAGGCACCTTATCGGATGGTCCCACCCATGTAGCCATTCACACCTTATTTTAAAAAATTTCTATAACATAACGCGTATATATACATATGTACATATGTAGTTGGCAATTTTTATTTTATTGCGCAAATTAAAGTACATACCTATTTACTAAAGGTAAAAAGTTAAATAGATATTTAAGTTATTGAGCATTGTAAAAAAAATGCCTAGAGTTATGCTGCAGATGTTCTACATCCAT
>NW_023458555.1:18390320-18397462 GCF_013731165.1 Rhagoletis pomonella | reverse complement strand
GAATAATTAATGAAGATAATAATTATTCGAATAACGAATAAAATAATTCATCCGTCATTCGAATAATTTTTTTTTGAATAAACAAAATTATTTATTATTTACGAATAACAAGAAAAACAATTTATTCATTTGTTATTCGTCATTCGAATAAATTTTGCCCAACTCTGCTACCTATCTACATTGCTTCTATGTCCGCGGGGAAACTGATTGCAACATGGGAGTTCAAGCAAAGAAACACTGGCCACAGCTCAATATCTCGCTATAACTGGGATAACGCTCGGGTTACTACAGAAGAAAACGGAATAGGCGTTTGCATATTTATTGGGTTCCGGGTCACAAGGGCATTACAGGTAACGAATTTGTAGATGAGACGGCCAAGGGCGGAATCCACTTGGATCTAGAACAAGAGAATAAAATTCCAAAATCTTCATAACGAAATGGATCAGAGGATAAAAAAGCAGGCTATATCGAGATGCAATGCGCTAAACACCTGTACAAACTCTAAAGTCATGCGTGGGCTGGAAAACAGGGCACAAATCCAGTTTAGATCATCGTTTGCAGGAACAAGGGAGACCCCAGAACACATCGTTTGCCTTTGTCATGCTGTATCAAAAACACGATGAAATATCTAGGAGCTCTATAGTTTAATAATCTTGAAGACGTAACCTCAATTGGGGGGTTGAATCACTACTGAAATTCTTAAAAAGCGTTGACATCCTAAATGATGTGTACTTCGGCTATACTTAACTAAACCTTTATCTCCATCTGGCATCACTAAGGACCTATTGTTCTACATACTATATGGGGTGGTCAGCCAGCCAGAATAACCTAACCTAAAGAAACGAAAAGTATAATTTCACTGAAACAGTGGAATTTTCGCATTTTTAACTACATACATACAATAAATTACTTTGAATTTCATTATCGTCGTCATAGTTGCAATTTTTTTCGTCGTCTTATGTCGCTGGATATATACTGTATATGCCTATTCAATAGGGTGGTGCAAATATCGACGAGGCTGAGATTTGCATACCTATGAAAGTAAGGCCTCGTGTGGCTGTACATGTGTATGTGTGTTCTTATACGTATGTATGGTATATGTGCTTGTAGTTCACAAATTCCAGTGCTTGTAACTTTTACTCAAAAGAGCACAACAATCATTTGTTTGCTGGGTGCATTGGAATAGGCAAGCATATGGTATTGGCTAAAATCCACCTCAAATATTTCTTATAATATCAGTTGTATTCGAGTCGCGCGAGCGACCAGTCATCGGTTCGCGTTTGTGGTTAGTAGTCGGTCGTTAGTGCCTGTGGTGTAATAACTGGTTGTTGTTGTGCCGGTTTTTTTTTTTTTTTGTTTGGGGTCTCGTGCGGTTCTACTTAGATTGGTTTAGGGAGCGGCGGTGACGTGCATATGCGCATTTATTCGCCATTGGTGCCACATACATATGTATGTATGTACAAAAATAGCTCAGCAGAAAAAAAACGCTCCCTTATACGAGTATGAACAAAGAATTATTTATACGCAAAATAATACTGTCAATAATGAATCTTCAAATTTACTATAAAACAAGAATTGTTTGTTAAAGTTGCATATACATAGTTAATTTTTCAAGTGCTACTAATTCACGCTCGTCTTACTTGATTAAACTCGTTGAATGAAACGAGTTCCTACTTTTTATTATTTTTATTTAAAGTTATTTGTACATATAAATTTAAAAAAAAGCGACCATCGCATTTCGCTTTCTTGACATTTTTGATTACGCAACGAGTGACGTTAACATTGGGACAAAATAGAGAGAGTGTTGCGAATTCGTTCCACTGCCAAAGGAATGGTTAGATATGTACACGCAATAAAACAGCTGTTGCAGTGCGGTATTGTGACATTTTCGCAGAATATTTTCTATAGATAAACACAACTTTTGTCTTGTCGGTTGGTTTAAGTGTAATGCTACAGGTGTTTTATCCGGCTTGCAAATACGCGACTACTCAGAACATTAAAGAAATTAACAATCGCACCTGAACTGCTACTTACTACAAGAACTACTACAGTGTACATATGTATATCAAATATACTAATTTCTTTTGTTACCATTTCTGCTTATCGTCCACACGTTCCGCGACATAAATACATAAGTGTCTACTTAACTTTGGAGCGCGAAATTCCACGGCATTCGACCCTGGTGGTAACTAAAGTGGTCTTAATTACCAATGTAAGTGCAATAACAGGTTCAT
Organism: Rhagoletis pomonella; assembly: GCF_013731165.1. Classification (NCBI taxonomy): domain Eukaryota; kingdom Metazoa; phylum Arthropoda; class Insecta; order Diptera; family Tephritidae; genus Rhagoletis; species Rhagoletis pomonella. The sequence goes on along the minus strand of NW_023458555.1, from coordinate 18,395,228 downwards.
TCCTTATCTTTTTGGACTAAAATCTGAAAAGTGTCAAAATGCCAGAGCGTAAGCAAAATGCGCTCACTAAAAGAGAATAACAGGAAAAGTAAAGGAACGCAAAAACCAAATTTTTAGTCCAAAGAATGGCAACAACAAAGCTAACGTCAAATAAGAACAGAAATGTATGTACAAAACACATTCACACAAGCACAAGCACAATAAACACTTGCTATATGAATTATTTTTTGCCTTCTTCCAATTTCAATTAATTTCTTTAACTTTTTAGATAATTCTCACTTTTAGCGTATTCTTTAATTTCCGTTAATTTAAATTCAGTTGAGTTTGACACTTTTCAGGATTTTGCCAGAAAAAATTCTTCTGACTAAATCTGACTCGGACTGATGAGAGTCACTCTCACTGACTGTTGCTCTCTCATTTTTGCTGTCATTTCCGAGTTAAGGAACGCTTTTTGAACTAAACCTGACTACTTCGGACTTTTTCTGACTATTTCTGGGAGATAAGGAACGCTCCTAACTAGATAGAGGTGTAAAGCTGTATGTTTGTTTGTATGTGTGAAGCTAGCATTAACAGCACATTTTGTTTACATGTCACTCACTATCGGTTTTCATTTCACAATAATGGAATTTCAAACGAATATTTTTGTAATTTTTTCTTTGGTTCCTTCTTATGCGTCTGGCATTCATGTTCGAATTTGCGAACTGTTACTAAGCGCTAATAGATGCGTGTTTGATATGTCAACATTAATTTGCTTTATGAGCTGATAAAATTTTCGTCTGAGAAAAATTCGGTATGACTTCCCTGCAAAAAATTGTGCGACTAATCTCTAAAGAGAGTATTCCGAGATTACTCTCAATCGGGTACAATTGGACATTAATTAGTCGCAACTAGTCTCATACGGGCACTAATAGAGGTCAATTAGTCTCGACTCATCCCTTATGGGTATAATTGGAGATCAATTAGTCTCCAACTCATCTCTAACGGGTACTATTAACGATTTAATGATATTCGGTCTGAAACACATACATAGACAAATCTCTTAATAGCACAAGCATAGTACACCGTATATGTACACAGGTATGTACATAACTGGTTTCAGACGGCCTGAAAAGACTTGTAGGGCAATTCATACAAACGCGTATAAGCCTCGTAACACGTAAACCTCTTAAACTTACTCAATTTTGTATGGAAAACCGGTTTGTTACGGGTGGTAACGCATTCAGATAAATACCCTGAATGTATTTTCGCATGTTTGTCTGGTCAGACGGTCTGGAAAGACTAGTGCATCGAGGATCAATGTCTATTAATTTGATAGCCCAAGGAGAAGGGGAGCTTTGTACCAATTAATGTTGGGCAGTATCGAACCCAAAAGTACTCAAAACTTTATTCTTAAAAGGATCGACAGTACCCGATTTTTTTTTAAGTCTCGATAATGTGTATTCCAAAGTACTCAGTACTAAATAGGTAAAGAACTAGAAAGTACTCAGAACTTAAAAGAACTCAAAAGAACTCAGAATTCCAAAATATTTTAATTTTTTATTTTAATCAACACTTTCGATTCAAAGTATTAAGTATTAAGTGTCTAATAGATGCTTACATGTACTGAGTTCTATTTACATTTACTTGTATTCTGTTCAAATTTCAATAATTTTCAGTGCGAGAATTGGGAAACATATCGTTTTGCTAGAAATCGTGCGACTTTTGCAGCGAAAAATGCAATAAGACAATATTATAAGCCCAGACTTAATGTGAATCTGCCAACCAAAATTCTCTGGAATAATCTGAAGTCCATGGATAGGCGTAGGGAGTACAAGCAACTTAGAATGTGATTTAGATGTTAAAATCTTGAATGAAAACTTCCTTTAGTCGAGCAGTTTGCCACATAGCGGATAATTCAGACTGGACCAAAGCCTTTTATTTTGACTAAATGAAGCATTTATTTTATCTCTTGTAACAGATTACGATGTGTTAAGAAGTATCTATTCTATCTGTTTATTTAATTTCTGTCTGTTCATTTAATTTTTATTTTTTGTTTTTAATATAAAAATAAAGCAGATTTTTCAATTAATTAATGTTTTTAATTTGACACATTACTTGCTTTTCGATATATCATATGCTTAATTTGTAAACCTGTTTAAATTTAAAACATAATGGGGCATATTTGTAGTCGAATCAAAGACGAAACTAAATAATTCAACTTTTTTGAAAAATTTTTCTTAGAAAATGTTGTCAGAGAGCTGAATTTATTTATACTTTCAACTTTGTTTTGACCATGCACTTATCCCATTATGTTTTATATTGAAACGTTAATTTTTGTATCTATTTCCTATCTTTTACTATCTAACTGATCTCAAATAAACACATTGTTACTGTTACTACATTTTATTACATTTACCTTAGTTCTAAGTATTGCGAATTCATTGAATTAGCTGGGGAAAGACTATAAAAAAAATGGCGCACATATGATCACATACATATATGTATCACGGTAACCGTTCTACCAATTTGTACCAAACTCGGTATGGTCATTGTGCTTGCCACATAAAAGCAAAAGGTTGAAAATTATTGAAATCGGACTAAAGTTACGGCCGCTTTTCATATAACGGTAAATTTCAGAAATGCTTGAAACTTCAATATTTCGAAATTTAAGGACGCTAATTTACTCAAAATCCCTTGAAAAGAAGTAACATTGTTTGGAATTTTGGAAAATGGGCGTGATATCGCCCACATATGACTATATAGGTTTATCTCATTATGTCTAACTGAACGTTCTATCGAAGATGTTTAAAATAGGGGTAAAACCACGCCGGATTACCATGTAGCGGTAGTTTTCGGAAAGGTGAAAAACATATATTTAATACTTGCGCCGGGTATTTAATGTTCGGCTCCGCCCGAACTTAGGCTTTCTTACTTGTTTTTATTTGTGTTGTATTTTGTGGGTAATAATTCTTAATGCTAAGGGAACAGACTTTGACTTCGCAACCACACAGCTGATTGCTTTGGCATCGTTCCAAGCTGCATTTGGCCAAACAAGCTTTTAAAGTAAATCAAAGCAAACTAAAGTCAGTAAAGCGAGCAAAGCAAGTCTACATTGGGCCAGCATCTTTATAATCATGGGCCTTATGTCACCCGATCAAAGTTTTGTCAAATGTAACTGGGTGACTATGTGCACTTTTTTATTTTATTACTCAATTGAAAAATTGAAAAATTAATCTTATTGCTCAGAGCTGGGTCGTAATGGTTCCTTTAGGAATTAAATTACTCCCAATTACAGATTACAAGGAATTGTAATTAGGAATCAATTCCTTCAGTCCACAGCAAAGGAATCGATTACTTTTTCAATTCCTTGAAGTAATTTCAAATGTAATTGGGGTTTTCTTTAATTCCATTACAAGGAATTTCATATTGTAATTGGAATAAATTACGTGCTAGTAATGTAATTTTTTTTTTCCAATTCCTTTGAAAGGAATTGAAAATGTAATTGATTTGTTTTCAATTCCATTACCTGGAATTGCAAGAGTACTTTAGTTTTTCCAATTACTCAAAGGAATTGTAAAAGTAATCGAGAAACTGAAAGTTCATTCACGAATATACAATGTGGAATTTGGACGTCTTCTATGTATATCTATATATATATAAAAATGTTGTGTTCGTATGTCACGGTCATCAAAACCCGAGAACGACTGAACCGATTTGAATAATATTCTTTTTATTAATCGGTATAATACCAGAACCAATGATATCGCAAAAATTTGGTGGGTTGCCACCTATTTTAAAATTTAATTAACTTAAAATCAATGAATTATTACAATATGGGTATTAAGTTAAAGAGGTTTAAGAAAGATAACTGCTGGAAGTATTTTTGACGAGGGTGGCCTCCTATTTGAAAATTTAAACTCAGTCAAATTGTTAAAAAAAATGAAATATTGCCATGTGGGTGTCAAACTAAAGAGTTTTAAGAAGGCTACTGCCGAAAATATTTTTGAGGAGGGTTTCCATCTGTTTGAAAATTTAACTAAATTACATTGATAAAATAAATAAAATATTACAATATGGGTATCAAATTAAAAAGGTTTGAGAAAGATAACTGTTGGAAATATTTTTGAGGGGGCTGCCACCTATTTGGAAATTGTAACTCAGTTAAATTGATAAAGTAAATGAAATGTTGGCATGTGGGTGTCAAACTAAAGAGTTTTGAAAAGTCTACCATGAACACTTCCAGAAATATGCAATATGAAAAGTTCGGTTTATATGGGAGGTGTCACGCCCCATTCTTCAACCATGCAAATTTTTCTCCATGAGTATGGAATTGGTCTTATATATGTATATAGATATCACCATACCCAGTTCTAGTCCTCTACCACAAATATATGCAGTTTGAAAAATTCGGTTTGTATGGGAGGTGCCACGCCCCCTTTCTATATCGAAACTTTTTTTAGCTATAACCATCCTTGGAAAGCTTGCAGTAGATTCCGAAATTTCAAAAAAATCGGTACGGCCTTTCTCGAGCTTTGCGAACAGAAAAAAACGCCTTTCAAAATATATATTAGTATAGACTAGCCAAACTCTGCTAGTTTTGCGGGTTAAAACACTACTACCGATGAAAATCGATGGATAAATAAACAAGTTTGCAAGGGTTAAGTGAAAGTGCAATAATTTTTTGTATGAAATACTAGCAGGAAATTTAACAAAGCTACTGCAATTCAACAGTAAAAAATTTTTTTTTATAAATTTTTCGATTACTTTTTAAATTACTTTGAGGAATGGAATTGGAAAAAAAATCAATTACATTTTCAATTCCTTTCAAAGGAATTGGAAAAAAATTACATTTTCAATTCCTTTCAAAGGAATTGAAATAAACGAAATTACATTACTAGCACGTAATTTATTCCAATTACAATATGAAAT
>NW_023458555.1:18384112-18390220 GCF_013731165.1 Rhagoletis pomonella | reverse complement strand
ATGATCCAATGATCCGATCTAAACCAAATTAGTAAGGGACCACCTTTACACCTTTCCTTAAAAAAAAAGAATTATAGAAATGGGTCAACGTGGTCCAAAGTTATGCGGTAACATCTATTTAAAAAAATATCTAATCCGACGAAGTGATAACCTCCTCTTTTTTGAATTCGATTAAAAATAGATAGATAAAAACTAACAAAAAAAATATTATTAAATAAAAAATAAATAAAAAAAGATAAACAAGAAAAACATGAAAGTATGTTTCTAGAAAGCCATTAATTAAAAAAAGTATTTTTCTTTTGTAAATAATACAATCTTAAAATTAAAAGAAAATTAAACTAGAAATGAAAAAATTAATTTAAAAAAGGTTAAATTAAATAAGTTCCTAAAAATTAAATTAAATTAAAAAAATATCATTTTATAATAATAACATCTAAAATTTAAAAGTAAATTAAATTAATAAGGAAAAAAATAATTAAATTAAAGAAATAAATAAATTAAATGAAATTAAATAAATTAAATAAATATATAAAAATTCGCCGAATTTGGATCTCTCGAATGGCACGCGCGTGCTCTGTTCACTCGGCCATTACGACTGTGGGAGCGGCGCGTGCTTTCTTTCGAAATAGATTTTCACCACGAGTGGTAATGGAGAGAGTTTCTTTCTAAGACTCTTGAGCTAGATTAACAAAAGTCTTTCGAACTATCTTGCCATCTGTCTTTCATTTGTCTTACGAAAGACTTTTTACTATCTTAGCCAGAATTGCCCTGTTAGAATACTCCTATACCCTTCCCGCATAGTTGAAAAAATCTCCAATAAAAATGCCCCCGCCCTAATCAACATAGCATATTTACATTGGAGTATTTGTTTTTAGAAAGTGTAAGTGAACATTGTTTGCTCTTTACTAACTAAGCCTAGATATTTATTCAACTATAAACACTTACCACCGCCACTGCCCGCACCCACACCAATATCAGTGACCAACGATAACAATGACATATTTTTCATGGTGGCTGCCTCAATGGAACGCACTGTCCGACTTGTGGCATTTGCTATCACATCTTCTGTGCCCGTGGTGACATTCGTCATGCGAACTGAAGTGGGCGCATTTTGCTTTTGAAATTGCATCAGTAGTTGCGCTAGCACGGCTGGTATGAGTGATCTGCGAAATGCAAACAAAGAAATTGCATTGGAGTATCGCTGTATGCATGTAAATTATTGTGCGATGCAGCAATTCATTTGATTTCCTCCATAAACTTACTTAATTATGATGTAAATGAGCGATATGATGCCATCAACTACGGCGGGTAGCCAGAATGTGCGAAGTATTGCATTACGCAGCAGTGGTCTGCGTCCTTTGCGATGTGCGCGCTCCACTTCACTGTACCATTTGCTGATGGGATAAAGACGATAAAGATAATGATGGAGTAGGAATTTAACTTAATTTAAGAATAATTATTTTCGCTTGTCTTCACTTCTCAAATGTCATACGAAATAATTAATTAATGCTGCTAATTTCTTACTGTCTTAAGAAAATATGTTTATTGCATCAATAGCTTTCGTTAGGACGAAGGTAATCTCCCTGAAGTATCAGAGTTCAGAGGCTCACAATTCGTATATGTACTTGTGGCCCATAACCAAAGATCAGGGTAACTTCCTTCAAGACAGAAAGACCTCGCACGCAAGCATTATAGTACCGCGTTCGGTCGAATGCACAATGCTTAGAGTTCTACTCCCAAGATGCCGTTACCATAATATACAGTGCTGGAAAAAATTATGGTAACATACAGCTTTCATATATTTTGTATTGTTTGAAGAACTCTTTCATTTTAAACACATTCCGATTTCGTACATTTCTTTTACGTTAATTAAAATCTAGACTTCTTTTGCAAGGGCAATAAGCCATAAATAAATTGTGGCCCCTTCTTTAATTTTGGCCTGGAAGATATAATAGAAACACAGTGTTATTTCTAAATAAACTAAGCTTTGAACTAAAAATTCTTACAAAAATATTATTGTTTTAATAGCTTATTGAATCGCCGCATTGCCTGATTACCTCTTCGCATATTCGGTGCATCGAATTGACGAAGTTTGCACAAACACTTTTCGGAATGGAATACCACGATTTTAGAATGTGGCGCCACAATTCGTCTTTATTGCTGGCTTTAAAAGGCCCGATTCTCTTCTTTAAGTCTGCCCAAAGGTGGTCAATAGGGTTGAGGTCTGGCTATTGTGGCGGCCACTCCATAGCCTGCACTGTTTCCTTCTTTAACCACTACTTTACCAGTTTTGATGCATGTTTAGGATCATTATCCTGCAGTAAATCCCACCGCAATGGCATTTCCTCTTTAGCATAGGAAAGCCTTATCGTCTGTAATATGTCTACATAGTCAAGCGCGCACATTTTGTTCTTAATTTAAAGTATTGGACCAACTCCTTCCTTCGGGAAGCAGCCCTATACCATAATGGAACTACCGCTGTGCTTAACCGTTTTTTTTTCGTGTGTTGTGGATCAAAGGCTGTGTTCGTAGGACGTTTTACGTACTATTTTCCATCTGAGCCAAACATATTACTCTTTGTCTCATCAGACTGCAGCACATTTTTCACCATTTTGACGAAAAAGATGTTTTCTGGCAAAACCAAGTCTGTTGTTTTTGTTTTTAAGGCTCAGCAACGGTACCTTTCTAGAGATTCTGGCTGAAAGTTTGGCTTCTGCCAATCTGTACGTCATGGCTTGGCTTGTTACATCTACATTCAATTCTGTTTTCAGCTTTCTTGAGGACAGAAGAGGGTTATCTTTGTAATGCCGAATTAAACGCCTTTGATCGCTAGCAGTAATTTTTCGCTTTGTACGTCGTGTTTCTGGTTTTTTACGCTATGAAGGGCAGGGAACACCTTCGTTTTGGAACAGCCCACCAAATCTACTATCTTACTCATCGAATTTCCTTGTTTTCTTAAACTTATTATTAAGTTCTTCTCCCCTTCCGTGCAGTGTTTAGCTCGGCCCATTTTATTCTTTTTAATGTTTCAATAACCTATAGTATAACTCTACTTTAGTTAACATTCTTTAAACACGCAATTAGAAGTGCCAAAAATAATTAATTTACCTTTTGTAAAGCACCAATATTAACAAACACGTTTTGTTTCTATTATTTTTTCCAAGCGCAATTATTCAATTGTGTACTCTCTCGCACATAAAGTGGAAAGGAGACAAATTAGCGGAATATAATGTTTTGCAAAAGAAGAACCTTTAACTGATATTTGTACAGGGTGCGCCATTCCAAAAAATATATATAACTTGTGTAGATATAATTGATTTCATATTTTTCAATAAGTTGTTTCTATTATTTTTTCCAACACTGCATATACGCCGACGTGCACCATTGTAGTCTCGGTTTACTTGCCATACGATTTCATACTCCGACCTCCTTCGCTGAGGATTATGGACATCGTTCAGTATGCCGAGTCGAATGGTTTGGGTCAAATAGAGGGTCTTTTCTGATGTTGCAAGAGTCATAAAAATTGTCCACTCCACGTTATCTACAAGATTGCTAACAAGGATGCCCTGAGGGCGATTGAGGAAGCGCTATTGACAGAAATGCTAGATTTCGATCACATCCTAGCTAACGTGGATGATGTTTGGTATAAGGACAGCCTTTCAGGGAAGTTTGTGCAGGGAACAAAGGATCCTAATTAATGAATGAATAGTGCGCTTTGCGGAGTATTATTTACAACTCTAGTAATTTTGTTCGCCTTGCTTAGAGGCGTAAACCTATGGTAAAAACCAGAGTGGAAACGAAGCCGAAGGTGAAACTGAAATCGCTAGCGATTCGGCTGCAGCTTCGATTCCACTCTGGTTTTAACCTAAGCCTTTTCACCAGAAAATGAGAAACGAATAAAAATCGCTCTAACCAAAACCGTAGCGTAACACTTGTAACGAAGCTGACAAGAGAGGCTCACATCAAACAGAAGGTAAATCGGGCGCTGAGAGTTTCCGGATAATGCGAACTTTAAGTAAGACTTGTGGTCTGAGGCCGACCACGACATACATACGCTGCTGTAGGATCCAATAAGGAGCAATCTTTTGGATTGTATCACGATGATAGGAGTTCAGAGCACAGATATTTCTTTAGAAAGTTGACAAATCCCTACCCTTTTTGTTTGGTCCCTTATGACAAACTGATACTTGGAGTGGCTTTTGGAAAGAAGAACACCCAACTTTCCTACGAGAGAGCCATGGACACAAGCACTTTCTAGGAAATCTCAGAACGCGACGGCTCTAAGATTGAAAATTGTACTAAAGCTTGATGGCATCTGGGGGGTATCTCCATAAACTGGGTCGAATGTACTGAAAAATGACAAACTCGGGACCCGTTGCAAATAACAATAGGCAGAGTTATTCCATTCCCTTCAAGAGAAAAACCTCAACTGATAATTTTTCTGAAAGTCTAGTTAAGGAGGCGAGTAATCTATTTTCCTCTATTTTGATTCTCTAACCCAACTATACGATTGCCTCAGGTTCCGACAGCCTTGCCCTTCTAACAAGGCACTAATCACTTAATTTCTTGATGGCGCGTATTTTTTAGTTTGATTCTAAGTATTTCATATTTAATTTGTATGCAATTTTTTTTCTTTTTTAGTATCTTTACTTACTTTTCTAAACGATCTCCTAAATCTTCTGAACAATCTTGCGGTAGGCACTGGGTTAAGTCATCGGTATTTAAACCTTGCTTGGACCCCTTATAGAGCAATGGTATGGCCCAAACAAAAAGTAATTGCGAAAATATATTGGCATGACGGCGAGGATTTAATTTTTCCGGCTTGCGTGAGCTGTCCATTTTGCGTCAATGATCACAGTATTGCTAAAGCTGTAATGAAAAGAAAAAAAGTGAATAAAAACTATAATTGAGTTCGTTTCCATAATGGCATCTTTTTATGGTATAATTACAGTAGAAATTCGAAACTACGGAAATTATTATATGTACATACACATACTCGCAATTAGGAACACTACATAAGATAAGTTAAACCAAATAACTCAAAGTTTCCAACCTTGTAAAAGATTTATAAAAATTAGCCATTTAAAAAAAAAAACGGTCACCAAAATTTCAAGTTTTTAATCAAAACTTCCAAAAAAAAATTCGGGTATGTAGTTCAAATTTTGTGCAAGTTTCGTGCGGCTAAGGATTCGCATCGATTTTTGATAATCTCTTTTTTGCTGACGTACATCTTTTCGTATCCGAAAACGAACAGAAAACGACTACAATAATCTTTTTACTTTCCAAAAATGTTCAAAAACAGTGCGGCTTTCGTACCCGGAAACGCAAAGGAAACTTCTCGAAAGAGATGATGTTATTTGAAAGCAATAATTATATTTTATTTTTTCAAGCTGAACATTTGAACGCATAAGCAGAGGCGCATTTCACAACCACTTTCGGTACTTTCCTGTTCATGCGTTTCTGCCGCACAATTTAGTGGGAAAAAACGGATCGTCAAAGTATCCGCAAATGGAATCGGTAAAGGGACAAAAATACGCATTTCATCAAATTTTTTCCTATTTCGGTAGCGTTTTCGGGTTTTTTGCTGACTGAGGGTGGTACGGCACAAGTATGCATGTACATATATTCATTAGGGTGTTTCAAATTTAGGCGATATTTTTTTTCTCTGTGCTACCTGAAAATCTAATACTTTATAGATAAATAATAAAAAGTTATGCCGTTAAAAAAAATTCTAAGTGCATTAATTTTTTATTTTCTATAAAGTATTCGATTTTCGAATGAAACATACATATTGCTGACGAACCCATGCAGCCTTATCTTTTTTATTCAAGTTTAAGATTTTACCTCGTTAGTTATCATCAAAATCAAAATACAACATAATTAACAAATGAAGAGGACTTTATGATTAAACGACTGCTTAAAGTTGTGTGACTTTTAAAGTGTGTACTTTAGACTGTGTCACAAAAAAAAAAATCAAATTGTTTTATTTGTTTCGGCAAGGAATGGCAAATCTTCGAGTGTATTTCTACCTTTCTACCATGACAAAACTTCTTATAAAACAATTCGAACGTTGCAGTATAGTTAGAAGTTCGGCTGCTCCATTCCAAA
>NW_023458555.1:18379546-18384012 GCF_013731165.1 Rhagoletis pomonella | reverse complement strand
TTTGGAATGGAGCAGCCGAACTTCTAACTATACTGCAACGTTCGAATGGTATTGTAAGAAGTTTTTTCATGGTAGAAAGGTAGAAATACACTCGAAGATTTGCCATTCCTTGCCGAAACAATTTAAACAATTTGAATTTTTTTTTGGTGACACTCAGACTGACAGCAGTCGTTTAATCATAAAGTCCTCTTCATTTGTTAATTATGTTTTATTTAGATTATGATGATAACTAACGAGGTAAAATCTAAAACTTGAATAAAAAAGATAAGGCTGCATGGGTTCGTCAGCAATATGTATGTCTAATTTTTAAGTGATTTTTTTTTCTCTCTGTGCTACCTGAAAATCGAATACTTTATAGAAAATAAAAAATTAATGCATTTAGAATTTTTTTTAACGGCATAACTTTTTATTATTTATCTATAAAGTATTAGATTTTCAGGTAGCACAGAGAAAAAAAAATATCGCCTAAATTTGAAACACCCTAATGAATATATGTACATGCATACTTGTGCCGTACGACCCTCAGTCAGCAAAAAACCCGAAAACGCTACCGAAATAGGAAAAAATTTGATGAAATGCGTATTTTTGTCCCTTTACCTATTCCTTTTGCGGATACTTTGACGATCCGTTTTTTTCCACTAAAGTGTGCGGCAGAAACGCATGAACAGGAAAGTACCGAAAGTGGTTGTGAAATGCGCCTCTGCTTATGCTTTCAAATGTTCAGCTTGAAAAAATAAACAGTCTGTTCCAATAGCAGTCCGGTTTACAGGATTTAGTCAGAACTTACAGGAAGTCGTTCCTATTGACATAAAACCTGTATGTGGGAACACTTTTGAGAGAGTAACTGAGCAACTGTTCCTAGTCAAAAGTTACAGGATTTAGTCCGGAGTTTCTTTTCCTGTAAGTTCATGAAAAGTGTCAAACGATCAGCTGATTTGCATGTGCAAACAAAAACAGTAAACGGTGGAAGCAAAGAACCTTATATTTGTAAAAAAAAATGGAAGTAATTATAGCATAAAAAAATACCATTACTTTTTTCTTTTCATTACAGCTTTAGCAATACTGTGATCATTGACGCAAAATGGACAGCTCACGCAAGCCGGAAAAATTGAATCCTCGCCGTCATGCCAATATATTTTCGCAATTACTCTTTGTTTGGGCCATACCATTGCTCTATAAGGGGTCCAAGCAAGGTTTAAATACCGATGACTTAACCCAGTGCCTACCACAAGATTGTTCAGAAGATTTAGGAGATCGTTTAGAAAAGTAAGTAAAACTACTAAAAAAGAAAAAAAATAGTATACAAATTAAATATGAAATACTTAGAATCAAACTAAAAAATATGCGCCATCAAGAAATTAAGTGTTTAGTGCCTGGTTAGAAGAGTAAGGCTGTTGGAACCTGAGGCAATGTGGTCATCGTATAGTTGGGTCAGAGAAATAAATAACCATTATCAGTTAAGATTTTTCTCTTGAAGGGAATGGAATAACCGTGCCTATTGTTATTTGCAACGGGCCCTGAGTTTGTCATTTTTCAGTACATGCGACCCAGTGTATGGAGATACCCCCCAGATGCCATCAAGCTTTATTAGCATTTTCAGTTTGAGTTCTCCAAGAAAGTGCTTGTATTTCTTCATGGCTCTCTCGTAGGAAAGCTGGGTGTTCTTCTTTCCAAAAGTCACACCAGGTATCAGTTTGTCATACGGGACCAAACAAAAAGGGTATTGATTTACCAACCTTCTAAACAAATATCTGTGCTCTGAACTCCTATCATCGTGATACAATCCAAAAGATTGCTTCTTATTCGATCCTACAGCAGCATATGTATGGGGTGATCGGCCTCAGACCACAAATCTTACTTAAAGTTCGCCAACATTATCCGAAACCTTTCAGCGCTCGATCTACCTTCTGCTTGATGTGAGCCTCTCTTGTCAGCTTCGTTTCAAGTGTTACGCTACGGTTTTGGTTAGAGCGATTTTTATTCGATTCTCATTTTCTGGTGAAAAGGCTTAGGTTAAAACCAGAGTGGAATCGAAGCTGCAGCCGAATCGCTAGCGATTTCAGTTTCATCTTCGGCTTCGTTTCCACTCTGGTTTTTACCATAGGTTTACGCCTCTAAGCAAGGTGAAAAAAATGACTAGAGTTGTAAGTAATACCCCGCAAAGCGTACTATTCATTCATTATTTAGGATCCTTTGTTCCCTGCACAAACTTTCCTGAAAGGCTGTCCTGATACCAAACATCATTCACGTTAGCTAGGATGTGATCGAAATCTAGCATTTCCGTTAATAGCGATTCCTCAATCGCTCTCAGGGCATCCTTGTTACAAGGCTATCTTTCTTTCCTCATAGTTAGCAATCTTGTAGATAACGTGGAGTGGACAATTTTTATGACTCTTGCAACATCAAAAAAGACCCTCTATTTGACCCAAACCTTTCGACTCGGCATACTGAACGATGTCCATAATCCTCCGCAAAGGAGGTCGGAGTATGAAATCGTATGGCAAGTAAACTGAGACTACAATGGTGCACGTCGGCGTATATATATTATGGTAACGGCATCTTGGGAGTAGAACTCTCTAAGCATTGCGCATTCGACCGAACGCGGCACTATAATGCTTGCGTGTGAAGTCTTTCTGCCTTGAAGGAAGTTACCCTGATCCTTGTTTATGAGGCACAAATACATAAACAAATTGTGAGCCTCTGAGCTCAGATACTTCAGGGAGATTACCTTGGTCCTAACGAAAGCTATTGATGCAATAAACATATTTTCTTAAGACAGTTAGAAATTAGCAGCATTAATTAATTATTTCATATGACATTTGAGAAGTGATAACTAAGTGAATTGATTAATAAATGGGCGCACAAGTAGTTAAATCATTTAATGTTGCCTACTTTAGGGCGTCAAATTTATTTATCTGCCAAGTACATACTTGAATTCAAACGACCTTTTTAAAAAAGGCGAGCGAAAATAATCATTCTTAAATTAAGTTAAATTCCTACTCCATCATTATCTTTATCGTCTTTATCCCATCAGCAAATGGTACAGTGAAGTGGAGCGCGCACATCGCAAAGGACGCAGACCACTGCTGCGTAATGCAATACTTCGCACATTCTGGCTACCCGCCATAGTTGATGGCATCATATCGCTCATTTACATCATAATTAAGTAAGTTTATGGAGGAAATCAAATGAATTGCTGCATCGCACAATAATTTACAGGCATACTTCAATGCAATTTCTTTGTTTGCATTTCGCAGATCACTCATACCAGCCGTGCTAGCGCAACTACTGATGCAATTTCAAAAGCAAAATGCGCCCACTTCAGTTCGCATGACGAATGTCACCACGGGCACAGAAGATGTGATAGCAAATGCCACAAGTCGGACAGTGCGTTCCATTGAGGCAGCCGCCATGAAAAATATGTCATTGTTATCGTTGGTCACTGATATTGGTGTGGGTGCGGGCAGTGGCGGTGGTAAGTGTTTATAGTTGAATAAATATCTAGGCTTAGTTAGTAGAGAGCAAACAATGTTCACTTACACTTTCAAAAAACAAATACTCCAATGTAAATATAGTACATACATATGTACATTAGGGTGGCTGCATTTTCATTGAAGATTTTTTTAACTATGCGGATAGGATATATAAGTATTTTAGCAGGGCAATTCTTGCTAAGATAGTAAAAGGTCTTTCGTAAGACAAATGATGAATGATTGATAGTTCGAAAGACTTTTGTTAATCTAGCACAAGAGTCTTAGAAAAAAGCACTCTCCATTACCACTCGTGGTGAAAATCTATTTTGAAAGAAAGCACGCGCCGCTCCAGTCGCAATGGCCAAGTGAACAGAGTGCGGGCGTGCCATTCGAGAGATCCATATTTGATTCCTCGGGCGGCGAATTTTTTTTATTTATTTAATATTTTTTTTTAATTTCATTTAAATTTTTGTTACTTATTTTATGTACTCTTTTTCTTTAGTTTAATTAATTTTTTTCCTTATTAATTAAATTTACTTTTAATTTTTAGATGTTATAATTTTAAGAAGATATTTTTTTAATTTAGTTTAATTTTTAGGAACTTATTTAATTTAACCTTTTTGAAATGAATTTTTTCTAGTTTAATTTTCTTTAAATTTTTAGATTATAAAATTTACAAAAGAAAAATACTTTTTTTAATTAATGGCTTCCTAGAAACATACTTTTATGTTTTCCTTTTTTGATTTTATTTATTTTTTCTTTGTTAATTTTATTTAATACTATTTTTTTGTTTTTTTGTTAGTTTTTATCTATCTATTTTTAATCGAATTCAAAAAAAGGAGGATCGTCGGATTAGATATTTTTTTAAAAAGATGTTACCGCATAACGTTGGACCATGTTGACCCATTTCTATAATTCTTTTTTTTTAAAGGAAAGGTGTAACCTCAAAGGTGGTCCCTTACTAATTTGGTTTAGATCGGATCATTGGATCAT
>NW_023458555.1:18324571-18379446 GCF_013731165.1 Rhagoletis pomonella | reverse complement strand
AAAGGTGGTCCCTTACTAATTTGGTTTAGATCGGATCATTGGATCATGAAGAAATTAACGATAATCTTAAATTTTTATATGAGAATTGAAGTCGGTTTTATTTTTGCTTAAAAATTACTTTTCTTTTTCGATTTAATTTTTTTTTTAATTTAATTTTTAGATTTTATAAATTTTTATTCAATTTTGAAGTTTAATTTTTTTCTTTTTCTAATTAAAATTTAGATTTTATAAATTAAAAAATATATATATTTTTTATTTCAATTAATTTTTAGTGCTGTGAAATGAAAAATATTTATAATTTAATTTAATTTATAAAGAACTTATTGCTAAAAGCCGAACAGCATAACACTAAGACTTCCTTGTTAGCAGATCTTTCAATTAGCCTTTCGAAAAACAGTAAAGAGCTTTCAAGATGGTTGCCAGAATTGGCAATAAAATATTAAAATTTGCCACTACTGCGCCCTCTGGCGATTGTTTTAAGAGAAATTTGAGTCTAGAAATGTATTCCTCATACAAAAAACCCATTATGCACGAATTAAAAAAAAAGATTAAATATTGCTTTGTAGAAAAAATAATTTTCGCAATTTGACAAGTAAATTGGCTACGAACTTCACGTAGAATACTCTAGTGCCATACCCGCTTAGTAAAAAAAAAAATGTACCCGTCCTAATGTATATAAATTTTCCGATGATGACTGCATCTGCGCTAGAAACTATGAGGAACATGCTTCATTCCGTAACTGAAATTGTTCTTTCTGTTCTTCTTTCAACTACATATGTATGTATGTATGTATGTATATGTATATTGCATTGGTAGAATTAGAGCAAGCGACAGTTGTTGCTGGCGTGAGTTATCACTAGACAAAGCCACACATTTGCGTCTATTGAATTGTATGCCAATTAGCCAATCATCAATTGATTGGTTGGTTGGTTGACTAAATTGATTGCGTGCCACATGCATTGCTGTTACTCGTCAATAGGAGCATTTGATTTTTTTGCATACACTTTGTTTTATAACAGCTCTTTCATAATTCCAGCATCTTCTAACACGATTGGTGTCACCGGAAAGTCTGCTACTAATCCACTTTTGCTTGCCGATAATTCATCAACGCCAGCTGAATTGACAGCTATCGAAGATCCGTTTTTATTCATATTAAATGATATTTATTGGCTGAGCGCCATTCTGGTCATATCTACATGGATCGGATGTTTCCTCATTCATCATGTGGATTTGCGGCAAAGATTGATGGGAGCACGCATGCGTATTGCATGCTGCTCGCTGATCTACAGGAAGGTGAGTGCGATTTTGAAAAGGCTCTTCTGTGACTAAATAGATGTTAACATAGTTTTATTTCATAACTTTTAATTCGTTACGATTACTTTTCGTTGTGAAGCATTAACGCCTGGTCCTATGAAATGCGGTATGAACCTCCTAAGATGTGTGTTGATTTTTTGTAATTTTATTGCAGCGGTCTGCCGCATTTAAGTGCATAAGAAACTTATGCTTATATGAAAAAAAGTGCAAAAATCCGTCAGCAAAAAAAGGAAAATCATTAAAAAAGAACGCAATTTTTTTGGCCGCTTGAAACTGGCACTTCATCAAATTAAAATTGTATTAGCTACGTACTGTAAAATGTTGTAAAGATTCAGATTAAAAAGCTCGAAATCTTGATGAAAATTTGCTGAATTTTTCAAAATTTTGTATAAAGTTTGAAGCTTTGATTTATATGGTCTTGGTTAAAGCTTGAACAATGTTTTTATAGAAAAATAGCAAAAACAAGTAATTTTTAAGCAAAAAAACAAAACCGACTTAAATTCTTATATAAAAATTTAATAAAACCGTTATTTCTTCATGACCAAATAATCGGATCTAAACCAAACAAGTGAGCGACCACCCCTGAGGTAACATCTTTCCGATGGAAAAAGAATTATCGAAATCCGTCGACGTGGTCCAAACTTATGCGGTAACATACATAAAAAAAAACAAAGGAAAAATATTCTGACAAATTGATAACCACCTTTGGGTATTAAATGAAAAAAAATATATATATTTTAAACTTTTTGAGTCGAAAGAGGCTCTGTACTTTGCCCCTGTGCGACACGCCTTAACCGTCTCCAATTGGAACTTAAATTTATATGTGATATCTGTGACCTCGGTATTACAGATTGAGGGGGTGAGACTGAAAAAAAATTTATCATTTGATTTTAGAAATCACCCTTTTCTACATATAAATGATTTAGATCTCATCTTTTACAAAATTTTCACAGTTACATGCAAACATACATATAATTTTATTTCATTTTTTCTCATTTGGTCGGCGCCATAACACGACGTTTTCATTACCACTTCGGGACTAATTCAAGACTATTTCAGAATCATTTCATGCCTAGTTTTGAGCTACCCGTAAATGGTACTGAAATACGCCCAAAATTTTGGTCAAGAGGTTCTGAAAAAGTCGTGAACTTGTCCCGAAAGGATTTCGGACACGTCTTTAGACAATACCGAAATAACCCCTTACTAGTCCCAAAATGATCCCAAACTAGTCCTTAAATGTTCTTGAAATACTCGCGAACCAGTTCCGAAACTGGCCTGAACTAGCACCGAAAGAAAGCTACACTAGTCCTTAGCTACACTCAAATTTGTCAGAACTAGTTCCGAAATGGTCCTGAAATTGTTCTGTACAGGTTCCGAAACGGTCGAAAAGGTGGTAAACTTGTCCCGAAACAATTATTGAAACGGTCCCGAAATGGTCCCGTGTTAGTCCTAAAATGTTCCTAAAATAGTCCTCAACTAGACCCAAGATGATGCCGAACCAGACCCGAAATGTTCCTCAACCGGTCTCGAAATTGTCCGGAAAAAGTCCTCAACAGGCTCCGAACTAGCCCCGAAATGATCCTAAAATAGGCAGGAACTAACCCCGAAATAGTTCTGAAATCTGGAAATGTTCATTTGTACCAGAAGAAACAGTTACAAATTTTCTGCTGGGTTAACGCAAATTTGACGCATACCGTGAGCCAAGATACTTATACATAGAAAATCGCTAAGCTACCAACCATAAGCCCTAGTTATCACTTTAGTCTTACTAACAACAATATTTCAATTGTTTTCTTTTTCAGACGCTTCACCTCTCGATGCGCTCAGCTGGTCAAACTCCCGCCGGCTATCTAATCAATCTGCTCTCGAACGATGTAAATCGCCTTGATTATGGTTTTATATACATGCACTGGATCTGGATAATGCCATTGAATGCCATGCTAATTTGTTATCTCATTTGGTTGCGCATTGGTTGGGCCGCCGTTGTGGGTGTTGTAGGCCTTCTACTTAAAACCATTCCCGTACAAACTGGCTTCAGTAAGTTGTCTTCGAAATTGCGCATGAAAATCGCCGAACGCACCGATGCACGCGTCGGCATCATGAATGAATTGGTTCAAGGAATACAAGTGATTAAAATGTACGCCTGGGAGAAACCCTTCCAGGCTGTGGTGGGCGAAGCACGCCGACGTGAGATCAAACAAATTCGTTATGCTTCCTATTTGCGTGGCTTCTACCTGAGTACGATGGTGTTCACTGAACGTTCCACACTCTACATCACAATCGCATCGGCGGTATTGATGGGCAGTGAAATTTCAGCAGATATTGTATTCTCAGCGGCAAGTTACTATAATATACTGCAATTGGTTGCGGCCATTTGGTATCCGCTCGCAGTGTCATTCGGTGCCGAGGCATTAGTATCGCTAAAGCGTGTTGAATCGTTTCTACTGCAAGAGGGACACGATGAGAAGGTGAACGGACTGATACATAGGAAGGGCGAACCTAAAGGAGATGAACGTGATGCTTCGACAGCAATTGTACTCAAACAAGTGAATGCGAATTGGGATTTGTCGAAGCCGCAGCTTACATTGCAGAATATAAATTTGCAGATGAAGAGAGGACAATTGTGTGCTGTTATCGGGCCAGTGGGTGCGGGAAAGGTGCGTTTAAATACTTCATTGTAATTCAGTGAAGGAATGGTGTTAAAACTTATATATTTACGTTTTCTAGAGCTCGTTACTACAGCTACTGCTGGCCGAATTGCCAATCACAGATGGCGAGGTGGTTATACAAGGCGAACTCTCTTACGCCGCTCAGGAGCCATGGCTATTCACCGGCACTGTACGCAATAATATACTCTTCGGCGAAACTTACGATCGCAAGCGCTATCAGGAGGTGACTAGGTGTTGTGCACTCACTACGGATTTCCAACAGCTGGCCAATGGCGACAAGACGATTGTGGGCGAACGTGGCGCATCACTGTCGGGTGGACAGCGTGCACGTATCAGGTAAGTTGATGTTGCTGTTGACCTTTAATATATTCATTCGAGTGGCATTTTCAAAACGATTATGAGGCGCAGATATAGCCGTTAGGTAAAAGTGTAATTAATTTCAATAGAAAAATTCCATGAAGTAGTAAAATGTTATCTTTGAATGGTCTATGTATGTACATTAGACTGCATCACTCCCCATACAAACAAAAAATCGGTACTGTTTTTCCACCGGAATTATAAAATCTATTATATTTTAAGACTTTCACCGAAATATTTCAGAAAAATATTAAGTTTACGTGAGCTGGGCCGATTTGAAATACCTCCAAAAATTTATTTGTTTGTGAATAAAAACAGTTTTTTTAAGTATTTTTTGCAAAAAATCACCTTAGGTGACAAAACAGTTTAAGCTTAAAAAATTTGCATAAAAAAATATTTAAAAAAAAGTTTTCAACGGAATCGCAATAATAATTAATAAAGAAAAAATTGGGACGTGAAAAAAATCCTTTAAGAAACTATTTTTATTCATAAAAAACTCCATTTTGGAAGGTATTTTCCAATCGGTCCAGCTCACTTAATCTTAATATTTTTCGAAATTTTTTTTTTTGAACTCTTAAAATATACTAAATTTTGTAATCCTGGCGGAAAAACCGAAACTTTTTTTGGAGATGCAGTCTAATGTACATATGTATGTCACATTTCAAACCTTTGTGTTCTGTTTTTAAAAACCAGCCGTGTTGTGAAATACCTTTCCCAAATATAAATAAATAGAGAAGCGATAATCTAACAATTTTTGTTTTTTTTTCTTATTTAACTTAATGTTTATTATAAAAGTATTGTTTAGTATCTAACAAAATCTATGTATGTAAGTCGAAATATCCAATTTTGTACGAGATTTATAAAAATTTCAAATTTTTTTTCAGAATTAAAAAAAATCTAGGTATGCAGTTTTATAGCCCATTAAATGTTAGTATACCACTGACTTTTTAGCCTGTCACAGAACTAAAATTTTCGACTTATAAAAATATTTAGGGCAGTTTTTAATTCAGGTCTCCAAAGGTTGAAATATGCATGCGGCGAATAAAGTTTCTTCTCTTTTGCATATTTAGTTTTTCAAGGCGCATCGCGGAGGAATACCATTTATTGCACTGAAATGAAATATTTTACGCTTTGTCGGTGCATTTTTTTAATGCCTTATCTCGCAGATGGCTTACAAAACCTTCAACCTATGACATTTGCGATTGTCATTGCGAATACAAATATGTAAATGTTCTATGCAATTATCTTTTCCAGTAAATTTGAAAAATGTTTTGTTGTTGCTGCTTAAATAATAAATGCTGTAAACGAAAGATTGATTAACAGCCAATCACGCAAAGTAATACGTTAATATAAAACATCACTAACCTCAAAAAACGTATTGCGAAATATTCCACTTTGTTCATCAACGTCCTCCTTCAGTGAAAAATTCTTTCCAATGATCCACTAACTGGTTCGAGAGATACGAGGTTTGAGTTCTTGGGCAGCGGATATTTTTCTTCTTTTTTCTTTTTTTTTTAATTTAAATAATTTTTAATTTTATAAAACAATTTTTTATTTATTTTTCATTTAATTTTTAGAAACTTATTGTTATTCTTCTTTTTTGATTTGATTTTCAGAATTTATTACCATAAACAACTATTTTTTTAAGTTTAAAACCTAAATGTTGAATTTCATTAAATTTTTAGAAACTTATTTTATTTATTTTTTGCCTTTTCAACGTATTGTTGTTTCTTTTAAATTTAATTTTCTTTTAATTTTTAGATTTTGTTGTTGTAAAAAGAAAAGTATATTTGTATACTCGCCATATCTTAATATTTCCCTAATATCTTTCCAGCTTAGCACGTGCCGTCTACAAACCCGCTTCCATTTATCTGCTCGACGATCCACTTAGTGCTGTGGATGCGCACGTTGGTCGTCATCTCTTCGACGAAGTAATCGGTCCACGTGGCCGTTTGGCCACCGAAAAAGCAACGCGCGTTCTCATTACCCATCAAGTACACTTTCTTACCGAAGCCGATTGGATTGTAATTTTAGAAAATGGTCGCATCTCACGTCAAGGTACCTACGAAGAATTGTCTAATAGTGATTTAGATTTTGCTAAACTACTTGAGCGCATAAAGGAGAAGGAAGATGAAAGTGAAAATGAATCGGTCTTATCACATGATCTGAGTAGCTACGAAGATGAGGATATACCGTATATTGATGGTGTGCGTGATGGCTATCAATCGCTGCGTCGTACCAGTGTTAATGATGGCTCCCTAACACGTAAATCGGCTAGTCTGGCCATTAGTTCGGAGCAGGATCTCTCCGAAGATTCGGGCATAGCTGAGGATCAGGCGAAGGGTGGAGTTTCTGGTCGTGTTTGGTGGGAATACTTTCATGCTGGTAGCAGCCTGTGTGGTTTGATCTTTATGACAATTGTCATGCTAATGTCGCAGGTGGTTTGCAGTGGTTCTGATTATTTTGTAAATATTTGGACACAACAAGAATATTTGCGTTCGCTCAGTAAGCCAACAACTTTTACCACATTCGAGTGTTTGTACATATATGGTGCACTCATTATTGCTGTTGTTGTGGTAAGTTTAATAGAAAATAATATCTACATAAATATTAAGTAAGACAAATTAATAGCGCCGGTTCTGTTGATGACAAAAGTCTTTAAATTGTGTAAGAATTTCTGCGAAATATGAATTTAAAACTTTGGTGATTGATGCATGGATTTTTCGGTAAAAAAAAAAAACTATCACCTACGATGTTATTCAAGATCAAGCGACAGAACCAAATCAGATCCTAATTGATAGCAAATATATTAGTATTGATGTGTAAACATCTTTGCTCTCGAAATAGGAAAAATTTGCGTTAAACCCAGGAGAAAATTTCTAACTGCTTTTGGTGAAACCGAGAAAAACTTTGTAATTGTGCTAATCAACTGTGCAAGCACCACTGCTCCTTTATATAGTACGGGACAAGTTCGGGACCAGTTAAAGACTTTTTTGGCTTTAGTTCGGGCTCAGTTGATTTCGGCACTAGTTTGGGAGCATTTCAGGACTTTTTCGGGCCAAGTTCGGAACCAGTTCATTTCGGCACTACTTCGGGCCTTTTGCGGGTCTATTTCGAGGCTAGTTGAGGACTTTTTCGGGATGATTTGGAGGCTAGTTTAGGCTAGGAATTTTTCGAGACCATTTCGGGACTCGTTTGGGATACAGATTTTTACACATCAAATTTCACGAGTATCTGGTACTGACGCCATTTTCCAACATTTGGTGTGCTCTAATTTGCAAAATAGTTCTGTTAGTTAGCAAAGCTGACGGTTACACCTTGAAGCTACTTAACTAATAGATCCTGTCTAACCCGGTAAATCCACAAAAAAAAACAAGTCGTCAAGCCTGTCTAAGGGTATATCCAGGAAACGGGCGAAGTTGTGTCAAAGTAAAGCAGTTTTACGAGGGACAACTCGAGCTCTGGCATGCGTAGGTATGGCCGAACCTGTGCTTGAAGATCCATGAGATGACTTCTGAAAAGCCCGAGAGGAAGCGTGGCTTCAAAGAGGGGCCTGCGGTAAGGTCCCAGCAAAACTACTTGCCTAGCATAATGTGGCAGCATTTGAAAGTTTAAAAGATGCTCAGGCAACATCGAAAGGCCTCGGGTGGCAAACCTAATTGCCGCGATCTAACAACTGAAGCTTCATTCATTGGGTTTTAATTTGTAGTACCCAGTAACCACTTAGGTACAGCATAATTTAAAACCGGTCTGTCCATGGCCTTGTATTTTGCCAAACAAAACTAGGTTTCGTTGTTGTTGTTGTTGATCCCCGCCTAGGTCGGTTTGACAATCAATCATTGCGGTCAGGCGTAACTAACGGTAAACCCAAGAAACGAGGGAGAGGAAGAGGGGTGATAGCTGAGCGGGATTGAGCTTTAAAAATATTTAAATATTGGCGTTTAATATTTTTCTACAGTATTCTTGACGAATATACATACATATATCGAGCCCTAACCACAAAAAAGGCGTAAGCGACATTTTTTTGTTTATTATCTTTCTGATGCAGAAATGTTCCTAGAGTATCTAGATGAACGCACAAAATTTAGGTCTTCTACAAAATTTAGACCTAATGGCACTTTAGCTTACAACAGTGTAAAAAACGTCTGCATTAATAAAATAATTTTGAAAAAAAAAATGTCGCTTACGTCTTTTTGGTGGTTAAGGCTCGATATATTGGCTGCGTTTCTTTATACATTCCGGATAATCCCATTTCACAGCCAGAATAAACAGAATGCGTTTGAAATATGCGTCAACATATCATCAGGAACGTTCTAAAGAATAAATAAACAAAAAAGTTTATTCCAAACGTTCAGAATGAATAAAGAAATGCAGCCATTAATTTCTTTATGTACATAAGAATTTTAGAATGAATTTCGAGTGTCAAAAAAAATTGGAATACTTGTTTCGCAAATCATCGTCATCTGATAATATATGTAAATTCTTTTTTTTTTAATTTTGTGGCACACTCTTGAAACTTCACTGGTATGTTGTTTGTGATGCCAACTTTCATTGCCTCTAGCATGAAAATTCTTTTTGAAAACTTCCCAAATTATTAAAAAAAAATTTTTCGGTGACAGTGAAAAAATGAGTAATTTCGGCACTTTTTCGCCTAAATAAACGATTTAAGGCTAAAATTGTTCAAATAATTGATTTAGTTTTTATTGGACTTGGTTCTGGAACTCCAGTTTTTTCTAGCAGGAGAAGGGAGTGACACTAAAAAAGAACAACTCGTAAGATTTGCTCATATATTATTTTTTTGTGTGTGTAACATTTTCTGTCTCACAGTGTAGTGCGCTGAAAGCCTGAAAAACGTTGAGTTTCTGAATAGCTTCTAACTTTAGGCACGTTTGTTCCTAGATTTTTTTTCAAATAATAACAATGATTTACTGCTAATCTTTCCCTTCCCTCTCTCTCTCTCCTCCATACAGATGACAACCTTCCGTGGCTACCTTTTCTTCAAGGTTTGCATGCATGCGTCCAAAGTGCTACACGATCGCATGTTCGGCTGCATACTGCGTGCGACAATGCGTTTCTTTGATACAAATCCGTCCGGCCGCATTTTAAATCGCTTCTCCAAAGATATGGGCGCCATTGATGAATATCTACCGAAGGCTATAATGGATTTCATACAAATTGCATTAGTCATGTTTGGCATATTGATTGTCATTACTGTCGTCAATCCCATACTGTTGGTGTCTATCTTCATAGTCGCTGTGGTTGATTACTGGGTGCTGCAGCTGTACTTGCGGCCATCACAGGATCTCAAGCGTTTGGAAGGCATATGTGAGTGTGCTTGTGTTGTATATGTGGTAGCAGATTTCTTAATAAAAAATTTTGTTTAAATTTGTCTCACCTCATGCAGGTCGCAGTCCCGTATTCTCACATCTCTCCGCTACACTCTCTGGCATTGCGACGATACGCGCGCGTGAACTTGAAGATGTGGTAGCGAAGGAGTTTGACGGTCTGCAGGATGTGCACAGCGCTGTTTGGCAGCTAACAATGGCCTCAAATACAGCGCTGGGCTTGTGGTTGGACTGTGTCAGCTGCTGCTTCCTAGCCTCGGTGACGTTCAGTTTCACGCTGGTAGACAGTCGTAAGTGCACTCAAATTTGATTTGATAATTTCACTTACACACACTCCATATTCCGTCACTTTCAGATACATTTAGCGGCAATGTGGGTCTGGCTATTTCACAAGCTATGATTCTTACTGGTATGGTGCAATATGGCGTACGTCAAGTGGCCGAATCGCTGCAGCAAATGACCAGCGTTGAGCGTGTACTACAATATACTGATCTCGAACAAGAGTCTGAGAATACAAAACTGCCACCGGGCGATTGGCCCACACAGGGACAGGTTGAATTTAAGGATTTGTCACTGCGTTATGATCCCAGCAATCCACCCGTACTGAAGCACTTGAATATCAACATCGAACCAAGCTGGAAAGTGGGCGTGGTGGGACGTACTGGCGCCGGCAAGAGCTCACTCATTGGGGCGCTCTTTCGACTCTCGCATCTGGAGGGTGACATTCTTGTCGATGGCATTGAGACGGGCAGTATTTCGCTAGAGTCACTGCGTTCCAAGATTTCGATTATACCACAAGATCCCGTACTATTCTCCGCCACCATACGTTACAATTTAGATCCATTCGATAAGTATGGTGATGCTGATTTGTGGCACGCGCTAGAAGATGTAAGTGAAACGTTTTTATAACGAAACGTTTTATTTTAAATAACTTTCCGTGGATTTATTTATTTATGTAGGTTGAACTGAAAGGCGCCGCACCGAGCTTGGATTACATGGTGACCCAACGCGGCAGCAATTTCAGTGTTGGCCAACGTCAGCTGCTATGCTTGGCGCGCGCTATATTGCGCAACAACAAGGTGTTGGTACTGGATGAGGCTACAGCCAACGTGGATCCACAGTGCGTATTCAGAAAAATTTTTTAACTTTTTTTTTTTGCAAGACGTTGCTTTATTTTACCTCTGCTCTCCCTCTCTCTATCTCTATTCTTGCTTAGAACTGACGCCCTCATTCAAACCACCATACGTACCAAATTCAAGCACTGCACTGTATTGACTGTGGCACATCGCCTGCACACCGTCATGGATTCAGATCGTATACTCGTTATGGATGATGGCCGCGCACGAGAATTCGATATACCGCATTTATTGTTAAAGAAACAGGGTGGTGCCTTACGGCAGATGGTAGACGCTACTGGTGCCGAAGCAGAATCATTGAAGAAAATTGCCAGCGAGACATACCATAGTATGCAGCATGCGTGAGTGTGTGGGTCGGGGGGAGGTGGGGAGAGTAGGTGAGAGTTTGAAAAACAATCGAATGTATGTACGCAGGCAGGGTGTAGCGCTGTTTTTGTTAGCTACATTTTTGGTTTGAAATGTTAAAAAATTAAATCGTTAATGGAGTAGGTTATAAAAGTGAAACTGCCTTTATCGAAAAGTACAATTTTGGGAGAAGTTTACCAAAAATTTCAAACATAAATACATACATACATATGTATATCCGTTAGACCGTACCAGAAAAAATCGCTTACACCTTTGGATCTAAAGTATTTTTTCAAGGCAATTACGATTTTTTTTTTTTGCCAAGCGTAGGGGTCGCCTTTTTACATTTTTTGACATATCTCTTGTCTCCAGGAAACAGCTCCGTTTGTTCCAGAGTTCATTGACCGGCAACCTAATCTCGGGAAATAAAGGTCGCCAAAAATAATTAAACCGAATGTCGGCCAAAAATATTTTATTTCTAAATTGCCTTGAAAAATTTCTTTAGACTCGAAGGTGTACGGTGAATTTTTTTTTATTGCCTATTACGGCCAAATGCCCATACTTATACTCAAATACATAGCTGCCGTTTTTTAGTAGTTACTTTTAAAAACCATCAGTCAATCATCTAAAAATGGTGCAAAGTGATGCGAAATGCTAAAATTACCATTTCTTTTTAGATACATATTTGGCTCAGGAAAACAATACATAAATCGCACACCGCCTTCAAAAGAGGCAAAACTCAAAATTACAGAAAATACGAAAAACTATTTCTTAGCATCTGATAATCATATGGGCAAAGAAGACTTTACCTTAGGTATTTTTTAACTAATTATAACAAAAATTTGCTTCACCTTTTGCTGAAAGGTAAATAAAAGCGCTGTCTACATTTTTAGCGCATAAATTTAAAAATTCTAAATTTAAAGTTGTGACCATGATAAAAACATAGCAAGGTAGAACCGTTCTCTCAATTTGTCGGCCATGATTTTTTTTTGAAGTTTGCCAACATTTTAAAATCATATAAAAGTGAAGATAAAAAATTGAAATTGTTCGAAATTGTTGTTGCTTGAGATTGAAAATGAAAATGTGTGTGTGAGTTTGTGAGGAAATTTAAAAATTAAATTGTTTGGAAACGTCAAGAATTTTAAAAGTGACTCTCAGCGGTTATACCTTACTATATTTTTATCATCGTTGTGACTCTTTTGAATGCGGTGTGCGATATATTTTCTATAAAATACATAAATATGTATATACATATTTTATATTTTATGCCGCTACAGAAGGCAATGCAAATTAATAACTTTCTTAAATTGAAAAAATCAAGCTCTATAGTTTCAAGACATTGGGAGTGTACTCGTACGCAAAACTATCTAAAGTTTTAGAAAACTTTTACTGGTTTTAAGTTCTCGTACCCAAAAAAAAACTTGCAAAGTAGGGGAAATTGAGAGAGCAAAATGTCATAGAGAGCTGCAAATTTCTGCTGGAAAAATTTTTCCCAGCGAAAACTTGCAAGTCAGAAAATTAGCTGATCACAAACATATGTTTGTAAATAAACAAAAGAAAATATGACCTTTTTGAATTATTTATAGCAAATTTCATCATTAATGCTAGTATACAATGAAAAAGAGAGTAAAGTTATTAAGCACAAGGTTTGTTGAGTTTATTTTTAGTTAATTTACTATTGATCTCCAGTTTGTTTACTTTAGTGTGTGCTGACTATGGTTGCCGTATGTCATTTTTCATTTGTACCATAATTTTCCTTTAAATATACCAAAATAGATAAAAATGCAGCAAGCTGAAATTTTGTTGGCCGAATTTGTCAGTTTTGGTAGGTTGATTGTTGAAATTAGAATTTTATAATTTTAAATGTACATTTGTAGATATCTACTATTTTTTTTTGGGTCAAGGATGGGTATTTGGAGGATATTATCTTATTTTTGAATGTGCCACGATGTGGTATCACAAATAATTTTGAGAAAAATGTTTCATTCATTCCGATATACTTAATTTGTATTTTAAAAAGGTTTTTTTTTTCGATTCCAAAAGTATGCAATTGTATAAAAATGCAAAATCAGGGAAAATGTACCAAGTAGAAAATAAATGCTGACAACTGTGGAAGTGATCAGATGTTTCGAAATCTGCAAGTTTTTGCATGTTTTGCCTTCTCGTACCTCTGTGGATATTTTGTCTCTTTGAGAGCGAATGCTGCTAAATTCTCAGAGTTTACGCTAAATACGAGTACACACCTATTGACTGAACGGCTAAAATTTTATGGAAAAGGTTTGGAGTTTCAACATTTTTAGTTTTTATATAAATTTATAGAGTCCTCAAAAAAATATTATATTCCACAACGTTACTCCTTACTTTTGGCTGTTTAATCTTCTTAAGGTAATTTCGGGTTAATTAGAAATCCGTCTACCAAAGTCTGAAAATAATCGATTTTGAAAACAAAAGAATAGTCATAGCCTTTCTATATTTAACAATGCAAATGAAACTTCAAAGAAAGTTGTATAAGTTTAGGAGTCTTTGCATTTGTAAATAATTTCGAGACCAGCTAAAATTCTTGACTATATGGAATTGCAGTCTGTGTTTGTAATTTCGTGTAAAAAAAAATATCAAATATATAAACAAAAATCAATAAATAGTGCAGTGGCGTGCCACAAATACACTGGCATATCGAATGCCCTTCCCCGGTGCAAAATGTATTGTGTGATGTTACACTCAATCCTGTAAAAGGGCATGTTTTTTGCCTTCTTGTCCGTGTCTAGCTCACGCAATTCATAATATTGTCGTTTTAAGCAACTATCAGATTTTCAGGGCAACCATTACCGCTGATAAATCTTCAAAGGGCACCTGGTAATTTTTTTTACACTTTACATGCATGGTATTAAATTAAATGAATTTGTTTGCCAATTCCGAAATTTAGAGTCGTTTTATTCAATTATGGCATTTATATCTACATGCGTCCTCAAGCTTGCCCATCCCTGACATAATTTATAATTTCTTTTTGCTTTTAACATTTGAATAGAATTTCATACAAAAAAAATGTTTAGCAGTTTTTTATTGGCGCCTAAATTCCGATTCATGCAAGATTGAAAATGATTGGATTCAGTCATTTAGAATCAATTTTAGTACATAGGTCCTACTTACTTATTGAAATTTTAACAAGAAACAAGAAATATACATACTTACCACCACTATTTTTTATGCAGCGAAATTTCGTATACATATTATTATTAGTTTTAAACTTTGTATAAAATTTCAAAAAATTCATCACAATTTTAATCAACATTTTTCATAAAAATATTTGGGAAACTTTCGGGTATGCAGTTGCATAGCCTATACAATTTTAGTATAGTTTGAGGTGGCCCAAATTTCTCGTAGATTTTCGGATATGTTTTTTTTTGTGCTGACGATCTGCCCATTTTTTCCAATAACGCTAAAAAAAATGTTAAAAAACCAACCAGAAAAATTTTTAATTACTTCATACTAACATTAAATAAATTAAAACTGCATGCTCGAAATTTTTCCACAAATTTTGATTAAACAGTTTGAAATTCGTATGAAAATTTGATAATTTTTTATAAAATTGTGTCAAAGTTGTAAATAACAAGAATGTTTTTTCTTAAAAAATAGCTAAAGACATTTTTTCGAGTCATCAATATGAGCATATTTGTTTCAAAATATTTTGTTCTTAACGTGTCAAAAACGATGTTCGTAGCTCTAAAAGTGATTTTTCGAACATTAAATACATATTTTTGATTGTAATTAAAAAACGCGCCATGCGAATTACTTTTTTGTAAACTTAAAAAAAAGTTTGAAAAATTTTGGCGTTGCTGAGAAATGAGTTAAAGAGAATATTCTATACAATATTCCCTCCAACGTTAAAAGAACCTCGAAATACATACTTATAATGAGTTTGTTTCGTAATGTTTATTTTTTCTACACCAAAAAAGCCTCAACACACAAAATACCTCAAAAAATTTGCGGTTAACCTACGCGTAATGAATTCTCCTACTCTACCTCCCACCTGATTGACGCTGCAAAAACGAATTTCACAATCATTTACAACACAAAACAAAGCGTACTAGAATTTTATAGTAGTAGTTATTAAGTGGTGCTTATATGAAAATATGTACGTAAATATTTTTTTTTTTATAAATATACGAACTTACACTATTTACACAGATATGTATGTACATACATATGTCCATACGTGGGTACTAGAATATTATATAGAAAATAAATTTCAGCATTAAATATGCCATTTTTAGCAAAAGAAGAAACATGTTACTTAAGAGTATATTTTTATAATATTTTCAGAACAAGTGTGTACTAAATTTTTCTTTTTCTGAAATTAATCGCCTGTTTTTATATAAATTTCACTTTATTTTCATCAAAAGAATATTGACTTAATTAATGTGGAAAATTGTGTTATTGAGTTGTCGAACAATTATTTAAAACTTTATTTTTTAGTTTAAAATCAAAATATAAGCAAGTCTATATATGTAATTATTAGACATTTACCAAAAACGTTTAAAAAGTGTATGCTAATCACATATTTAATATACGAAAAATTATTGCTTTTAATTAAAATAAAAAATCAAAGCGAAAGCATTTTGCTTTTCCACTAAAACTTCCTTTCTTACTCAAAAATCCTTTTACTATTAACAAGGGAACTTTAAATTAAAAAAAAAATATCTTACTTAATTTTAAAACTAAGTTTTACTATATATCTTGTGTGGTTGCTATAGTAAATTTGTATGCGTGTAATAAATATTTGATGTATTTTTATAACTTTTTGTAATGAATAAAATAAAAATACAAATATGTACGTATTTAAACAAGTATACTTATAGCATTGTTCTATTAAAAACAAAATAGCTGAAAAGGGTCCTTTAACAATAACGTTTTAGTGTTTAAAATTTTTATTTCAGTTAGTGATCAGTGTTAATGTGTCGTAGCTTGCTTTTATTTAACAATTTTTTTTTTTTTAATTATTTCTATAGGTGAACATTTTTTTTAATGTGTCTCAATAAAAGTATACATATATGAACAGCTTCAGCTTCAATAGAATAAATCTATTGAAATTTGGGAAAGTTGAAAAAATTTTGCCGTTAAAGCGAAAGATACTCCATTTTACAAATGCTCATTTATATTGAATTTGATTTCTTAAACACCCGCTTAAAACTGTTTTCTTGGGGCCAGTTTTTCATTGCACGGCCGTGGTTTAAACTCAATTTAAACGCCCGATCTGGCTGGTTTAAACTGAGTTTAGCCAATCAAATGTCAGACAGCTGTTCAATTTAAACTCAGTTTACGTCATCTAAGTTTAAACTGGCACTGAAAAACTGCCACATTTTATTAAAATAAACGATTAAATTTAATTAGATTGAGCAGTTGGCAACCCCTTTCAAAAATATTTTCGAAATGAAGCTTTTTTCAGTGTGTTTTGTTTGACATTTATATTGTCACATTTTATTAAAATAAACGATTACATTTTATTAGATTTTTGAGCAGTTGGCAACCCCTTTCAAAAGTATTTTCGAAATAAAGCCTTCTTATATATCTTTAGTTTGACTTGACATTATTTTTTAATGTTTCATTTACCTTATTGATTAAATTTAACTTGACTTTTAAACAGGTGGCAGCCCTCCGTAAAAAAAATGTTCGAAATAATGCTTTCTTATACCACTTTCGATTGACATCCATATTGCAAAACTTTATTTAACTTATTAAAAAATGAGATTTTACTTTTAAATACTAATAAAGCTTTTAAATCTCGTTCCTTTTGCATACATATTGTAAAGTTACGTTAAACTTATAAATTCAAATAGAATCTATCTGTCTTTTTATCAAAGAAAGAGCAACAACGATACGCACAGGCACTCGCGAATTTTCACATTTACAATATGTATAAGTGAAATTTCATTTAAATTGTTAATTGGATTTATTTTAAAATTTAACTGGTGGCAACACTTGTTAAAAAATGTTTTCGAAATATGTACATAGCTTTCTTAAAACATCTCTAGTTTGATTTCTCAATGTTTTCATTTAGCTTGTTAATTAAATTGATTTTGAATTTTCGAACACGTGGCATCTCTTAAAAGTATTTTTGAAATAAAGCTTTCTTAAACCTATCCCGTTTGATACCCATAATAAAATATTTCGTTTAACTAGTCAATTAAACCGATTTTAACTTTTTGAATAGGTGGCAACTCTCTTAAAGGATATCTTAAAAATACATCATTTTTGAATCCCCTAGGTTTCGTTATCCACATTGTTGTGATATTTTATTTAACATATACATAAATGAATCGATTTTAACTTTTTTTTTAGCAGGTGGCAACCTTTGTTTTTAACATTCCCTCTGATTTGTGTAGAAACGACTCATTATTGGTAAATGTATTCGTCGGTACTACGGACGTCCTTTCGTCAATGTGAGTCCTCCACGGCCTAGCCAGCACAACAACAATAAAACTTAAAAAAAAATGAAAAAATAAAGGAAATGAAACAAGGTGTGTTAGGTCCATTAAATAGATCAACAGCCAATTTCTTAAAAATGTTTCACCAACCAGGAATCGAACCAAATTCCTACCTAGTGGAAGTACGCACCTCTTACTACTCGGCGCCTCGAGCATGTACATATTCGTATGACCGTATCAGCTCTTCGCTGCCTTTAATATGTAGTTCACAGGGTAGCCCATCTGTAATCAGGGCTTTGAAGGTGGTCAGGCTGAAGTTTATACCGAAGACCGACCGGCGAAAGTTCTGAAATCTTTTCCAATCATTTCAAAGTACTCATTCCTGTGAGTTTTGTCCGAACAAAACAAATTCGCCCGAATTTTCGGACGAAAATAAAACTCATGAAAAGGCTTATTAACACTTTAAGTTGCCTTTCTGCTCTCCTCGGCACAAGAGGGGATTTTAATAGCGTGCTTGCGGCAACAATTCGCAGATCTTTTCAAAAGACTGGGGTCGAAACGAACTTAGTTAAGCTACTACAACTTGCTGGAGCGGCTGGTGAGAAGAGGCTGTTGCATAATTGGCCCTCGAGTAGTGGACCACGACTCGCTTGTCGTCGAACCCCCCAACTGACAGTATTCACCTGGGCTCTCTGGGCTCTGGAAGCTGACGTAGAAGCCTAATATTGAGGAGAGAGCGAAGAAATCATCAGAGGCAATCAACTTCTGCAGGAGGGCAATTGGTAAAAAATTGGGTCTTTCTACTAAGGTGAAACCACAGTTCAGCCCATAATATTTTATGGAGTTCTCGATTGGTGGAATGTACTAGATAAGAGTGTCATTGGAATGAAGTATTCACTTCACCGTTTCCAGTATGGCACTGCTACTACAAGGGTTGCGACCAGATTTAGAAGCACAGAGTGCTTAATGGATTCAGAATTTAGAAACCATAGTATTCCTTGAGACTTCGGCTTTATGCCTGATATCACGGATCACTGCGCAGCTAGGCTGGCACGAGTTTGCTCTTTCTCCACTCACATCTGCCTTAGGATGAGTAGGCGGAAATTGGAAGTTAAGAGAAGGCACCAATGAAGGCATCTACACGGATGCGCCGAACCTTGACTGAAGGGTTGGTGGAGGGGTCCTTTGCTCTCTATCAATTTCAAATTTGGGCTTCACTGATCTATATAGTGTTCTCCAGGCAGATATAGCTGCCATTAAATAAGCATTCGATTGCTCAATTGCGCAATATCGCCTAGGAAAATAAATTAGGGCCCGAATCGCGGCATTCGATAGTGAATTTAAATTGTATGTATTGTGGAGAGAACAGCTGCCAATTTGTTTGATTCGATTCGAAATGAGTAATCAATCGATGAGAACGCCGCGATTCGGGTCCAGGGCTTCGGTCTCGGTGTACTATAAGGTGGTTGGGGAAGGCTTGACATCTCGTCCGCTTTTGCCTGATTGTTTCCTAGCCAGACATGTATAGGTAAAGGAAGGTAAGGGAAAGCCACAAAAAGTTTACCAAAAATATGTGGTGAAAACAAACAGAGGCAGTCAGCTGAAAGAATATACGGAACCGCCAGGTTTACGGTTCCTGTTTTTTTTTTTGGTTTAGAACAAAATATTTTCATTTCTGTGACCTGCTCAGAGAGACAATTTTTTTTAGACTACAGACGTGAGACAGTTTACCACTCAAAGTCTGTATTTATGACTAGATTCAGCTTACTGAATACTGGCATAAACATCACTCCGGATCCTCACTGTCGCAGCCGCTTGGTGGCGATCTTTTTGAACTGGTACTGACGAGTGCTTCGGGATTGACATCTGTCAACCGCGAAAATTTGTTATCGGCATACAGCGTGTTTTTCGCTTAGCAACTAACGTTTGTATTGGTTTCATAAAGGCCCGATAATAGTGGTATAAGTATGCCCCTGCGTCGGGCAACCAGCTTAACCCCATCTAACCTTAAATGCTCCTACGATGTAATTATTTTATTATGTTTTATTTTCCAATTTCATGCTGCTTACAAGTTGCTTTTTGTCTTTATTTTTTTTATATAAATGTGTATGCCTTTAAAAATACTGCGTTCTAAAATACACCAAATCATATTGGACTAATTAAAAATCAAATAATCGTATCTAT
The DNA here is from genome assembly GCF_013731165.1 of Rhagoletis pomonella. Lineage (NCBI taxonomy): Eukaryota > Metazoa > Arthropoda > Insecta > Diptera > Tephritidae > Rhagoletis > Rhagoletis pomonella. Next base: position 18,359,674 of record NW_023458555.1, on the reverse strand, counting down.
GTATATGCAATATATTCGCGTCTAACAAAATCTGTAGTAGGCTATTTAAATATATTATACATGCAATTGTTATAAAATATTTAACAAATAGGCATTCATATTAATAACAAAGTGACTTATCATCGCTATACTTAAATATATTGTCTATATAGTATACATATGTATGTTTATTTTTAAAAGTTGCACAATTGGCTAATGCATTTAGGAATAATTGTTAATTTGTAAAATTTTTAAACTAAAATTAAAATTAGTTATATAGAGGTATTTAAAATCAAATCGCTTGCGTGAAGTCATATAAAACGCTTTCAAGAAACGCCATTGTTTTTGTCATAACAACATCAGACAGCCCTCATTAACGCTTTTCGTTAAAATTCTTAACTGTAGGCCCCCCACTCCCTTACAGCAAATTATTTTTCTTTGTGATTCGTTTGCTCATTTGTCACTGTTCGCTCCTGCTCCCCAGCTGCTGCTGCTGCTGCTGCCGATGACGCATTCCGTGGATAGTTGCGTGTTATCGAGCGCTCAAATAAACGCACCGAGGAAAGACAACTTTCACCAGAGAAGAGTTGCGAATGCGTATTGCCGCTACTACTACCGCTTCGATTGCCACTACTGTGGGGGTCTGAGGGTGCGGAGTGTGTAACTGGTGTTGAGGTCTTTTGCCTGTCCAATTGATTGCTGCCAGCATTAGTACGTGGCGTCATCGTTTCAATGATGGATTGTAGGAAAGCACTGCGTAATGAATCATCTGTAGGCGTCGATGAACTGGAAGACGTGGCATGTTTGAGCAGTTCTTTGGTGAGAAAGTCACGCAAATTTAACGGACGTCCAAAGTCACTAAGAAATTCGCAATCGCTTGAACTACGAGCAGCACGACGCGACTGGCTGAGTCGGACTGCGTCATGTACTACCGATGAATTAGGCGGCACATCTTTTGCGGGGCTCCTTTTCGCTTGCTGTTGCTCTGGTACATTTCCCGTTGTTGGAGCGCCTGTGTCACGCATTGGACTGCTTCTTGGTTGCTGTCGCTTTGGACTTTGCGATGGTGAACGCATCTTAGTGTGTTGCTCGAATTGCACCTCCTTTGCAGCGCTAATGCTGACCGCCTGAATGCGCTTGGGGCTTGTGTCACGCAACGTGGTGTCCGGTAAACGCGCTGGACTCTTACAGATCACATCATTAGTAGTATTCTTCGGACTCGAACGCTGCTGTTCTGTTGTTGCAGCACCAGCGCCAACAGCCCCAGCATGCAAAATGCGCTCGGAACTGGAAGAGGTGTTGCTGCCGCCCGCCGCTTCCGCTTTCTTTGTGCGCGCACGCATTGTGGCGGGCCATTTCATGCCCAAACTAAATAACTGACGCTCAAATTCGCTGGAACCATTTTCCGAAGTGGAGGTGAGCTTCTCAATGCCACTTTCTGTGGTGAAAATACGTAAGTGAGCTGGCGCTTGCCCAGCGCCATCTCTCGCAGTGGAGGAGAAGATCTGCTCTTTCGCATTGGCAGTGCGGAATGAATGTTGTAGGATTTGGCGACGTCGCAGCTCTTCTTCGATGTTAATTGATTCAGATTCGGTTTCGGTATTGGTGTTGGGGCGTGAATCGGTGATATTTTCAAGACTGGCGCTGTCGAGGAACTCACCGCTCGCCGAATCGGCCTTTTTTTGGCGCATGTATTCTTGTCTTGAGGGAAAAGCTTTAATGGTGAGATTAGCTACACGCAGACATGCTATAAGATCGTCGATAGTCTCGGGCGATTCATCTTCTTCGCCTCCTTCTCGATGTACGCTTAAGTTGCGAAGATAGGCAGACAGCGATGGAAATTCTCGATAGTCGGGTGCTGAAATGAAGAGAAGTAATTAAAAATCGTCGGCCTATTTTAAATATTTTAAATTAACTTTACTCACCCGTGCCATCCTGGGCAGCGCGTAGGCTAGCGATCAACATCTCGAACTCCTGATGTACGCGCATGCTCGTATCCGCATCCAGTTGGCTAACGTCCAAATTCATTTCTCGCGCATACTGTTCGAAAGTAGGAAAATGTTGCGGCTGCAAACGCTTGCTGCGCGACGCCTCAGCCGCTGCCGTAGCTGATCCTGCTGCCGTGGCGTTAATGCGCGAAGTTGCCGGCGTGTCCACCTCCAAGATCGTGGACAGCTCGTGCGCCACATCATCTTCTGCAAAGTTGGGGCTGTAGCGTTGTATTGTTGGCGGCGGACGATTCTTGCGCGTGGCGCCATGGGTGCTGGGTTGTGTAGTGGTGGTGGCGGATGCCTGCGAAGGCGGTTCCACATCTTGCGCCGTTACTGGTCGTGATATTGAGATGCCACTGTCACGACTAATGCCGGTAGCCTTGTGCTTTTCAAGTGGTGCAACGCTGTCTTGCGCTGATAAAATTTCACCAGATGAAGTGGCAGCTTGTTGCTCCAATGCGCCTGGCGGCGTGTAATCCACAGTAGTGGTTGGCTGCATGGTGAGCGTATTTTGACGGCTGGCGCTGCTGCTTCCGCTGCTGCTGACACTTGTATTCTTATCAGTGGCCGAGGCATTCGAGCGACGGCGCGTGCCATCCGGCAGTTCGATATACTCAGTTGAGTTGCGCCCCTCACTAACCGAACTCAGTGTGATTTCCATGAGACGCTTTTTCTCAGTGCGCACCTTTTGTATGAGCTTTGTCAGTTCGGCGATACGATGAGTACAATTCTCGGTGAGCTGCGCATAGCGCGCGATCTGTTCTTCAGCGCGATGCTCTTCTGTTGAAACCGCAATGTCACGCATTCGCTGCGACTCACGAGGTGGCTTTCTAATTTGAGCGCTTGTATCAGCTGCAGCACGTTCCGCAGATAAGCGCATTCGGTTCGCATCCTCTCTAACTTGCTGATGTTTTTTCTGCGGTGCCGCTTGAATGGCTACTGCCTGTGCGCGTGCCTCTACAGACGCTCGCTGTTGCTGGCTTGATGATTTTGCTGCATTGTCCACAGCAGTGCTGTTTCGCATAATCGGAGCACTATTTTTTGTCTTCGTCAATACTTCCTGGCGTCCATCGCGCTCTTTTCTTTTCACATCTGCTCGTTCTTGTGCAAAGCGTCTTGCACCATCATCAGATGTAATACGCTGCTCTGAGCCCCGTGGCGCCTCCTTCGGTTGCCTTGCTTGTTGCTCTTTCAGCGACTTTTCTCCCTTGCTTTGCATATCCTTCCGCAAGCGCTGCTGCCAAACCTCTTCAAAAATGCGTATGCTGGTCTCCAGAGTAACATCACTTTGCGAGCGCAATGTATCTTCCAAATCACTAATAAAACTGCGATTATCTTCAATAAATCGTTGCACTCGCTGTAGACGTTCCTGAGAATCCGCCATATCCACAGCAGTACCTGTACGATTCGAGCTGACGTTCATAATGGAAGAGGAAGGTGTCTCTATGTCGGAAGAGCTGACGCCTAGTGCGCGTACGGAATTTCTCGACATGCCCAAAAGACGCTGTACATAGTGTGCTATAAGAGGGTTTACTCGGGCAATGCGTTGTGCTGACGCTGCGGGGCGTGCAGTATATTTTGCTGCACCAGCAGATGCAGGTCTGACCTTGTAATCCTCAGCTGTAACCGTGTAATCTTCTATCCCCTCCTCTTCATCTGCCTCTACCACCTCTTGATCTAATTCTAAATGGTTGACCAAAGCGCCCACCTCATTGGTAATGCGTGATGGCAAACTACGATAGGAGGTCGAGTTCGAGTCATACGAGTTTTGGCGATTGACTTGTCCCTGCTTGGCAGCTGTAGACACTACTTGTTGCTTGTGCTGCGATTTTTCGCGCAAACTGCTCGTTGAGCGCTTCGCCCCTAATCTCCGTGTTGGCGTATGGATGAGCGTGGAAAGTTTGCGTGGACTTTTCGCCGACTTTTTCACTTTTTGTCTGCCGTGGCGCCCGCCGTCATTCCTTAATTTAATTATAATCTCTAATGGCTTACTACCCGTCGCTAGGACTCTACATTCCTTTCCATCGGACTCTGTAAAGAAGTATTGGAATTAGAAAACCAAATAATATTTACGCATTAAACCATTTTGACTTACTTTTTACAATTCCTCCTTCTTCGCCCTTCATTTCACTTTTGGCTGCGGGATTTACTCGTTGCTTCTGCATTCTGCATAATTCGCGTAGTTTCTGCTCTAGCGCAGCTTCTTTTTGCTGTACATCGCGCATGTGCTTTTGGATTGGTGATAGCCTTCCCTCCTCATCCAAGGCGCCGTTTGTAAGTATACGCTCACGTTCGCGTCGTACATCACTGACGTCATTTATTACCTGCTGCATGCTTTCATCGCTTCCTTTCTTGTTTAGCTCCTCACACAAGGCTTTGCGCAGTTCTTCAATTCGTTGCAGTAGACATTTTAAGCGTTCAGCTTTCTGTGCATTTTGTTTTGGCTGTGTACCAGCATATTTGTTTAGATCATTGCGTATTTTTTGCTGCTGTTCATCAACGTAGCCGAGTATTATTGATCCACAGCTATCTGTTGAGCCGGTGTTATTGATTTGATCAAATACGCTTGGTGCACCTAAATTTAAGTCACTGGCGCCAACAGCGATGGCGCTGGCAATGCGCTGTGGGCTTGCAACCCGAGTTTGTTGTTGCCCAATTTCTGGGCAGGTGATTATTGCGGGGCGCAGAAGCAGTTCTTCTACGGCAGCAGTGCGCTTATGCTCGAGGCGCTCAGCTCGATTGGCTTGTAATTGGTGGCATTGGAGGAGGTTGGACTGCAAGACAATTACAACATTAGATTTAAATATGAGCCTTTAAAATACATTTTTTTCCCCAATGCAATAACTTACATCTGCTTGATTCAACAGTTGCGGGTATTGTTGAGTTAGTGCATCCAGTTTATTCGTAAGCTCCTGGCAATCACGTCTGACCTGTTCGCGCTCGAGTGCTTTGCGTCCACGCTCCTCTGAACGCGCGCTGTGGATGAAAGGGTTTTAGCTTTAATATCTTATCAAAAATTTTGTTTTATTTTATTATTCTATTTTTTTTTTTATTTAAGCTTATCTTCTATGTCCACTTACCGCATTCGGTCTTTTTCAAGCCCCTTTTGCATCACTAATTCCCGTTCTATTTCCGCTTGCTGCACTGCATTCGGCTGACTTCGTTCGCGTACACTGGGTTGGTGTACTAGTCCTTCTGTGGGATGTGGATATTCTCTCGTATACTTATTGTTGTAATCATAGGAATGTACACGTCCTACACTATCATCGCGAGCATTTTTTCTCTGATCACTTTTGCTGGCACTATCTAATGTCACTGTGGCACCTGAAAGCGTATTTGCAATTTCTCTGGAAACATTTCCAGACGTGCTAATTTTTCGTGGCGATTTTTGTGTGGAAGTCGCTGATGTAGCTGCTGTTGATGACGGCGGTGGCCGTGGCGCCCTTGGTGGTGAACGTGATTGCGATCCACCGGTGGTACTTTTTGCGTTAATGAGCTGTGAAACCAATGTAAAACGTTTTTTGGTCGCCTTTGATGCAGCAGCGCTGGTAGTCCCTGAACCCATTGCAGCAGTGCTATCTTTAAATGAAGGACGCCTGGGATTTTCTGGACTATTATTGCGCACAACGTGGCTGAATTGCCGATTACTTTGTGGGTGTTTGTCTTTAATTTCACCAGGTGTTATAATCACCGAATCGTTACAATCCTCAATATCAACTAGCACAGTTGGATTTCTGCTAAGAATAGGTTGCTTGTTAGCTGGCCTAGTGTGCTCTTCTTCATCAGTCAGTGTAGTTGAGAGTGTCGACGATGTGCTCGAAAAACTACTATTGCAAGGACACTTAAACCCATTTGGACACGCACAAATAATCACCGATTTTGTAGTTGGACTTCTGCTACCAACATTGGTGGCATTTTCCTCTTCTTCTTCGCTGTTTTCTTCACTTTCCGTTTCGCTTTCAGCGCTCGAGCAATGGCATGTTGACGTGTGTTCCTTAGCACAACTTTTTCGCTTTCTCTTCTTTGGAGTTTTCTTTCTTGTATCCTTCATGAGTACATTTGGTGTTTGTGTGCCAGTTGCTTGTAGTACTTTTTTCGCAGTCTGCGGTGTCTTTAAGCCCAACCGGTCAATTGTCTTCTTTCTGAACTGCTGCCGTTGCTGCTCCCGCTTTACCTTGCGCTCCGCCATGGCTTCGTTCTCCAACTTTGCTGCATGATGCGCGGCCCCAATTTGGAAAATTGCCTGCCGATAGTCGTTATTTTTCTGATCCAATACATGCTCTCGCCAGCATTCAAATTCCTTTGCCTTAATAGCTTCTAAATTTCTCAGCTGCCTTTCCTTTTCGGCAGCAACGTCATTGCGTATTTTACGCGCCAAATTTTTCGACTCTTCACGTACCTGGTAATTAAGTGGAAATGTGTTAAAAGTTTACCCTCGTACGCATAGCAATAGTAATTACCTCAAGCAGTCGTTGTTTTCTAAGTTCACATTCCAGCTGCTTCTTGAAGCGCACGGGATCGTCCAAAATGCTCGGCTTACTGCATGCTTTAAATTTTCCATTCACAGTAATATTTACAGACATTTCTTTGGCGCACACAAATTACGCCACAATTTTTTTTCTACATCTACTGCAAAGTAAATGTTAGGGGCAGTTTTTGCACTTTATTCAAATCAAATAAAATGAATAACGACAACAAAACGAAAGCGCAGACGCGGAAAAAATTAACACAGTCGTAGAGTGGCCAGATAACAAATTTGTAAATGTTTATGTGGAATCTGGAGCAAACGATTTGACGTTTTTCTCTTTTTGTCAAGCTGGTCACTTGTAATGAATCAGTGCTGCCAAACTAGCCTGCAAGATAGCAGGGTTGCAATCGAGGTGTGTTTATTAAGCTGTGAAGAGAAAAAAGGACGTCCTTTGGTTTGAAATTTGGCAGCAGTGACCAGCGAATAGACAATTGAATAACGGAAGCTAGCGTCAGTTTCCTTTATTGACGGAAGCGGCGGCAAGAATATCTTAACTATAATTTGTGTTAATTGCATTAGCTTATTTGTTTAAAACAATAAATTAAAAACAAGGAAAGTGCAGTGAGTAAAATATTTAAAGTTAGAATTTTCGTTACACGCTTCCCAAACAGTAGTCAAAAATAAAAGGTATGTAATTTAGTTATATGTGTCTATAAATGTGTATATATTTTCTTTTATGTAGTTTGTAAATTACGTACATATGTATATAAATTTTAAATGCTGCTTAAAACAACAAGTCAATTAGGTAGGGGGTTTTTTTTTTAAATAAAACATCACAGCTTAGTATCACAGCTGGTGGCAGGAACCATAGTCTCTCTGTTGTGCTCTCCATCTACTTATTGGCACAGCGGCGTCTCTGCTGGCATTTACCAGGGCCGCCATATATTAAGGCTGGCGGTATGCGGAGTTGATGCTGCAACAGGTGAGGCAGCTGGACTCTCGCCGTCACTGTGATAGCCGGAAGAAGCTGGACTCAATGGTGCACACTCAATGCTTAGCGCCTGCATGTGTATGGTTTTCAGCGGCTGATGCACCACTTGTTGCTGCGGTTGAGCTATGTATAGTTGGCGCTGTTGTTGTTGTTGCAGCCCCTGCTGCGTCTGCTGCTGTTCTAGACGATTATAGTTCCGGCCCAAATGTGTCATTACTGATTTGCCCAATTCTATGCTCATGCCAGGTGTTGATGCCATCGCACGAGACACTTCGTTTACTGCATTCATGTAACCATAACGGAATGCATCCATCGATACGTTTGCGCTTTTTTGTGCCTTACTGCTACCGCGCGTGCATTGTTGTCGCACAAAAACAAGCGTTTGTTCGAGCAGCTCTGCTTTGTCCATGCGTAAAACAGCATCATCCGCTTGTAATTCGGCTACGAGTTTCTTCAACGACTCCAGACAGTCATTGATACGCGCACGTCGTTGACGCTCCAATAGTGGTTTCTTCACTTTCAAATAAATTTCAGTTTTACTTTGTTGTGCCATTTTATATCGCTTCTGGTTGTTAACGTTTCGTTGGTTAGGACGAAAATGTTATCATATCCTTGCCGAGCGCTTGCTTTTATACTCGAGAGCGCGATCAACCCTTAGCAGCAAGGATACAAAGTGCGTGGCTCTCATTTATTTTTGCGCTTCTAAAGTCAATCGATATGGCAAAGAGCAAGCAAACAACCCTCATGCGATGGAGTGTAAAGTGAATTAACAGCCAAGTACGTATTTACGTATGTACATACATACATACGTAAGCGCATATTAATAAGCAAGTATTTATGTGTGCACATATTGCTCCGCAATGAATGACAACGAGGACACTTGGCTGCAAAGAGACGTACAAAAAATACGTTGTTGAAGAGCAAAAAAACAAACGAAAAAGAAAACCTGCCTTATGGCTCGTGGCGTGGGAACCAAGTCGAAAGTGAGTTTCTCACACAGCACTTTCCGTTCGGCATGTGTTCGTTGTTGTTGCTAGCATTGCTGTTATAATGCTGGCCACATGCTCCTTTTTAAGGATCTGAAATTTTGCAGCTGCTGCTATTTTACGCTTTGGTATTTTGATCCATTGCTTCGCCAGCAAATAAGAATGCATACATACACATGTACATTCATATGTATGTATATATGTACATAAATAGTGAGGATCTATAGGGCTTTTCGTGCGTTATGTTTGCTTTTACGATTTATTGGATTGCCATGTTGTTGCTGCTGCATTTTTTACAGCTGCATTTATGCGCTCCTCCTACGCAATGTGCGCGAGTGAAGATTGTTAATGATTTTTTCTATGTTATTTTTTTGTTGTCGTTACTTCAGGATAATGGCATAATTGTTTGTTGCTGTGTGTTTGTGTTCTTGCTAATGCTGCAGTGTGCTAAGCACCCTGCGACAGCTGAATTTGAGTGTGGGAAAGTTTGAGAAATTTCAAATAAATGTTTTAATGGTGTATTCATTCGAAAATTAATTGTTAATGTTTTTTTTTTCGTGACTTTTGCCCAGTTGCTGGCCAAAGTGGCGCGAGCCAATGCGTGCAATACACGAGTCATTAATGGTGATTATGTACATATGAATGTATGTATGTATGTATGTAGGATGCTATGTGCAGTGGATGCATACTTTGCAACGATCAATTTATATATATAGATTATATAGCCCATATTTGTGTACGTACTTATGAAGTGATTTAGAAAAAATTAACAGAATGTTTGTCTGAATGTTGCAATACTCTGTTTATAAGTTGTTTTTTTTTATGATTGAACATGAAAACATATCGAGCCTTATACGCGAAAATAATGTAAGCGAGTTTTTTTTTCATAATTTACTTTTTGATGCAGAAATACTCTTAGAACTTTTTAGAGAATATCTGCATCAAAAAAGTAGGCTTCGAAAATGTCCGCTTACGTTTTTTTTTGCGGTTGGGGCCCGATAATTTCAATGAAAAAATTTTGTTTTAAGACTTGCACCAGTGTTTTTTTTAAGGGTTCTAGCCCTGGTCAAAGCAACATCGCAATAAAATTTCGATAAAAGGTTATTATTAAATAATTTAACGTGGAAACACGAGTATGTAAAGTTTTCCCTAATATTTCATGCTTAAAAAAATAATTAAGTAATTTTATAAATTTGTTTTCCCACCCTTGCTTACTGCTGCTAGTATGCAAGAAAATCATGTAAAATTGTGTATTGGCTCTTTAAAATGTTGGGCATTTTTTCGTTCTGTCATTTTTTGTGTGGAAGTAAATAATGGTGAGTAGCCACGCAATTGAAATGTAAAGCATAAAAATGTCGATAACTATTTCCAGGTTTTTTTTTTCAGAGGTTTTTGTGGTGTGTTAAATAGAAGTGATTTCATTGTGGGTCATTCCACGTAAAAGAGGAAAACGACATAAAATTTAAAGTTCCTTAATTATCTCCATTTCAGCAGTAACCTCTTACTAAATGACTACATTTCATTATTCTGTTGAAACATATTAAAAAATAAAAATAAGCTGTAATATTTTTACATATATGGCGACTTTTACTTCAAACATAATTGCTTTACACCAGTCTTTGTACTTGACCCATTCCAGCATCAGTCTCAAAACTCTTTCGGGAATTTGTATGCTGTTACAACAACAACAACCTGTCGCACCATACAATTTCCATTATTTTCTAGTTTATACTAGGGTGTTCGATTATTCGCATTTTTTTCAAAACCGGTTTCCGAGTTATTCCAAGAATTGCAATTAAAAAAAAACGGTTCTCGATTTTGAAATTAAGAAAAAACCGGATAGACCGGGTTTATTTTATATAGTTTTCATGCAGTGAAAATGCTTATGTTGGTATAAAATCGTGACCAAAAATTCAATGAAACTATTAACTGTATTTAGAAAAGAGCAAAGCAAAATAAGTTAAAGTTTTTTTAGATAAATAAAAGTGACGTTAATTACGCGTTTTCCACGTTAAGGTTGCAACGAAACAAAGGTTTTTTTTTTATTTTGCCGAAACCAGGTACAAAACAATAAGCTTGACGAATTTGATGAAGACCCCAGATCCTGATCCAGAGTTAGTTTTGTAGCCATCAGTGAAGACTCGACAATGCGTGAATCAAAAAGACACAAGTGCTCAGATCTCTGCCACCAGAAAATTCCGTCTTATCCCACTCTGTGTTATATACCAACATTTTCTTTTTTTTTAGTCTGCGGGTGGCCTTCAAGGCTTCCCCACGCATGACGACACAAAGTGACGGTAAGTGCAGCAGTGCATCCAGCACAGCGCCAGGTATTGTAGAGAAAGTCTGCTCCATCATACCATATCTGGCAACCAGATTTTGCAAATCCGCCTCACAGGATTTCTCTATCCATCTTTCCAAACATTTAAGCATGAAGGATGTCATGCCAATAGGCCTGTAGCTTCTGGGGCTAGTATAGTACAGTCATCCTTACCATGTATAAAGGCGACATCAACCAGCCTCCAAGATTGTTGTTTGTAAGCAAGTGCAAGCAACGCTGTGAAAATCTTTTTCAAGGTCGTCAACAAGAGCTCAACACCTTTTTTAAGTACAATAGGTAGAATGCCATCCAGACTGGGCGATTTGGAACTGTCAGAGTTCTGGCAACAAAGAAGTTTTATCTTGAAACCGTGGTAGGGAACAACGTGCGGCTAAAAGGTGAACGAGACGGACAAGCCTTATCCAAGATGGCATGTAGGGCAGCAGTTAAATTAAACACCGCCTTATCAATGGCTAGAGTGGACCACATCTTAGGTGGCGTCGCCCACTGGAAATTTGGCGAAAGAAAGTAAAATTTGCCACATACCACTTACGCAATGTCAAATGAAATAGTCCCTCGAACCGAACAAAATTTTCTAGGTCAACTCGGAACTCTAATAAAACATATGTGTCTTGACCGAATTTCGGGCTGATATCTTCAAATTTAGACTTTATAAAAAAAATAAAAAATTTTTTGGCCATAATGCCTTGCAAGAATGGGTTCAAGGTATATTACAGTGTGCAGCCGCATATGTCTGTACGACCAGTGTTGCCGTTGGAAATTTTCAGAAAGTCGCAAAAAGGGGGTCATTGACAAAAAAAGTGTCACCCTATTATTTTTACTTTTCTTTACTAGTAAAAGAATAAATCTGTTGAATTTAAAAAGAAAATATCGGAACAAGCTATGCAACAAAAAACTGTTGCAAACATACAAATAAATTTAGTTGCTGCAAGGAGAAGAGTTGCATTTCCTTTAAAAGTTTTAAGTGATGCATTTTTTCGTTCTTACAGGGGGAATAATTGTTATAAGCATGGTCCTGTTAACATTTCCTAGAAAACCTCTGAAAAGAGGAAAAAGTCGCGCATAATTTTGGAAAAGGGTAAAAAAATCAAAATTTTCAAAAAGTCAGGTCAAAGGGTATTTATTGGCGCTTAGTCCTACATAACTTTAAACGATCCGGTGAGATATCGGAATGAAACGCTTTTTAATTGCCAAATGTTCAAAAACCAATTCAACTTATAAATCAATATTTTTAAAGTGTCCAATTCCATTTCGAATTATATATACAGCACTAGGTTGACCGAGTTTTGCCCGGAGTGCATATACTTTTTAAAGTTTTAAAGATTCGGATAGCTTTAAAAAAATATTTTGAAAAATAAGATAAAATTTGGATTTCGATATTTATTAAGTAAATTTCTTACTCCAAAATTTAGGTGGCAACCCTATTCCGAAGAACGCTGGAATGAATGGTACATATCTTGAACGTATATGTACTGTGTATACTTAAAAGAAATGCTGATTGAAATTAACAAAATTACATAGAAGAGTGGCAACCCTTATGGAAAATATTTTCTGATCAAAATTTTCAATAATATCTTTTTTAGATATGTAGAATCGAAAATAAGTGGCAACCTTACATTATTATCCTAAGGGATAACATTTTGAATATAGGGAAACCATTGTTTAAGAACCTTCACCTGGTACCTTTTTTTCTAAACAAAAAATTAAATAAATATGCGATTCAAAATAGGTGGCAACCCTATATAAAATATTTCTGAATAATGGATATTTAAAATGTCTTCCATTTGATGCCCATTCTATGATGTTTTAATCAATTTGTAACTAATTTCGAACAGTTGGCAACCTTACGCGAGTCTTTTCGGAAATATTTAATGCCTATTCAGATAATCTTAAAATCCAAAACATTATCTGTGTACAGAATTTCATCAAAATCGTTAGCGCCGTTTCCGAGAACCCTATGGATATATATATAAGAATTGCTCGTTTAATGTAATAAGATATGTATGTATTTGTATCTCTCGTTTGTATGCATAATCATTTTGCATTACATACTTTACTAAATACACCTTTATGTACAATTGGTGCTTGATACTTACAAACTACTACAGTACAAATATTTGTATGTAACTAAAGCTTTACCTATCACAGTTCACAAAACCAACTTCCTAGTTAATTATTCAGCTAATTGTCTAATAACATTTTACGAAAAAATATTGAAATCATTTAAAATTAAATAAAAAACAATTCAACTTAAATCAAATGAGACCGTTGTGAGATTATTTCTATAGACTTAACTCAAGTCCAATATAATCTTTGCTTGCGCATCTAATGGCTGCAGGGTAACGGCGGCTCGTCGTTCTTCGGCGCCTCTCCTTACCACGGACGCCACACTTGCGTTGACGACACCTGCAATAGCCCACTGCTATGCGTTGCCGAATGACTTGAGGTGGTCGATTCATTGTCACTGGCATAACCGCTGGAAACTGGACTGTACATGGAGGCGCTGGTTGTTGGCGGTGTAGCTGGACCGCAGTTCACATTTAGAGGCTGATTGACGGCGGTGCGCACTTCTTGTAATTGCGACTCCAATTGATTGAGACGCAGGCCAAGTTGTGTCATCAGATGTGTGCCTAATTGCACATCTACATTCGGCAGAGTGGCGAGGCAACGCGAAATTTCATGCGCCGCCTTAATATAACCGGAACGAAAGCTCTGACGTGCACCTTCATCTGCGCTTCGTGCACACGTCTGCTGTTGACGCATTTTACGCAAATGTTCGACGGTCAATTCGAGAATGTCCGCCTTCTCCAATTTCACCTCCGGTTCGCCACTTTGCTGTTGTACACATTCGGCCATCAAGTCTTTTAGCTCGTCCAGGCATTGATTGATGCGCGCACGGCGCTTGCGTTCCAATAGTGGCTTCATCACCTTGCGATAGCGATAAGTTTTTGATAATTCATAAGCGCTGGTTGCCATTTTGATATTTATGTTTTTTTTTTGTTTTCACTTTTTTTGTGCAGTGTAGAACGAAATTTGTATGTTTTTTTAACTTTCTTGTTTCTTGAGTGCGCTTCGGTTACGCAACGTGTTGTTTTCACTTTAAGTTCTGCAACGAGAATGCTGAGTACGCCAGGAATGCGTCCGCCTTTTATAGCTGCACGTGGCTAAAGGTCGCTTCGGAGAGGTGGTAAACTCATGCTCGTGCGCAGCGCGCGCTCATGCAAATGCCTGTAAAATAAACAGGCGAGAGAGTACGTAAGCCTGGGTGAGAGAGCAACACAATCCGGAGTCCGGACAACTAGCAGCAGAGTCGAGTTGAACACCTGCGTGAGTTCGCCACCAGATAGCAGACAGGATTGCCCACTCACTGCTTCTGCTGGTGAGCGCTGAGCTGAGTGCACTCAGTGAAAGGCGTTGGTTGTGGTGTTGGTGCCAGTGACGATATCAGTAGTGGTGGCTGTTTTTTTTTGTTTTTGTTGCTTTCACTGTCCCAGTTCGCTATGTTGCGCATTCTGCTTTATGTAGTATCGATGGTGTAATCGACGCATGCTGCGCAGATCCTGTTCCATCTCGCTGCACTTAAGTAAGGGCTGTTTGCATTTTTGCTCTTTCTTTTCTGATTGCCTTGCTGTGAGGGTGCAGCTGATTTCACCATATCCACTTGTTGTTGTTGGTTGTGCGGTGGTTGTTTTTTTGTTTTTCAGGTAAAGTAAATTAACCTCCTGCTCATCGAAAGCTGCTGCTGATGTTGCAGCAGTCCTTTTTCGAAACCGTGGGAAACACTTTGCTACTCGGTTTCCCACACAATTTTTTCTTCATACACCCTATAATTTTGTTGTTGTGCTCGACGCAACGGCTCGTTATTGTCGTCGGTGTTATTATCACCGCTGCGAAGCAGCACTCATCCCTTTGCTTGGGGTGACTGTGTGTTTTGATAGTGATTGGGCACAGTGGGACTTGTTTGTATGAAATCGCGGTGTAAATAGTGTTAGTGAGCATTTGGTGGAAAAGTAGCTGAGTTGGGAATTGCAATTAGGAACAACAATTCCCATTCAAAATAAAATGGAAAAGGGAACCGAGTGACTGACGGATTCAAGATGGATGCTCAGAGGAACTTGGTAGTACTATATTCTGACAGCCAGTCGGCGTTATTAACAAACGCATCTCCGGTTACTAAACTGTAAGCTGGTTAAAAGATGTGAAATGGAACGCAGGGTCTCGGTCATTTATCGCCTCTCTTGCCTAGGTTCCCGGATCTAGAAGGCAATGAGTAACTGATGGATTGGAGAAGCAGTCGGCTAGAAAAAGGCGGTCAGATATACATACCAAATTGCAGGATATCAAAACTTTTACATGATTATTATATGACGAACAGCTAGTATCTGCTTACTAGATGAAGGCTGTAAATAAGCAGCCGAAATTGGGCTTCTGTACACTTATACTCGTAATAGAACGCCGCGCAGTTACCAGCTACAAGCTAACGATGAATGTGTCCAACATTTCCCACGTGAATGCCCACGCCTTGTGAGTATTTGGCACAAAACGCTTAGAAGGCTCATAGAAACACTACTAGCGGACCTATCAGTACCTAAAAATATTATTATGAGGAAGCCCTATAACCAACCAAATAACTTGTTGGTGTGCTAAGACACACTTTTCGGCCGCGATGAGCACTTTCAGGCGTTGTCAGCTGGCTTTCTTCTAACAACTGATGGATGTTCATGCATCGGCACGTCCAATGCCCTAATTTTTTTTTCTGGTGATACGCCTACTTTGCATGAGTCCTTGGACCATTTCATATCAGTTTGCTAGTTTGGTTTAAGGTAAAAAAACGACAGTTTCCTATATTCTTGGGGAAGCTTTGTTGATCATATTAAATAGATGTAGATTTTATTTTATGATTTGGTGCTAACGCTGATATTCTGGTTTCAATTTCCCATTCAAAAGCGTCCATTCGTGAGGTGTTTCCAATCTGCACTTTATGAGAAGAGATTCTTAAAGTGTGACTTTTGCTCGTCGAAAGATTTCTACTCATTTGAAAGGAGTTTTCCTCGGGCTTCATGTCAAGTCTGATCGTCACTCACATAGAGGTAGAATGGAGAAAGACTTTGTTGAGCATTTTTGTTGCTCCCTGTTGTGTCCAAGTGAATAATTTGAAGACACAAAACTATTATATGAGTACGGATGAAAACATAAGGCTGCAAGGAAGCTTTTGAATTGATAAAAAGCTCTCTTCGAAGACTGTTTTGTGAGTTTTTGAGTATGTCCTTCCCGAACCTAATGTATAGCCTATAAAAACGTTCCTTAATTTTTAATTGGCCACTACATAGACAAGCATAGGGAGCTTTTGCAAGCTTTATATGCATTTTATATTAGTGATGCTGAAAAGAGCGCCCGAAAGCAGAACTTTTTAAAGCTTTCTGTAGATTTTATGTGAGCGTGCACAGTATAGTAAAAGCTCTCGCTCTAATCATGACTGTTTTAAAAAGACAGTCGCAAGGTAAAAGCTCTCTCAGGCCAATGTTGCCGTAGTTGCATTGTAACATGGGACCAGCGCATAATTTAGTTACACTTCCGCAATGATTCCGTTCTGCAAGATGTATCAACGAATTCCCCTTTTCGTACCCACTGTGCTCAATAACAGTGTGTGCCATTTGTGCTTTTTTTTTTGAGGATATTTATCCGTTGCGCGACTGACTCGTCCAACTTATGATGATACTCAGTAGCTGTTATGTGCCAGTGAGCTAAATTCCCGAAAAACTACCACCTGCCTTTCGTCAAATTTCGACGACTCTGAGTGACGGACACTAAACAAATCACACACACGCACGCACTCATGTATATACATATACTCGGAACAAACCGCATGACTATTTCGCATTGCTCATGAAATTGTGGCAGCTACTACTCTTCAGCACTCTACCGGACGGACCAACGGATGGATGGCTGGACAGACAGACTAAAAAGCCTGGCTTTGCGCACGGATGTGGCCACTAGAGCGACTTACTGACTGCTACACTAACTGACTAAGTGGCTGATATGGAATTGTGTGTGTGTGTGCGAACGGTTGTAGGACGAACACCAGACTAACTAACCGGCTGACTGGCTGACTGAATGTTGAATCGTTTGCTGGGCTTTGGATGCGGCTATGCTAGCGGCTGCTGCTGTCGCCTGTGCGGACTTGTTGTTGGTATGCCAGTGCACTTTAGAGTGTGAGAAAATTTTCTTGGTTGCAGCTGTCGTTGTTTATTATTTGATTCGTTTTTATTTTAGTTGTTGTTTGCTGTTGCTTCTTTCGATGTTTCTTTTTTTTTTTGTTGTTCTACTCTCTGATTCAGCTTGTTGTTGTTGGTTATTATTGCTTTTATTTATTTTGTTTTTATTGTTTTGAGATGATGTGCCTGCAAATTGGTGCGCACAAATTCGGCGTTAATGTAGTACTTCCTATGTGTATGTATCTATGTACATACGTACAGATGCCGGATGATTGGTGGCGCGGCTGGGCGGCTGGGCGGAGTGTGGACAGCGTGTATCACATCATAATTGCCGCGTCGCGTTGGCGTTGTTGGGTGCCTTTTTGGAATGAGTCGTTCACACGAGCGAGCGTAAGTATGTACATATGTACATTACGGTGCATCACTCTCAACCAAAAAAAAAAAAAAATCGGTACTGTTTTTCCATCGGAAAATTTTTCAGATTTTAAGACCTCCGCCTAAACATTTCGAAAAATATTAAGATTATCTTGAACTAGATCGATTTTAAAATACATCCAGGCGTCGAGTTTTTTTTATAGATAGATAAAATTAGTGTTTTTCTAAAAAAGCACCTCAGGTTATAGAAGAGTTCAAGCTTAAAAACTCTGCAAAAAAATGCTTAATAGTTGTAGCAAGGGAATCTATATAATGGGATTTTTGGAGGTACACTCATGGCCAAAATAATAGAGACACCTTATTTTGACCAGTTTTGGCTATATTTCTTTTGTTGAATTAAAATTTATTTTTTAGTGCTGCTCATTATATAAAAAAAAAAACATATACATATATTCATATTTAGAACTTTGTGCAAAAATTGTAAAAATTTTAAGTTGTTAAAAAATCGCATTGATTTTTTGCATATTTTTTTACTTATTTTTACCGATTTTTTTAGTAACAAAGTGTATTTGACAATTTTTTTCTCTTGTATCTATGGAAAGAAATGTGTAATACAGTCAGAAAAAATATCGCAAATAAACGCGGCAACAATGACACAAATTTTACCTCGTATCATACACCACATAGAAATTGACATGCTTTAAATATTTTTTATTTTTATTTCAACTGTATATATATTTGTATATTAATTTAAAAGCAAGAAAAAAATAAAAAAATAAAAAAATATCTGTGAGTTTTAAGTAATTGCATATGGTGCGTTAGATTTTTTTTTTTGTAAAAATTACCCGCAAACACGATTTTTATTATTAATTTAGTTTTTCCTATCACGTGGTGATGGTAAAATTTTTGTAAAAAATATGTCATAACCCTAGTGTACATACATATTTTCAAATCGGTATAGCTCAAAAAGTGAATACTAATATCCTTATTCATAAAAAGTAAGGCAGGTTTAAAAAAAGTTTATAAATTGAAAAATGTATGAAAACGTTACTTTATAATATTTTTTCGAAGTATTTTAGCGGAAGGCTTAACTAGAATAAATTTTACAATTCCGGCGGAAAACCCGCAATTGTTTTTTTGTGATCCACCCTAATGTATGTACATATACATATATAAAAGTATTTAAAGAGTTGATATGCGAAGGGTTACGGCATTAGTAACAACAACAGTTTAGGAGCAGCACTATGTGTGTGAAGGATGAGGGTATTAAAAGGATTAGAGTCAACCCTTGCCACTCAGTTTGTAATCTTTCACATGTTTGTATGTAAGTACTATGTGAGTAAGCGAGTAGTCCCTTTGAACTTCGCTGGCATTGGTGTAATAAAACCTTGACTTTTGTAATTCTTACTCTCTCTCCTCTCCTTGAGCTTTTGAGCCCTTATACATACGTAAAGATGTATATATGTATGGCTAAGTGTTTACGGAGTGCGTGTGTATGTATTCATTAATTAAAAGTGAATCATGATTCATGAATAGGGTCTCCACTCGTTGTATTGGCGCTCATGACATTTGGTTGATTGCCGGCGCGCATTCTTTAGCTGCCGAGGCACTTTCTCAGACACATTGGAAGTGTTTTCGCTTAATCAGAGTAAAATTGGAGGGTTATGGAGCTTGTAAAATCAACGCTTGCCTGCAATGTAATCTTTGCGCAGCATGTGGTGGCTTGTCATGGGGGATGTGTTGGGGTTGAACTACGTGTAAATAAGTACCTGCATACATAGGCATATATATATGTACATATATGTGAAGGGGTTTACATCGAGTTACGTGTCGTTTCTGTGCTTGTTGCTGTTGAGCAAATGGAAAATGTAATCCTTTTCGTGGGAAAACTATTTTTTGCCGCACTTTTCCTACAAAATTTCTTAAGGATGATTTGAAATTGTTTTTATTTTTTTTTTTGAATTCTGTTAATCGCTTTCACAACACTTGCTCCGGTTCATTGGCCCTTTAATGAGTTTTGTAAGTGGGAATCAATGCCAACAAAGG
Source organism: Rhagoletis pomonella (assembly GCF_013731165.1). Lineage (NCBI taxonomy): Eukaryota > Metazoa > Arthropoda > Insecta > Diptera > Tephritidae > Rhagoletis > Rhagoletis pomonella. Next base: position 18,340,282 of record NW_023458555.1, on the reverse strand, counting down.
GTTAAAATTATGTATTCGACAATTTTTATTTTACCCTAATGGCTGGCATCTGATAGAGCTATTTTTGTGTGGAGTTTTCTATCTAATTCATACATTTTTTCAGAATAGATTTTCATGGCTAGCCATTACTTCATACATATCAGTTCATCAAATTGGTTTTAGACTTGATCCCAATTTGTTTTAGATTTATGTATGTATGTATGTACATGCATAAATGTATTGAGCTCATTCGTGGGAAAATATCCTTTTGATGGCAGAATATTTGTCAAGGTGATTTTAATTTTATATATTGGCTTTGGTGCACCTACATACCTACATAGTTGTGAGACTTATACTAAAGAGCTATAGATCAAGGTGCACCACCACCGAGAGGATCTGTTGTATTCTTATAATAAGTCAATAACCCTAATAGCTCAACACACCAGCCGCTTGCATATAATTATTTTGTTTCTACTAGATATTTTACTAGTTGATTTAGATCGTCGTAGGAAGTTCCTTAGAAAGAAAAACTGTGGAAGATGTAGCAATTTGCTTAGGCTAAATTTGCCTAGGGTAGAGAGCTTAACATCGTAAGTGTACGCAATTACATCCATGATTGACAGCGGGTTGTTGATGCCACCACACATAGACTCTCCTCTACACTTTCAAAAGCTACTAACGAATTTGCTCAGCGAAAACCGCCAGCTGAACTCGCTTTTCTTGCTTAATAGCATTTTTTCATTCGTAGAGAAAGTAATTAAAAAATATCCAAAAGTTTTTGTAAAATTCCTAGAAAGCTCGAAAACCACCGAAAAATCATGAATTATTAATTTGTTTTTAACTAAAAACTAAAAATCCAAAAATATCGGCCATTTTTCGATAAAAAAAGGCAAATAAATTTTGTCATTTATTTTTGCCTTGAAAATAAGAGCAAAAAATGATCCTTTTTCTTCCAAAGACAAAAGTCTTTCGTACGACAATTGTCAAATCTGGCAACTATCTTGAAAGCTCTACTATGTCTTTCGAAAAACGAATTAAAAAAACTGTTAATGAGAAGATCTTTTTTATTAAAGATTTCTATATAAAAAAGACTCGATCTTTCGATTGAGATAACTAAAAACAATATTAACAATGACCACAATTGAGAAAAATGACAAGTAAATTTTCATTCAGAATTTGCGCCATCAAAATGGGAAAATTTTGGAAAACGCATAACACCATCGGATAGCCCGTACAAAAATCTATAGAAATCATAGTTTTCGAATTACTACTCCCACTTTCTGTCTGCTTCCCAGTTAGTCGAAAAGTAGCTTGCTTTGCACCGCTCAGCGTGCTTGTGACATTTGACGTGAATTGCTCCATATGTATATGTATAAGTTTCTAAAAATTAATTGAATTAAAAAAAATATTTTTCTTTCTAAAAATTAAATATGTAAAATGAAAAAATAAGATAAGTATATAAATATTAAAAAATATATGTTTTTTTTTTATTTTAAAGCCATATAAAAGAATTTAAATAGAGTTAAAAGAAAATTAAATAAGAAACTAATATAAAAAAGAAAAAATAAAATAAGTTCATAAAAAAATTAATTGAAAAAATATTTTTCTTTGTAAAAGATGTAGCATAATCTAAAAATTAAAAGAAATTTAAATTAATGAACGAAAGAAATTAGTTAGTTAAAACTGAAGAGAGAAATAATTAAAATAAAAATTTATTAAAAAATAAGTTTCTAAAAATTAAATTAAATTGAAAATATTTTTTTCTTTAAAAAAATTAAATAAAAAGGAAAAAAATTAAATAAAAATGAGATAAGTTTATAAATATTAGAACAAAAAACATTTGTTTTTGTTTTTAAAGCCATAAATCTTAAAAATTAAAAGAGAATTTAATTAAAAAAAGTAAAACTAAATAAATAAATAAATCACAAAAAATCCGGTACCCGAGGACTCGAACTTTTGGATCCATCGAAAGGCTTGCCAGGACTGTTGAAACAGCGCGAACAAAATGATATGTCTTTCTGTCGAAAGAGCTTTTTTGCGTGAAAGTTGGCAAGGGAGCTTTTTTAAACCTTAGACAACAAAAAAAGACTTGCAACTATCTTAGCCAGAATTGTCCAGTCATTTTCCTGCGTGTTGCAGTAAAAAAACTCTAAAGTTACAGAAAGTGTTTTTTTTTAAACTTGTCCAGAAACTCGTCTTGGGTTTAATTTTGTGGTGAATCTGGGCAATGAATTTGGAATTATTAATTATAGGTACACAGAAAGATACATATGTACTTACATATAATTCAACAAAGTACATGACTCCGACAACTTAATTAAGCGATATTGAAATAAAAGATTAATGAGAAAACCTGTGAACATAACTATAAGTAAAGAAAATAAATTCGTTCAATGCACTTCTGTGAACAACTCTGCACCCCAGAAAACAACTATCTTTGAGAAACTTATCAAATCTATGTATGCATACAAGCAAATAGCTTACACACTAGAAGCAAATAGACGGAATAGAGATTTTCTAAATAATCCTTGCAATCAATCAGCCATTTGATCCCTTAGTAATCGATTTTACCTGCAAGCAAATACACTTTCCGTCCTCACCTCAGTGGTGAACTTCTGAACCTGACTATAATAAGGGAAGCCACAGAACTTTGGGCGATGCACTTTCTCCCTAATGAGCTTGTTTACCACCACAAAATTTAGGCGCCAAAATCTATTAACATACTCGTAAGTACTTACATTCATGCCAAGTTGACTACGCTAATGATTAATTAACGGATTACTGCAGAGTCTGAGTTGATGAAGCAGGTGACGAAGAAATCCCTGCATAGTTTCTATTGAACGAGTACTTTCACTACGAACAATAAAAACTATTTGTCTGACGACTGAAAATGAAAATTTTCGGCGTCTAAAGCTCTACCCTGAATTACAGCAAGCGATGGTAAAGCGGTTGGCGGTAATTGAACAGCTGTACAGTTGCCTTAGTGAAATCCGTGAGAGTAAAGCCCAAAATACAATAACGCAGTGGCAGTGGCAGCGGCAGTTTTTCGAAATCAGCTGTTTTTTAGAAAGTGTGGTGTCCAATGAAGCGACTCACAATACAGCAGTGGCAGCTAGCAGTACTGCTCAGTTTAGCCCAAATTCTAAATTCACTGCCACTGCCTTCATCGCAGCAAACTTCGCATGCTGAATTTGACATAAATGAAACGCAGCCAACATCTGTTGATGTCACTGAAGCCTAAAAGGCAACAACAAAAATGTAAACAAACAAAAGGGAATGTCAAAAAAAGCAGTCACTGACAACGCCGTATTGTGTTTGCTGCGGCATTGACTGCCAATATTAGCAGTAACAGCTGATTTTAAAAACTGTCACTGCCACTGCCACTGCGCTATTGTGTTTTGGCCTTAAACATAAGTTGCGTTCCCTAACTCACAAGAAGTTGGATTTTACCAGAAAGCGTTCCCGTACTCGGTTCTCTGGCTTCTTTTGCTTTGTGACAGTTTTATAGGTTTTAACCCAGAAAAGTTGGGGAGCGCAACTATAATTGCCGTGCACGACGGCTTCCGTCAGTTGTCATTATGCTTTATCGTTAAAATTAAATATTTTTTCGTTACGTGCGTGTATGTAGATTTACTGGTAATAACAATGTATCAAAACATTGGCAAACTTGTGAAAATAATAAAAATTATTACAATCAACACTCAATCAACATTTTACCGTCCCCACTGGGTGGTAGAAATAGAAATAGAAATAAATTTAAATCAACGGAAAAACGTCGGCAGTAACAACGCTGGCGCCGCAATTATGAGCCATTTCATATGCCTTTGTGAGTTTTAATTTTGACCCTTGTCCGCTGCCATTCTGGGTGGAGCTTAATTGAGTTTTTATTACATAGCATTTAAAAACTGCTCTAATATGTATGTAGATTCATAAATCCAGCAATTTTATTGGAGTTTAAAGCTGTTTTTTTTTGTGATTAGTGAAAAAGTAGCCAAACAAAAGCCTGCTTAAAAACCATAAACAATTTTTATGAAAAGCAGATTATACAACAACAACAACATCAAATATTAATAAAGAATTATTTCTTTGCTCACACACATTTTGGCTTTGAGTTTGTTCCGATTCCAAATCGCGTATGTGAAGATAAAAATATAAAAGAATACAGGCCGAAGGCTTCATACCTTTCATGAACATCAAAAAATCAACTTCAAACTTGTACTGCATTTTGAATCAGTTATTTTCTAGCTTTACATTAAATCTAATTGAATTTCCCTTTGGACTTTATATTTATGATTAAACAAATATGGGACGGAGGGATAATATAACAAAATCTCATATCCGAACAATCCTTATAAAGCACCACTCTTACTAATTTGCTCTGTAGGCCTTGTATGATCGATAAGTTAACAGGTCACACAATTGTATGGCTTTATCTGCCTACATAAAGAAGTTATTCACAAAAAGTTATATCTGAACAATCAGTAGTATTGGAAATATACCTCAAAGAGCACCGATCTTGACGATTTCCTCGATAGAACTTGTAGTATGATTTAATTAGTAATTAGCTCACGAAAGTCCACAGTTCTAGCTATCTTAATGAAAGAGCTTTAAAGCAAAATCTCATATCCAAACAAAATGTTGTATGGAAGACAAAATTTTTATGGCTCTACAAGTTCAAGTGAAGATTAAGTAAATTTTTTCGCTCAAAACTCCACGCTCGGCCTTAAGAAGTATTTTTTCTGATCTCTTAAAGTAATCTGCATGCTCGACTCCTTACTCCTTGTTTTTAGTATGTATAGAAATTTTCATGATATATTTAATGATGACACAGTACCAGCTTAACTTTGCCCCAGACACACCGCGATACGCTTTCTCCAATTCTTTTTTTTTTGACATCCGTTTCGTAAAAAAACACTTTATCGTCTGTTTGCACATAGCATAGATATTGAAAGGTCTTATAAATACAGCATCCAAAAGTTATTCATTTGCCGACTGGTTTTATGACGGAAGTAACATAGTTGCATATCTTTTTCTGTAAGAATTTACCATTGTAATTCAATAAATCTCATCTATGTAAATTCACTATAATTAGTCACATATTTGCGGGTAGGAAAAAAGTTAACATTTCTATGAAATCGTTCTTTTTTTCTCAGAATACTAAAAATATGAAAATTACTTATGAAAAGGGTAGCATTAAGAAGGCCAGAAAAAAGCTACGAGGCTACACCAAAAATTCCGTGGCAAGAGAAAAAATAGAACTATTAAATTAAGGCTCAAAAAGTCTTACCTGGTCACACTGTCTGGGACCAACGTGAATAGGCCCATTTGTTCGCACAATCCTTTCTGGATTTTTTATATTAATTTTTCTGACAAAGTATTTTTTTTTTTTTTGGAATAGAGTCAGAAAGCCCGTCTCTCTTTACCTCCAAATTTGTTTACAATGCCAAAAAGTACTATGAAGTTTCTTAACATGCCAGTTTTTTGTAATGCTTTTGGGAACCAAAATATGGAAGCGGCTTTACTAAAAGATTGGTCTAATTATTTTGTATTTATGAGAAGCTTCCACGTATTGTGGAAATACTGAAGCCCACCGTCAACGAACTGATTGGGCCTTAATGCGCCAAATCTTGGAAAAGACTCGCGAAAATAGAATCGACACACACCATCTATTTGTCGATTTCAAAGCCGCTTTCGACAGCGATCCCCGCGATACTAATACGGTTGTGTAAAATGAAGTTGAGCAATACCACCAGTACGGTCACAATTGGGAAAGACCTCTCCGAGCCGTTAGATACTAAAGGACGTTTCAGACAAGGTGACTCCCTTCCAAGTGATTTCTTTATTCTGATATCGGAGAAGATCATAAGAGCCGCAGAACTTAACAGCTCAGGCACATTACATTACAAGAGCGCACAATTGCTGGCGTATGCCGACAACATCGCGGATTTTGGCGCGGAGGCATGGACAATGAAAACATCTGATGCATCTGATATAGCTGGTCTTGGAGTTCCTAAGGGAAAGGTTTTGTGAACGATTTACGGATCTTTGTCCTTTGGCAATGCCGAATACGGCAGACGATTTAACGATGAGCTGTATGAGGTTTACAACGATATAGACAAAGCGTAGCGAATTAAAGTCCAATGGTTACGCTGGCTCAGTCATGTCGTTCCAATGGGCAGAAATGCTCCAGATCTGAAAGTATTCATCGCGGGACAGGGTAACTAGACCAAAATCGCTTAGGTGGCTACAGCGCCAATAAAGAAGAAGAAGAATATCTACACTCGGAGGTTTGCCATGTCCTGCCGAGGCGCGACCGATATTAGAAAAAGTATTTCTGATCTTTTGTTTTTGATGCTACGCGGAAACTGGGCTCGATCCCAGGCCCTGTAGAATGGTAGTGCGCACCCACGCCACACGACGATGAATACAAAGACGAATAAGAAGACAAAGCCAAAAACAAATATGAACACTAACGAAAAGACGAAGGCGAATACATAGTATTTAATACAAATACGAAAATCGAAACAAAGCCGAATACGAAGGCAAACACGAAAGCGGATACGAAGTCGAATACGAAGACAAAAAACCAATATGAAGACTAAGACTAAGCCTACTGTGAAGAGAATCCGTAAACCGATTAAAATAGATGATGACAACTAATTGGAAACGAAATTCAATATGATTTTATTTGCAAATTATGTTTATATTTTTATTTTTAATCATTTTTATTTAAAATATAATTCAATATGTAACAGAAATCACAATAATAAAAGTTTCAAAAAAAAAAATTAATCAAACCTCAAAAAATTGTCATCAAAATTACCAAATTTGTAATCAGAATATTTAGAAAATTTTCAATCAATTGTAGTCTAAGAAAGCGCAAGTCTCTAGTCGTTAAAAATTACCGTTGATTTTTTAGAATTTTTTTTTTGTGGAGGGTGTTGCGGATTTTTTTCATATAAAAAAATTGTATCATGTATTATATGGAAGAAAATGTGCACCACCCTCCAATTGAATGGGCTACAGAACTGCATACCCGCAAATTTTGTTTTGATGACAATTTTTTGAAGTTTGATAAATTTTTTTTCCAATTTTTGCAAATTTTGAAGTTTTTATTATTGTGGTTTCTGTTACAGATTGAATTATGTTTTAAATGTAAATTATTAAAAATAAAAAATAAACATAATTTGCAAACAATATCCTTTGAATTTCGTTTCTAATCAGTTGAACGTAAGTGTGTGTATACCAAATGAAAGGTAAATCAATTTGCTATCTTTCGTGTGAAATAATATTTAATTAAAATTGCAAGCTTTGGTGATATTTGCAAAGATGAAAGAATGTTTTTTTCTCCAAAAATGGTACAATTTCGCATTTATATTTTTATTTTCATTAATCAAAAACATTGTGTGGATTTTCGGACTGAGCGACCAATTTTACATGGGAATTAGATGACTTAGTTCGTGGGTAAAAAACCTGTATATAATTCTTTGTAAACCTGTGTAAATATTATAATATCAACAAAGGAAATGTTTTAAATTTTTGCGTAGTTATTTATTGCTTTCATAATTTTACAAGTACGATTTAAGCGTAAAGTAATGAATACATTTAATTCTAAATCATTCTACACTCCTTTCACTTGTTGCATTTCACTGAGCGCATACTCCACTCGGCAACATGTTGCCGGATCTGCGATTACGAAGCTCATAGCATGCAACGCACCAACCAACCAACCAATCAACCAACCAGTTGCATTCATTCATTAAGCTCCTTGTAGCGCCAAGCGCATCAGCAACACCAGTAATTGGTACGTACAACCAGTTAGTACTAAGCACTCGCATAGGCGGCTAAAAGCGTTGACGAAGATGATGCAAGTACATACATACATATGCATGTGTGCGATTATGTTTGCTGTGCTTTGCTAAATTGAAATTGGCGCTGCATGCAATTCCATTCATTCTGCCATTCATTCTGCCATTCATTCATCGATGCTGGATTTTATGGCGTAGTGTGGCGCTGAGAAACCAGTTTCTCCATTCATTGCTAGCGAACTCATCGTATTGACTCGGCGGTGGGCATACGAAGTACGTACATATGTTCGTACGTAAGAGACGATGACTACTACATTGATTCGATTGACTCACTCCGCTTTTGCAGCTGCTGCTCCATTCATGCCTAGTAGGCTGGCTTATTGATGCTTTCCCGCGTTAGCTGCGACGTACGTAACGTACATAGCTTTTAGTTGGGAGTTGATTTTCGCGCCCATTGATTACTCCTATAAGTTGTTGCCCAACTCAGCTTGCGACTCCATCGTTTTATTGATGTTTACAATCACTGTTGCTGCTGCCACGTTTTAAGCTCGTTCTGGTAATTCTTTTTTTTTTTTGCGGCCGGCTTCATTGCTAGCCCATTATTTTTCCGTTCGTTTTACGCCCAGCTCCGCCTCACTTCCAATCGATTTCGTTGAGTTGTTGTGTGCCTTGTTGCTCCACCATTGCTGCTGCATTCCAGTAAAAGTGTCCAGCTTCGGTTTGCAGGCAAATCACGTGCTGTTCCATGTCCTCTCCATAGCCGATGGCGGTGGCATTGACATTGGCCGCTTGCTGTAGTAGCCATTCGTTGGCGGCATTTTGTGCCATTTCGCTGGTTAGCAGGAAAGTAAGTTTACTCAGCTCGTTGTTGTTATTATTATTATTTTCAAATTCACAATTGTTGTTGTTGTTGTTGCTCCTGCTGTTAATGTTGGCGTGTTGTAACTGCTTCGCTTTGCCGAATTTGAAAAGTTGTCGCATGCGGCTAGCCAAAAATTTGAATTTGCACAACACTGGCGCGCGCTTCAGCGTTGAAGATTGCATGACTATTTTTAAAAATTACTACTTTTATTTCTCAAACAAAAGAAAAATATAATATTTCGTTCAAACTTTTTCTTTGTAAAGCCTTCAAGCTCCCGCCGCGTTGATTACACTTTGCTTGCTTTGCATTGACTGCGCGCTGGTCAAAAAGGCACATCGCTTTTATAGCCGCCATCCCATCCACTGAACCCAGCCCGCCCTCCTCTTTACACAGGGCTGTAGTGGCGTAGGGCGCAAGCAATGCAGCAAAGTCAGTGAACAATGAAACCACACATGCAACACATGTGGTGGTTGTTACGGCGCGCAGCAGCATTGTTGATGAGCCCTGCACGTGCTGAGCGTGCGTGCGGCAGCAACATGAGTGAGCGCGCAACACTGACATCAGCAACAACAGCCAAAGAAAGTAATATCAAATGAAAGCAAGAAATATGATAAAGCAAAAAAAAAACCGTGACAGTCACTAAAAAGATGAGGCATACACAACAACAACAACAGCGGCGGCAACAAAAGCCGCAGCACTTGTCGTTGTGGCAAGCAAACAGGCGCGCTGCGCTCATCCCCCCTTTTTTTTGTTAATTCACTCCTTTTTGCACAGCTCTGCACGCACACATCCTGCCCTGCATTACGGCGACCTCATTGTACGAGTTTTGGCAGTTGCGCTTCCCAGCGTAAGGGCTGCACGGTCGGTGGAATTTCGAAAAATTATCCCACGGTTTTTGGCATAATTTATGTATGCATGTGTGCTTTATAAGTGGCAGATGTTTGCAATTTGGCACCGATCGCGCAGTATACGATTGCTCGTGTGTAACACCACAGACACAAATTGAAAAAAAGGATTCGACTCGTTTCGGAAGGGTGGCCGCATTTTTTTTTTTGTAGTGAGAATTGAATTTTATGCAAATATGCGTTGCGGGGTGTTGCGATGCGTTTGCACTTGCTGCTCGAGTTTCCCCGCAATTAAAGTGTGGGAAAGTGCGTCCACATTAATATGCAACATGTTTGCAAACAACAACAAAAAAATGTAGCAAAAAAAGTGCGAACGAAGGAGAACGAACTCAACTTCTTGTCGTTTAGCTGAGAGGCTAGGCTAGGTATGCTGGCCAGCCAATGTGTGGATCATTAGGGTCCATAGCGTTACGAAATAAACCACGACCACTTTGGACAGCTAATCACTGCATACTAGGAGGACTGTTGGAGAAAATCGCAGCCCTATAGGCGAAATGGAAAACTTATTAAATATACCCTACCTTGGCGCCGGCTTCGAGATTAGATTGAAAACTTGCTCCCAGTAGACTAACCCACAGCCTGTTAAGAGCAGGATACTAGCAGAGGATATGCTCCACTCTCTTCTCTTTCGTTCTGCAGCTTCTACAGATCCTATCGTTAGTCAGAGCTAGTTTAAAGGCGTGCGATGCCAGCAGGAAATGCCCAGTTAGAACACCTCCTGCTTATTTGTTGGAGTGTACTTCAGTAGCTCCGACGCCCTCCTTATAGCCTGCGAAATGCTGTAGTAGTTTGGCAGCTTATAAGATTTGTTGAGGCCGAGCTCCGCGCTTACAACTGCCGCCCCTAAGCCCTTCTCCGCCTACGATCCGTCCGTAGAGACATTCACCAAGTCAGCACTCCTCATGTCCTAACGCCAGCCACCTCTATGGCGGCAAGAGGTGCAACAAGGTGGAGAGTGCTACCGTTGGTGTAGTCCTAAATGCCCCTGCCATGTCGATCATTGATAGCCTATATTAACTTTCTATACTCGTAAGAAATATTTTCTTCTGTAATGCTGTCCATCACACCAATACTATCCAGTGAAGAAGAGAAGGCGACAAATCTCCAAGTGCAGCCCGGCATCTGTTTGCATGCATAGAATGCCACGGAGGCCTTCCCCGCCCTCTCCTCCACAGTGACGTGCCACGACAGCTTACTATCGTGTATTATTTCGAGGTACTTGGTGCTAAACGGTCATCCCATCCAGCTTGGGCGTGGACCAGTTCGGAACCTTGCATTTCCTGGTGAAGAGTACCAGATCAAAATTACGGGATGAACCTCTATCGTTGCTATGCCGTCCAAAATGGCTGGCGTTGAGACATTGTTGAATGCTCCAGGAAGACCCTCAACATTAATTTCCACTTCTACAGAGCTGCTTCTATTCGCTTAAGAACATTGCTTAGGTATATACCGATCTTCCTTTCATGTAGGCGTGTTGTGTCTTTTGAAGAAGCGGCTTTAGGCTAATGGGTCTGAAATCCTTTGGATATGCATGGCCACTTCTGCCCACTTTTGGCAGGAGAACTACCCACGCAGTCCTCCAAGACGTTGAAACATAGTTCAGCTTTAAACAGCCTTCAAATATATTGCACATCCAGCCCTAGGTTTTCTGACCCGCCTTCTGCAGCATCGCAGGAAAGATGCAGTCCAGGCCCGGCGACTTATACTGCGTAGATAAGCTCAAGGCCCACTCCAGTCTAGACGGCGTCCGTTATGTTGAGAACTGAAGCAATAAATTTAGCGGTGGAGTGGTTTAGTGGTGGCTTTCCAACTCTATGAGCGCCTATGCCTTTGGCTCGTTTGCCGGTTAACTAAGCTTTGCATTTAGTCGCTTAATTGATTTTTCATACACTTACCACAGACAGCGGCACAAGTTTTCTATAAGCACTTATTCCTTATCCATACCAAATTGACAAAAAAAATAATATGAATAAATTTCAATATCACAATAATTGCATTTTGCCGCCAAGAGCGCATTCCATAGTCTCCAAGCGAACGCTTCGCACGCGCCACAATCATCAACATCCACCAATACATATCCTTGTCACTCTAGCGCGCGATCAGGTGCATGCACGCGCTCCTATCTAACGGCGCGCGGTTGGCACACGTGTGTGGCACGTTTTGTCTAACGACGCACTGTAGAGCGACGTGGGGTGGCGCGCAATACACCACTTTACTGAATTCTCGCGTTACCATTTTTAGCTTTAAAACTTGATTTTTTTTGGGCCGCGTGCTATTGTGCGCGCGTGCCATTGTAAATTTGGCTTGCGGTCACTACCTTCTCTCATAGCGCGCAAAAATTGAATATTCGTAAATATACAGTTCACTTACTGTTTCAGCTGCCTTTACATTTGTGTGTTCGCTGATTATTCATAATTTTCGTGTCACGTGTTGGCCGTGTGAGCACTTAAGAATTTGTAGCGCGACTGATTTTTCAGTCCCTTTGTACACTTCACTTGACTACAGCATAATTGTTGGGGAGTATAGTGTCAAATTGATTGTTTCCTTTATTGATTGTATGTATTATATCCATGATGTTTGTTTTGTATACTTAAATTTCCATTTGATAATAGAAATATCTATGTACACTGCCGGAACAAAGTATTGGTACAGCAAACTTTTCACAATACATATATGCAAGAATTTTTATTCTAATATTTTTCCGCCAATTTTGTTTAAAAATATGGTTCATTCTACAACAAAAACAATAAAAATATAATTCCTCATTTTTATGTCAATCTCGCGAAAATTCAGCAAATTTTCATGCAACTTTCAACTTTATTATAAAATTTTTTTAAAATTTCTTTTGAGTATGCAGTTTTGTAGCCAATTAAATTCTAGTAAAAATTGCAAGTTCGGAGTTAGTAAAAAATCGCACTGATTTTTGAATTTTTTTTTTGTCAAAGGTGTTTTGCATTTTTTCCATATAAACTATTTTCAAAAAAAAAATAAAAATTTGTATGGAGAGGCTGCGTGAAAAAAATTGCCAAAAATCAATGGTAATTCCTAGCTACTTAAAACTTGTTATAATAAAATTGATTAGGCTACAAATTTGCATACTCCAAATTTAAAATTCTAAAGAATCAGATTAAAAAAATGAAAATTTGATGAATTTTCGCGAGTTTTTCACAAATTTGCTGTGTCAATACTTTGTGCCAATACTTTGTCGTCCGCAGTGCGCGCTTTTACTCATCAACACCTGGGTTCAAGCCCTGGTCAAAACAAATTTCGCAAAAAATGTAGAAAAAAGGTTTTTTCTTAACAGGCGCACGCCACAGATCGGAGGAGAAGCTCGGCCAAACACTAAAATATGTGTAAGCGCCAATCTATTATTATTATTAATACTTTGTTCCGGCAGTTTATATGCATTAGACTGGGTCAAATAAAACGTTTTTTTTTTCTTTCGCTCCCATACGAAAATCTCTTTGTCCGACACAAAAAAAATAGTTGCGGCAAAAAACAATTAAATATAACAAATCAAAATCCGTTCAATTCTAGTATAATAAGTGCAAGTTTGGTTTTGGCAATTTTTTTTTGTTCACGGTGTCAGTCATTTTCGTCCATACAAAGTGTGTTGGAACAAACTAAATCTTCAACAAAACAAAACACAAAATTTTCAAAAATCTACGGTAAGTCCTAGTTACTTCGAACTTGCAGTTATTATACTAAAACTTTATGGACTACAAGGTTGTTTTTTATTTGTTTTATTTAATTGTTTATCAACAAAAATTCAGAAAAAAATGTATTAAAAATTCTTATTTTCGCGACCGCTAAAAGAAAAATGAGGATAGGCTGAAATTTTGCTACAATTATTTTTTTGTGGCAGACAACGAAATTTTCATATGAGACCGAAAGGAAAAAAATTGTCGTTTTATTTGATACACACATATCTTAAGTTTTAAAGTTTTTTCGTCATTTATTTTTATTTTAAAAACGTTAAATTAAAAATAATTCATGTGCATATTATTCGGTAAAAAAAGATAAAAATGGCAAAATCATGATAAGAAATAAATAAAAATATATTTCAAATCTTTTTTGAAAGACGTTCCTTTAAGGTTTGGAGCCACTTTGCGCTAGATACAAAGAACAAAATAAGATAACAAGACAACACTTTGACTACCTTTTCACTTCATAATATTTTTCATTATTTCTGTTGATTGAAAAAGTACTTTCCTGTTGCTGTAAATTTTCTTGAAAAAATATAAGGTGGTGTTGTTTCATCAGCGTGAGTAGCTTTTGATTGTCAAAGTTTTGTATTTCGCTAATGAGTGAATGAAAGCGTGAGTGTGTTTGTATTTTCTGTCACCCTTTTTCTTTCGGGGAAGAAAAGCTGAAATTTGACAATGGCCCGCTAAAAGCAAAAACACAATACAAGTAATTGTTGTATTTGTTGAATCGATAACACCTTATATGAATTCGCTTTGTAAATATACGAGCATTTTTTTCTTGAAGGCAGCATACTAATTTAAGAAATTTTGATAAAAGAAAAATTATTTTCCATCTCTTGTCTGTAATTTTATGAGTTTTTCGCTACTCTTGAGACCTGCAAACAACCCCATATTCCGAGCGCTCTGAAAACGTTTTTTTGAGGTGTTGCTGGGTAATAGCATTGCCGTAATTAAATTTCCCTTTTTTTGTGCGAATACTCAGCAGAGTTCACTGATGAATTATGTGTGTGAATGTATTTGCTTTTTAGGAACCCTGAAGATGTTAATTTCCGCAAGTGTAATGTTGTGTTCAATCGAAACTTCACCAAAATCCAACAATACAATTTAACAACTTTTAGTTATCAGCAAAATAAAAGTCCAATTTTTCTTTTAAAAATATTTTTTAATTGTTCTAAATTTTCTGCTTAGGTTTCTTCTTACAAAACTATTAAAGCCTTTTTACAATTTCTCTAAATTTCTAAATGCTTAACAAACTATTAAAGCCTTAGTTGTTTCTAATGGAAGATATGTATGTATGTATCTATCTACATACAATAACAATGCAAATAAATGCGATCACAGTCTAACGCACAATCGTTGTACCAAGTCTTCTTGAATATTAAATAAAGCTCTCAGTTGCTACACCAACTCTATTCGCATGGTTGCTTTCAAATGATTTACAACCATGGCCGCCAGTTGGCGCTTTCAACGGCAGCCGTTGGTGCAGGCGATGGCATTGGGCTATCAAGCGCGCAATCACTGTGATAGCCGGAAGAAGCGCGACTGGATGGACGAGACAACTTCTCGCATAGCTTCTCCTCAACATCCTCAACGATTGTTTGTTGCTGCTGGCGTGGTTGTTGTTGTTCCTGCTGCTGCTGCTGTAATAGCCGATTGAATTCACTACCCAAATGAGTCATCACCGATTTGCCCACATCCACGCTCATGCCTGGCATAGCGGCCATGACGCGCGAAACTTCATTGACGGCATTCATGTAACCATTGCGGAAGCTGTCCATGGGGGCGAGTGGCGTCAGCGCAGGCATCGTTGAGCGGCCACCACGACTACTGTGTTGACGCATGAATGCAATTGTCGATTCGAGCATCTCGGCTTTATCCATACGCATTATGGCGTCATCACCTTGGAACTCAGCAACCAGTGTCTTCAACGTATCCAGGCACTTGTTGATGCGTGCGCGACGTTGACGCTCCAAAAGCGGTTTCTTCACTTTCAAGTACAGCTCCGTTTTGGTAGCGTAGAATTGTGGCTGCTGTTGTTGTTGGCTGGATTTTGTATTGGGCGACATGTTTGTTGCTGTTGCGTATTTTTTTTAGTTTGAGTACTTCGAATTTCTTTAACTCTTGTTCTTTCCGGCTTTTGCGTTGCGTTGTCTTCTTGGCTGTTGCGTGCGTAACTACACTTTGTGTTGTATGCATTCGACGAAGGATGCGATGCGAATGATGGTTGAGTCTCTGGCTGGAGTGGCTTTTATACTCGCACAGAGTTCGAAGAGACAATCGACTTGGCGGCAGGAACAACCCCTAACTGAATGTGCAACGTTTGCTGCACAGCGGATGCAAGCCTGTGCTGTGTGCGTGTTGGTTGTTGGTGGTGTGTGACTTTTAATGGTTGTCTGATTGAATATGCCTGGCAGCGTACTATTCTTGTTATTGTAGTTGTTTTTTTTTTT
>NW_023458555.1:18267965-18324561 GCF_013731165.1 Rhagoletis pomonella | reverse complement strand
GGGGGGAATAATTAAAAATTGGTTTGTTCTTGTGCAACTTAATATTTCTGCTTACTTAGAAGATTTCTCTAGAAAATTGTAACAGCACTGAAGAATAGTTGAGAGTTTAGGAAAATTCAAAAAAATTCTTGGCGCTTAAGATTATTGCTTTTATTGCTAAAAAGTGGTTATGAAAAAATTCAACATTAGCCAAAGCGAGATGCCTACTTTCCCGAAACTACTCAAAAAAGTAGTTCTTTCCGAAAGCGGAATCTGGTTCAGGGCCCATCCGCCCAGTTAACCCGGCGATCGGTGTGGATAGCATGAGTCCAGTTCTACTGAAACACAGTGAAGAGCTCCTACTTCCACACCTGCCGACATAATACGGGATAGTCTGGCACTGGCCCACATTCCCGAGGTGTGGCAAAGGACCCGAAAATGGGTAGGAGGGCCTACGCTCTTGCTATTCAGAGTGTCTTTGAGTGTGGAGAAAAGTGCTTTGCGCCTTCCTTGACGTAAAGGGGGCTTCGACAACATATCTTATGTGGGCGTCGATCGGACACTTGCAATGTGGAACCTATCAGCCGCAGATGGATAGCCGGGCCGCTACATACTATGACCGCTTAAACCGAAGTCGGCGATAGCGTAGAACAACTGAAAATAGCAACAGCAGTCCCACACATGACCGACGGTAACGCTGGAAGAAGTACCTTGAACTAGAGCCACTGCATATGTATTATAGTTGAACAAGTGGCAAGCAAACTCTCCTAACCTTTGCGATGGAGGGCTTAGGCAAAGGTAAGGTCCTGTCATCAAGGAACAGTGACAAGTCTAGCTTGAAGAAGCTGTCAATGACCTTGGGAACCTTCCCAAGCGTATTCCAAGCGGAAGTTTTTGTCATCAGTCTATGCGCAGATATTAACCTTCGTAGAAACGATGGGGTATTTTGACGGGTCATTGCAGGCGTAGAGACCACTTGTATAATTTGTGATTCTGGTAAAGTGATCTATGTCGCTTTTGTGGCATCGTCAAAGAGACAACATTGTACCTTCTCCTGGAGTGCGAGGCCGTTTCGCGCAGAAGGGAGAGGTGCCTAGGACACATATGGCACAATAGACCTACTGGTTGCCGTTCTTACCCTATTGATGTCTTTATATCTATCTATTTACTTGCCGGTGGAACTTGCCGAAATCAAAAGCATGGCCAAGCGTATCCAGGTACTGATGGTATCCCTAATATAGCTATTAAAACTGCAGTGGACGACTATCCGCCAGCATTTTTAAAGGAGTTCGATTCCTGTTTTTGAAATGGAGCATTCCCCCCGACTAGATGGAAAAAGTAAACCACAAGGTCAGCCAAGCTTTTAAAGGTCTCCATGTCGGTCACCACCCACATCTCCGATATGAACCTCTAACAGTCTATCCATTGCTTTCAGTTGAAATGACCGCAGAGTAATGGGTTTGAAGCCATTTAGATTTCTGTGATACATCTTCATTTCTACCAACAGGGTAAATATGGCAGCCGTATTTCACCTCACCACAGTCTTTCGAGAGACAAAAGTATTTCCTAAGGCAATTGTCACTTCTGGCAATTATTTTGAAAGCTCTTTTCTGTCTTTGAAAGATCAGCTAGCGAGGAGGTCTTAGCCTGATACTGTTTGTCTTTTAGCAAAAGTTTTTCTAAAAATTAAACTTAAGAAATATATATTATTCTTTTCAAACCAATTAAAACTAAAGATTAAGAGAAAATTAAATTAAATAAGCTAATAGTAAAAACAAATATTTTTAAAGCAAGCTTTCTAAATATGAACAAAATCGGACCATAAATACTGAACTACCAAATAGACTCGTGCGCCACCTATCGGTAAAATTTTTAGTGGAATTATTCCTATTTATATAGTTAATATACGTAATAAATATGAACCAAATCGGACTATAAATACGGCCTTTTCAAATATCTCGACCCTGCGCCACCTATCGGATAAACTCATCTTTCATATTGCATTGTCATCGCGTTCTGAGCCAACTGTAAAGTTTCAAGTCTCTAGGTCATCGCTAAGTTGGTCAAAACTTGATGGCAAAATTTGCCCTAACAGAGCAAGTGAAATAAAAGAGCTTGTAAAAGGAAGAATTTAATTAAAAAAAAAAGAAATAAATATGTTTATACAATTTAAATGAAATAAAAATATGTTTTTTTTAACAATAAAACTGAAAAATAAATTACAAAAAAATATTTTTCTTTTTAAAACGATAAAATCTAAAATTAAAAAAAAAATGAAATTAAAAAATTATAAGCGAAGTAAGGTTCTTAAAATTAAATTAAATTAAAAATATATTTTTCTTTTAAAAACAATCAAATCTAAAAACTAAAAGATAGCTACAGTGTAAAAAAATTATAATTAAATTAAAAATATTTTTCTTTTTAAAATATTAAAATCAAAAATTATGAAAAAATCTAACTAAAAAATGATAAATGAAGTAAGTTTATTAAAATTAAATTAAATTAAAAATATATTTTTGTTTTTAAAACAATGAAATCTAAAATCTAAAAAATAATTATAGTTAAAAAGAAGAAAATATAAAATACAAACTTAAAAATACATAAAATGAGTTTCTAAAATTTAAATGAAATTTAAAATATTTTTTCGGAGAAAATTAAATTAAGGAAAAAAATAAATTTGTTAAAAAAAAGAAGAAAAAGTCCGCTGTACTCGGACTCGACCCACGAACCGCACGAAAGGCACGTTAGTGCTTTGCTAACTCGGCCATTGTGACTGGGAGAGCAGTGCGAGCAAAATGTTATACTAGTGCTTTCCGTCAAAACAGCTTTTCACCATGAGAGTTGGCAAAGAGCTTTGTTTTGTAAAACTTTCGTGGCAGAATAAAGAAGCTCTTACAAACTGTCTTCTAATTGTCCTACAAAAGACTTGCAACTATTTTAGCCAGAATTGCCCTCTTAATGCTAGCGTAACCATCAAAATGCAAATACATACATATATTTCAGGCAATATTTCAATTAACCAACTGCCGCATGCGCAATTCTTTGAATGCATTTATGAATACATTTACCGCTTATCAACAATAATCAGTTGCACACACCAATGCCATTACAAGCGGCTGCCCACTCGGCCCACTACATGTCGGCGCTCACAACAGGACGCATGCGCAACATTAAAGCCCAAAAGAAATCAACAAAAATGCACTTTTCTATAAATGTGCATCTGTATGTACATAAAAGCTCACTGCTAGCAGCAGCTTTGTGTGTGTGCGCGCGCGTGTGTTTTATGGAACGTGCCGATCGTCAAGCGCATGTGCCAAGCATCCATTAAAACAGGCTGGCTGCTTACAAAAAGCGCGCGTGTGCCACAAACCAAACCAAACGAGCTACAGCTACTCAACATTGCCGTCCATTCGTCCGTCTGTACGTCAGTTGCCATCATCCAAATCATGGTGCAGTGGAGTCTGCGAAAATCACTGCAGTTAGTCGCAGCTAAATTGAATTGCAACAAGCCAACAACAGGCCGACACAAGTCGACAAGTTGGCATGCGGGCAAGAGCCGCCCCATTGGCAATGCGATGGCGACCTGTTTGCGGTTGGTGGCTGCACTGTAAAGCACACATCACTTACATACATACATATGTAGAGGTATGTATGTATGTATAAGTTTGAAGTGTGTGTTTGCATTTATGCCATTTATGTATTTAGTTTATAAGCTCTGTGCGCAAACCGCAACCCACCGTGGCTGTGATTCATCTATTTTAAAGAGCCGGCTCCAACGCGCTGTAAGCACTGGAGCTGTAGAAAGGTGTGGAGGGGCAAATAACAACAGCTTTGGAGTGTGCAAAGCCATGGATTGTTGTTGTTGTTGTTAGTTTCCTTTTTTCTTCTTCTTCTTGCTGCTGCTCAGAAATCCAATACACGCAGCCGCGCATGCGTAGCAAGCCCAAATAACGACGTGCCTCAAGTACGAAGCACCAGCGCCAACAACAACAAAAACAACAATCATACGTATGATAAAAACATAGCCAAAGAAAAAAAAACAACAAAAGGCCTTATGAAAGAAAGAAAGACACAGTAGAGGAAAAAGGCAATAAGAGCCAAGCACTGTACACTGTTTAAAAGACTGCTGGTAAAAAAAAATAGGCAGGTGTTCACCTCGCGTGGGAAACACACGACAAAATCGGTTCTCACGATTCGAAAATCCGGCACATGCATATACACACACACATACACGTGCAAGGCATATTTATCCAGCCTTGCATACAGAGTAGATAGTGTTTTGTGCGGTGAGTGCTGGTGGAAAGAGGGGGCATCTGGTTGCTTGACTGGCTTGGCATACCTGCACCGCACAGAGAAGAAGCAAGAACAACAACTCAAACCACCAGCAATAAATGTATGGATGTACATACCCAACAACACCAATCAACCAACCACCACCATTCATTCGCTCAATCGTTGATCACACCAACTGACGCTCGATCGTCATACGGGCATATTTGTGCATCGGTATGTTGCTGTCGCTCCTGCGTACGTGTATGTGTCTGTCTTGGCCGCATTTGTTATGCATCAGCTACATTATAAGGTGCTTATCAATGTTAATGCATATTACTTTTGACATTGTTGTTGTTTTAGCTTTTTTGTGTCGTTATGCGTTTTTTCGTTTCGTTTTAAATTTGCGTTGGTTCGTCCCTTGCGCAGTGTTGCCAGCAATTTTTCGGGAAAAAATCTGTCAAGTGAAGATGAAATCATGAAAAAATCGGGAAAAAATATACATATATGTATGTAAAACTTTTTTTAAAACAAATATCTTTTTACAAGCTTTTATTTAACTTGCTCTGTATGTATGTATGTATGTTTGTTAGGGGCGAATCTTGCAATAAATTTTTGACCAACTTCCCGATGACCTAGAGACTTGAAACTTCACAGTTGGCTCAGAAACCAATGACAGTGCACTATGAGTTAATCCGATAGGTGGCGCAGAAGTCGAAATATTTGGTAAAGCAGCATTTATTATCCGATTCGTTTATTTTTGGAAAGCTTGTTTTAAAAATATTCATTTTTACTATTAACTTATTTTACGAATTTAATTGAAATAAAACTTAAATTGTTTATATCGCAAACAAATTTATTAAGTGCATAAAGTATGTATCTACATATCGAGCTCAAACCACCAAAAAGGCGTAAGCGAAATTTTTTTCTCAAAATTTTATTTTTGATTCCGAAATGCATCTAGGTTTTCTAGGAACCATTCTGCATCAAAAGGAGAATTTTGAAAAAATGTCCCTTATGTCTTTTTGCCGATTAGGGCTCGATGTACATATGTAATAAACAACCAAAAAATCAATACTATAATATTATTTATGATAAAAAATCATTGGTAATTTTTAACCGGTATTTTAGGATTTCCATATTTTCGATCATCCCTAATCGTTATTTTGTGCATTTTATTTCTTCGATCATTGTTAATGGTTTTTATTTGAATTTTATATTTTCGATCATCTCTATTCGTTGTTTTGTGATTCCCATATTTTTCGATCAAAAATGCATAATCATACTTTTTGATTTATATTTTGTTCGAACATTTTTAAACGTGATAATAGAGTTTTTATAACCGCTTCAAATCTCTTATGATCTAAACAATTAAAATAAAGGTTATATTATGATCGAAAAAATAAAAATCATAAAGAAGCATTTAAAAATATTTGGAAAAATAAAAATAAAAAGAAAAACGATAAAAAAAAAGAAATATATTATTATAATTGAAAAAATAAAAACTGTAAAACAACGACTAACTGATCGTAAAAATATATGTAAATTAAAAAAAAAAATATTTTGCAATTATTTTAAAATAAACATCCTTTATAATAACAACTATTTTCGCTCCCTCATTTAACTAGATTTAACTGTTTTTTTATGAATGTCAAGCTAACATAACCATTGCAAAAAGTTGCAAGAAAAACGCGGTATATAGAATAATCAATTTTAATATACAAAAATAAAAAATTTGAAATATCAAAATTAAAACAAAATTTAAATTTCATCGTATTATTCGATTAAGTTTAGCTCACAAGTGTTTAAGTACTTTTTTGATTAGATGCATAAATTCTGAGAAAATAGTTCAAAAGATCCGAAATTTTTATATTTTGGCGACGGTGCACAAACCAAGAAACCCTAAATATACAAAATTTCGAAAAATAAAAAGACCCAACATATTCTGTGTAAACTTTTGAGTTCAAAAATTGCTTAGAAATTTTTTTATTTAGGTATTTTTATCTAAGAAAATAGCGTTCCACATTTGCTCTTGAACCACAAGTGCTGAAGTTTTTTTTTTATATGGAATTTAGGGTTCATTTTAAAATCTTCAACTTATTATTTTGACTATACATATTTTTTTAAAAAAAGTATTAATTTTGAAAACAAATCTTTACTGCTGGCAACACTGCACTTGCCTCGTTGAAGCGTTAAAGCGTCAAAGCGTCAGTCAGCCAATTGGCTATGTGTCTTCGCAAAGGGGCCAAGCGGCGTTAAATGGCAATCGTTTTCGAACTTTTTTTCCTTTTCGAAGTTATTTGCTTATGGTATTTTTTAATTTTCGTGGAGCTTGTTGCGGGCGCGTGTTAACCACAAGCGCTACCATTGGCATTGCAGGGCGGTTCACGTATGTACACGTTCTTGCATATCGAAGTGTACAACCCATACAAGTGGTGTGGGAGTGTGCTACTTAGTTAGTTGGAACCTGCGCTCGCTTGTCGCTGGTTGCTGATCAGTTGGCTGATTGGGTGGCTTGTTCGCATGGCAGTTGGCGTTGAAGTTGCAGTTGTTTCTCGATTGTGTTTCGATTTTATTGAAGGACATTTATTGCATGTCTTTGTTTGTGGCTGCGATTGTGTGGCTACTGTATTTTTAGTTGCTACCTTAATGAAGTTGTTTGCAGGTTGCTGTTTGTTTTCGTTAACTTTTTCCTCGTTTATCTCCTTCGACACGCTTGTAAAAATTGGCACAGAAGTTTGTATGTGGTGGAATTGGGGGTTAGCATGTTATTTTTTTCCCCAGGCATGGCGGATAAGCGAGACCAAAGGATTATGATTTCATAAGAATTCCATAAAGCAATTTGGCGAAACACCAAAGGTTCCAACAGCAGGGCGAATTTCTGTGAGAAAAAACACAGAGACTTATATGTAGGTGAAATACAATGCCGGCGAACAGCGAACTCACCACAACGAAATTCAAAATTAGAACACTCGAAAGCATACAGATATTTCCATACGTCACATACGTGACAGTCGTACGTTTCGATGAGATAAAAAAAGGAAAAACCTTTGTTTTCTTGTACTTTTTTTAGACCCTTGTATAGCATATAATTAGCGCTATATTTAACCGTGAAATGAAAACAATCGAACCGCATGGCCCTTATATAAGCAATTAAAGAGAGTGTCGTTGGGAAGGACCTCAAGGCGTCGTTTGAGACCAAACAAGGGTTTAGACAAGCATCGTTAGAGTTGCCATGTGTGTGCCATGAAAGCAAGGGCGTCCACGAACACAATGGAAGGACCAAGTGAAGAAGGTCCTGTCCGAACATGAGATGAACTACTGGCGCAAATTTGCAAAGGAGAGAGTCAGCTGGCGAACTTTTTTGTTATCGGTCAAAAACCCACAAGAAAATTATTTTATTTATGACTTTTTTTAATTTTAAATGAAAAATTTCTTTTTGATTAAATTTTTGGGAACGTATTTTATTTTGCTTTTCTAAGTAATATTTTTTTTTTAATATGTATTTTTTTTAACTTTAAGAAACCTATTTTATTTATGCCTTTTTTAATTTTAAATGGAAAACTTTTTTCATTTAATTTTTGGAAGGTATTTACTTTTTTTCTAATTAATATGTTTTTTTTTTTAATTTAATTTCGTTTTAGTTTTTAGAAATTATTTTTTAGAAAGAAAATTATTTTGAAATTTCATTTGATTTTTAGAAATTTATTTTATTTATTTTTCGTATCTTAATCCATTTTTTTTTAATTAAATTTTCTTTAATTTAATTTTAACAAACGTATTTTCTCTTGTTTCAGTGGAATTTATACATTTTATTTTCTCTTAACTTTTCAGTTTTATTGTTTTAAAACAAAATTTTTTTTTATTTCATTTATTTTTTATAAAATAATTTTCTTTAGTTTTTAGATTTAATTGTTTTAAAAAGAACAAACTTTTTCGTTTCATTGGATTGCTATCTATCTTATTGCCTTTTAAATTAAGTTTGTTTGATTTAATTTTCTTTTAATTTTTAGAATTTATTTTATTTTTAAAGAAAAGTATTTATTGTTACTTATTTTATTTGTAGAAATTTATTTTATTTAACTTGAATTTGTTAAGTTTTTTCTTTTTTAGATAATATAATTTTCTTTTGATATTTAGTTTATATCGTTTTAAAAAGAATAATATATCTATTTTTTTTTTAGTTTAATTTTTAGAAAATTTGCCAATTTCTAAGAGTCTGCAGACTGATTTGTCTCGACCACCATATACTATATTCGACAATGTACTTTTTCGAAGTAATTATACATAATTTGAGAAAAAGTTCCTAAATACCAAAAATGTATGTACGAAAGAGAGAAAAGATATTTCAAGATAGTTGCCAGCAACGAAAGCTTTTTGTCTGGTGAATTGAAAAAACGTTGCCACAATTGTCATGTAAATATATTTTGGCTGTTCACCTCGAACATTCGAAGAACGCATAACTTCTTGAAATGGATCTACAAATTAGCTTCCATACTAGTGTTATTTTAAAGCTAGGGATAATGTGTTGTACATTCGAAAAAAGAATTTATGCAATTGAATTGATTAAAGCAACGATTTGTAGCTTCATCACTGCACATTCGGTAATTCAAGAAAATTTTAGAAAATCAATTTTCACTCATACGTGACAGAATCGTTTTACTCTAATTGGTTACGAATTTACTTAAAAGTGTGTCGAATACAATACTCGATACGTATGATCTCAGTAATCTTATGCTTGTCCGGTCTATTGCGCGCGCACTTTAATTACCAACGTCTGTTTGTGGACGAGAGGAGTTTCCACTCTCTAATTTATTACACATGCATAACGAAAATCACCTCCTCCTTCTCTGCTAACTCGGCTAACTGCACTATCCTCAGCGCGCATCCCGCTGAGTAACGTAACTTCCAGAGATCAGATTTATGCTCTAACAGATTTACACGTACTTTCCTAGCAGTAGTGAGGGACACTCACCAACAAACATATTCGTTCATATGGGCAAGTGTGCGTCTTTTAACGGTCACGGGCACTCTGCTGGTGCTATTGTGGACAATCACTGTGCACTGCGCACATCGCTGAAATGCACACGTGCAACGCAGGTTCAAGAAGATTGAGGTGGAAAAAAAAAATGCCTGCACTCAGCTAGGGGCGCTCAGGTTCATGCAGGCACAGCAAGACCTTAAATTCAGGTTGCTGTGATACAGGTACGTCTACACCTTTTACGCTACTAAGGAAGTTTGTTTGTATGCCTATGCGAAGACAAGTAAATGTTGATCCTTGCACAGGACTTTGCAAGCGTGGGAAAGGTAAACTGCACTGACTTGCTGTAACTGGTGTGTGTTGTATGGATATTTACTTATGTATATTTGAGCAAGGTTGTTTGTTTTACATGCAGGCTTACATTCATACATTGTATGCTCCCTCATGTCCATGCATTTGTTGTTGTCATTTGTGTTAAAGGACTTTCCGGTGCACATGTGTGCCACAGCGTACAATATTTTTAGCATTTCAACACGTATTAACTGCCACAAATCCTGCAAAGTGACAGCGTTGCTTTGTTCTTGAAATTTTGTGATGTACGTTTATTTCATGGCACAACAGTAATTATGTGCATATGTACAAACATACGTACATGTGTATATTTAGTATACGAATACAAGTCAGAGCAAGAAGCACAAGTGAGTAGTAAATTTTATGAAACTAAAATAAACACCAAATATCCAATTGTAAGTGGCACATAAATGTTGCACGTGTGCGCAACACAGACCGCATAGGGTGTGCATTGTTTTTTTTTACGGCTATTTTTTGCTGATAGCCCAACAGGAACTTTGCGTTGCACAGTGTGGCAAGTTTTGGCAATAGATAGTATACTACAAGAAATAGTCTACAGGTTCAAAGTATTTATTTTAAATAAATAATCCGAAAAGTTTTCAGAAATTCTTTTGCCATATTTTATAAAAGTAGTAGGAGTTTAGGCAAATGCTCCTGTGCAGGTTGATCACGACAAATGTCAGTGAGAACTCGGCTTCAAGGTATGTGACAAGGGGCACAGCGCAGGGTGGCGTGCTCTCACCACTCCTTTGGAACTTAACCGTGAACTCCCGAAATGGTAAGCGACAAAGTTGTGGCTTATGCGAATGATGTAGCCATCGCGTATAGGGCAAAGTTTCCGCAAACTCTGATGTCGAGGGCACTTCGCGATGTATCAGCATGGTCCACGCGCTGTGATCTCTACGTTAACACGGAGAAAGTGGAAAATGTTCGCTTTGCGGGAAGACACAAAACACCGCTACTGACTCCGACTGAACTAAGCGGCCGACTCTTAAGCTTTACGAATAAAGCGAAATTCTTAGAGGTCATCTCGACAGAAAACTGAGCTGGAAGGAGAATATAAATAGTTCAGCGGATTTGTGCAAGAGAGGGCCATTGGTATGAAATGGGGGTTGAGCCCGAGTATATGTCGCTGGATTTACACTGCGATGGTCAGACCGATTCTTGAGCCTTGAGCAGAGGATTAGTATGATCTGCATTAGCGGAGCAATCCGGACTACGCCAAATGATGCTTTAAATGTCTTTTTGGAACTTCTGCCACTAGTGGGTCAGCAGATGGCATCTATTGTTGTACTCCGGTTAAGAGAAACAGAGCAATGGGAATCGGGATTGCTGGGTTACTCTTTGCATTCTGGACAAATATAGCTTTCTTTCGAGCTATACAGACCATTGTGTTGAAACTCTGTCAGGAATGGGCAGAAAACTACTATACTCCATCCGGTTGTAACTTTCACAGATGGTTCAAAAATAAACGGTGAGGTAGGAGGGCGATTCTTCTCTCGTAGCCCTGCCCCGAGCCGTTCATTTCGACTACCAGACTAGTGTCTTCTAGGCTGAAGTCTCAGCCATAATGGAGGCTATAAACGAACTACGTACTCCTTTAAAAGGTAAAGAGGTGCTCATCTTTAGTGACAGCCAGGCAGAAATTAAATTAAATCAAAAATTGTGCTGGAATGCCGCCGATCTATGCAAGAGATGGCTAAGCAGAACAGTTTAAACCTCATTTGGGTTTCCGGTTATGGGGACATAGAGGGTAACTGTAAGGTGGACGCATTTGCGAGGGGGGCAAGCTACTTTTAAGAGAATTTATCTATGCTAGCGCGAGCGATAGTTGGATATAAACTACGACCTGTCGAATTTCTAGGCAAACTTGGCCTAGATGGGATCTAAAAAGGTTTCGAAGCTTATATTCTCCAAAGAGAGGGGATATATCTCACACAATTCGTGCTCCAACAGACCACTGCCTTATTGGTTAATGGCTCGGAGTGCCTTACCATACATGCTGCAGAAGTCGGCAGAACTATGAGGCGTTGGAGACAGTTGTCCACTGTCTCTGTGACCTTGACAAACTGAGAGATTTAAACCCTAAGTGTCTGACGAGTTTCGTCAAGGATTCAAAATGGTTTAGCAGTGGAAATTCTTAGTCGTGGTAGCACAATGGTCCTTCAGCTCCCTGCGTAGTAGTGACAGCCACATCTACATACCTACCTATGAATGTGGTTAAAAACAGTGCTGCCGCATCAAACAATTTTTTTTACAAGCTTTGGTTAGGTTTTGCTGGCTGACCATATGACCTATGAATCAATACTTTCACGCAATGTTAAAGAACATTGCCGTTCCTTTAGCAAAGTTTAATAGACCGTGGGCTCTTTTTTTGAAAGCATATCCGCTTGGCGGTACATGAGCATAACTTGTGATATTTTTATTTTCCCAAGAGGAATTGGTATATTCATCACTGGTGCGGCATCTAAGAGGACGCCCTCCTTGGCTAGCTCGTCAGCTTTCTCGTAACCTGCCACACCCTTGTGTCCTGGGTGACCAGCCCTCTTTAAAATCCGCGACGGTGATCGAATTGGTTTCATATGCAAGTGCAGCCTTAACGGCCGTCTAACTAACTGCAGTTGTTACTCCTTCGCCCATTTTAGAACCATCTGTGTTGACGTGCGTTGCGCCCACGCCCTTACGTCAACCGTCAACTTCTGTTGTAGCTTCTAGAAACCCTTCGAAACTTAGAAGCGTGATCACATAGTCTATTCGGCCGGTTAAGAATGAAGTTATGCTACTGTAACGATTTTTCTACAAAATGCCCACAGAAAATCCTCCTCTTATGAAAAGTTTAAGGCCACCCCAATCGTTTTGGACAAGGTCGATTTATAAAGAAAGATCACCACATTTTGAAATTCTACGTCAAGGAAGGCAAGGTTAAAAAAAGGCTTCGTTTTTTTCTATGTGTCAAAAGATCCGTTCATGAAGAGTTCGAGCAATCGCGATGAAGGTTGTGTCACCTTGACTTGACGGACCCAGTCACCGGAACCGAACACCATTATACCTGCCTGTTACAATAGACCTGTGAAGTGCCATGCCGTTGGTTAGCCTCCATCTACGCCTGTGTGGGGTGCGCGGTTATGCTGCGACGGCTGGGAGAGTGGTGGGAGTGTGGTTTAAACCGAAGGTCGGTGAAAGTTCGTTTATTTATTTATACATATATTCCCGCAAGGATTCCAGACCAACCAATGCCTCTTTGTTTATGCTAAAGACTTCGTAGTGGCTGATTAACTTGCATATGAGAGTGTTCCCTGTTATCGGCTCCAACATTAAATTTTCTATGTTAAACTTGGTTTGGAGATAAGTAGGTTTCAATAAATGATGCTGAAAAAGCTCAACGACGAAACCAACTCGTCTCTAAACGATACATTATAGTACACATCTGAATAGAGGCTTGGGTTCGAAGCCGAACATACTGTAACATAACTATCGCCGCAAAGTGCAGCCGCTACTTTATTTGCCGGCTAATTGTTCCACAAACAGTGGACTTGCCGTGCTCGTAGCCATGTATACAATCGTAAGGTGGTCTAAAGAAGCATTTCGTCGTTTAAAGTACAAAACCGCGTATCGTCATTCTGCACAACCGCGTAACTGACATTGGCTGCCAAAAATTGGATTTGCTCACACAAGCTCTTGGCTCAGTCCTTATCCATTCGTCCTGAAATATACTAGCCAGAAATGCGATTGCTTTATAAAAAAGAGAACCATTTTGAAATATGAGTGTTTTTACGCTCTAGAAGATAATTTCTACAGCTTCATATACGCGATTTTGCACTTTAAACGACCATTTGCTCTCAAAGGATTCACAGCTGAGACCTCTATCAACATCGAGATTGGGTTATAACACTATTCTGTCGAGAACAATTGGTTAGATTCTTGAAGAGACCGACTTAGTCAGGTTTATTTACGGCATTCCATGTGAACGAACCATTCCCGCAAAGAAGTGACTCCATCCATCAAAGGGTAAACAGAGCAATCCTTTCAGATATTTTTTTCTACACTTTCTGGGACTGGGGTCGTAAGCAAGCTGCTAGTGGAGCTGGATAGGAAAAACTTTCGATTGAGTGCCCAATTATATGACGTGGATTCGAAGGTAATTGAATTTTGCGGACTCACTTTGCGCTTTCTAAAAAGAGTCAAGCACTCTTAAAGTTTATAGATCGTGGAAGCCAGTAAAATTTTACATGGATGGAGCCAGCGGGTTCAAATCCTGCTACATGCAATCCTGATGATAGTAAAAATGTCTGCTCTTCAGAGTCCAATTTATATCGAGAAGAATTGTTAATCACATTATCTTTGTAATGTGAGTTTATGCCATTCGATACGATACTAGGGTTCTGATGCTCAACTCCAAAGATCTATCGAGTAATAAATTTAGGTATCGAATGCCAAAGGTATCGATATGGTACCGGATCGTATTGAAATTCGTGTCCAAAAGCATTTACCATGCATGGCCGCATTTTATTAGAGTATTGCCCACTGTGCGCTCTATTGCTGTCACGCCGTTATCATCAACACTCCGAAGGGGGCTGCTCCGACATTCATTTGTCACGGCGCGACCCAATGAGGGTAGATAGATATTATGTGTCACTGTGGTCGGCGAGACAAGTGTTTGTCACGTCTTGCCGTCATTGTTTATTAAAAGATTTGAGCACGAAAAGCAGAGAGATTTCGTTGAACACCAACGGGCGAGTCTGCAAGTGGCCACCAATTTTTCTATGGTAATATGATCGGCCGGTCCACAAACAGTAATGGACCCACACGAACGAACTCTTTTTACGCATCAACACAGTGACGACTAGCCAAGCGAATGCGGGTGTGCGACTATCGTTGATCATTGCTTGCAGCGGTTTTTCAAGTAGAATACTGTGGTGGCGTGGCTATATTTTCATTCCAGCTAACTCACTTCAAGTTGTCCGCCTCAACTGGCCCGTGCTAGCGCGTGGTTTTTCTTCCTCATCTGGCGCGCATGCTCGTTAGCACTTGAGTTCTGTGTCGTTTGAATTACATTCCAGTGAAATATTCGCAAGCCTTGCTTTGAAGTTGTAACAATAGTTTACTGCTAACATTTTTAGTAGCTGTATCATAGCAAGTAACCTAAATACTTAGTTAGGTTGTGTGCCACAAGCAGGGCTCCTTCAAGTGCGTGCCACAGACCACAACATAATCAATTTTCAAGACAATAGTGTGTCCGCATAATTGCTTGTGACGCGTCGCCGCCACCGCCGCCACTGCGTTTCCAAGCAGCCGGTTGCGATTATTCAGACTCACTCAGCCGTTGTTTTTTTGGTGACTAACTGCTTCAATTACGTGAGCTCGAGCACTCAATTTTTTTTTTTGTTTTGTGGCATTCTAAAATGTCTTAAATAAACATTGTTGCACGCCCCCTGCCGCGCACCAGCGCTGAACTAGTAGATCACAGTATTTCTGCTATGTTCGTCTGTCATTTCATTTTCCAAAATATTAATCGTTGCTTGGAGCTCACAAGTGTATAGAGTCTCGTCTGATAAGCGTAGCTCCGCTTGTGGCCACATGCAACTTGTTTATTGCCTGTCGCCGCACTCATCCATTTGTCTCTTGTGTCACGTGTCTAGACGCTTGTTTGCGATGAAAGCAAACGTGATTTTCAAGTGTCGCCCTTTGGTTTTTTTCTAGCGGCGCAAATTATCAGTAGCCAATGCGCGTTGCTTATCTTAATCCTAGTCTTAGTTTTGTACATAATTTAAGTTGGATTTTAGTTGGATGACGTAGTATTTTTTTTTTTTTTGAAAAAGGTTATCAGTAGGCATGACAGTCTCTAAAAGCCGCGTTTGTTGTTCTAATTCTATTTTTGCATTTACTCAACTGTTTGCTTATCTACAACTTTTTTAGCTATTCACATTGGCTTACTTTGATAAGTCAATGTGTCACTTCCTCTTTGTTGCTCAACTCAATTATTCAAGTTTATTTTCCAAAAACCAGCCCTATGTTTTGTTGTCTTGTCCTGTTTCATTTATTAATTTGGTGCTCGTCGTCCTTTGTCCCTTTAGCCAAATTGAACTCCTTAAACTATACAGCTCAAATAACTTTTGCCCGTCAATCACTCATCCAAATTATTCACACAAATTGTCTGCAAAATAATTCCCATATCCGAGAAAAAACACAATTAAGTCGCGACTAACTGACGACATACCTCTTAAGGATATGTCCCTTTTTTATAAATTGTTCGCAATTAGTACTGCGTGCTAATTATTTTGCTCAAGGCTGGAGGCAGACGCTTGGATTATCTAAAAGTATGCTGTGACTCCGCTTTAATTGTTGAAGATTTTTCTTTGATTGCTGTGGTGTGTGCCTCTATTGAACATCTTACAGGGTAAATAAGTACTCATGAAAATAATCGAAAATCATAGTTACATATACGTAAATAGGTAGCGTTAGAAATTAGACAATAATTTTATTTCACTTTACTGATTTTGTCGGAACCAGTAAACGTCTTTTTCAAAACCACTTCGGTAATAGTTCAGTAACATTTCGTGACTAGTTGCAAACTACCCCAAAATGATCCCAAACTAAATCGTACTGAAGTGGTTGTGAACTTTCCCAGAAATTATCTCGAAAAAGTCTTGAAACGCCCCTGAAATGATCTCTTACTATTCCCAAATAACCACGAATAAGTCCGGTACAAGTACTCCTGAATTAGCCCCAAAGTGAAATGTTCCTTAAATAGTTCCTTAAATAGTGCTGAACTAATCCCGAAATCACGGTGAACTATCCGGAAGTGGTGCTGAAATAGTTCTGAACCTGTTCTAAATGGTCCTGAACTAGTCCCAAAATTAACCCGAAACAGTCCTGAGCTAGTGTCAAATGGTCCAGAACTAATTCCAAAATAGTACCGTAATAGTCCCGAAACGGTCCCGAAATAATCCCGAACTAGTACGAAAATGGTCCTGAACAGGCTCCGAAACGGTCGAAGAAGTCGTGAACTTGTACCAAAATGATCTCGAACAAGTCTTGAACCATCCCAAAATGATCCCAAAATATTCCAGAAGTCCCGAAATGGTCCTGAACTAATCCCACATGATCGCGAAGTAGTGCCGAAATATTCCTGAATAAACAGGTCCCAAAATGATCCCGAACTAGTCCCCAAATGATCCCGAAGTAGTCCTGAAATGGCCCTAAACTAGTCGGTGAACTAGACCTGAAACGATCCTCAAATAGTCCTGAACTACATAGTCTAGAAATTTGTATGTGCCCACACAAGAAGCAATCACAGATTTTCTGTTGAATTTATGCATATTTGACGTTTACACCTCTCAAACAAAGAATTACACTAGTACTAGGGATTATTAATTTGAGTTTTAACCAGTTTGGTAAAATTTTCTACCACACGCCGCAGCTCCTCTAGTGAAATTAGATCCCGTTGCACGAATAAGGTAGAACACACTCGATAGTTTTTCCATCCAAAATCTTGGGGAGATTTCCAAATTCACCATTACTAACCTAAATAAATTCATCGAAAAATCCAAATGATTTGACGAACCCAACGAATCATGAAAGCAGGGTTCCAGAGGAAGCGTATCAAAATGGCACTTGAGCTTTAATTGGGTCCTGGGAATGTACTCAGTCGACTCTTCTACCAAGAAACTAACCAGATCCCATTGACGGGGCAATGATTGCATTAGCGAATCCAAAGGCCTGTTCTCGAAAATTGACCTATTGCTGTTATCCATGGGAAGCGGAGTTCTGTTGGAGTGTCCATTCCTGTTCACCAAAATGTTGTTGGGCCCAAGGAAGTACCATGTTACGCCGGTAAACTTCATTACTGATTTTAACCACTGATCCACGTACATTTTTCCAAATGCACAAATCCAGACCAAAAGCATCACAGATTTTGGCGGCGCCCGGTGGAACAGCTTCATGGATGAGCTTCAATGAACGCGCTTTTTGATTATCTGGCGGTGCCTTCGAAGGTTGACAGTTGGTTTTATTCCATACCCATGCGGCCACTTTCATGGCCAAGTCCATAGTACCGCTGTATTGCTTTGGAAACAGTCTGGCGATGGACATTGTATCCGGAGAGCTCATGACCAAAAACTCATCAAGGGTGCCTGCCAATTTTAATGATTTACAACAATAAAATACACTACAAAATAATAATTTTTAACCTGATAACCAGGCAAGTGTGAACAACCTTATTGTAGAATCTGGCCTGATGGCACCAAAACTAACGCAGAGTCAGAATCTGAAGTCTATAGTATATCGAATGTATCGGGGAGAATCTTAGAGTATCAAGCAGAGGTATTTTCAATAATCAAGGCCCAATTGTGGAAAATAGGTAGGCAAACAGAAGAACTTTGGTCTTATTAAAGTTGCTCCTTAGGACTGATGGCTTAGCTTCTCTATCTGGCGCATTATACATTTTAGGCAGATTAGAATGTGCTTCAGTCAGTGTGATGATCTGAGTTCATCGCACTGCTGGACAATGACCACAGTGTTTATGTGGTCAGTGTAGGAGAACTCCGCGCGTAAGCCGGAGAGTTGTCGATAGTCGAGTAAATGTATTACCTTCGCTATGATCTTCGCTACCCTAGGTAAACAGAGATGCCATGCCAGTTATCACAATCCCCCAAGTCACCCACTCATCTGGGAGGCAGCCACTTTTTAACGAGCGGCTGCAACAATTCCGCGGCGAGGTTCGGGTACACTTTAACTCTGTTGGTCGATCTTGTACCTCTTATAATCCGCTGCCCTTGGAGTTATGTGTTTGCAAATGGATGTGATTGATATCAACGAATTAATTTCCCTCATACAGAGCAACTTCTGTCATCTCCTTCAGTTTTCTTCAGTTTTAGCTTTCCGGATCTAATGCTGCAATTCAAAAAATAT
This sequence comes from Rhagoletis pomonella, assembly GCF_013731165.1. Classification (NCBI taxonomy): domain Eukaryota; kingdom Metazoa; phylum Arthropoda; class Insecta; order Diptera; family Tephritidae; genus Rhagoletis; species Rhagoletis pomonella. The sequence goes on along the minus strand of NW_023458555.1, from coordinate 18,306,071 downwards.
GTCATCTATTTATAAAGAAAAAATAATAATATTATTCAAGTGCACTTTGAAGAAATAGTTTTGGTATTAGAGTGGCGAAAAAAAAATTAAATAAAAAGATTAGATTTCGGATTATAGGTATTTAATATCGATACATTCGATCTTGCTAGCGTTTCAACTTGCGTGAACTTCAGCCACCACATTGATTAAGTTGCCAGTTAATTAACTCATCACCTTCTCATTTTGGTACACCATATGCTACCTTAAGTAATTATCTTTGACGAGAAAGTTCGATTTTGCTATGTCCTCCGGAGTATGCTGTGCTGCATCCATGTGTTCAACGCGTGGCCAACGTTCGCCACAACAACAAAAAATACACACGCAGCCGCAACGACACACAATTTGTCTTAACAACCCACACTACACCTACAAACAAGCAAGCAAAAAGAGAATGTGTTCTCAAAATCAAATATTAAAAAAGTGGCATAGCCTTCAAGATCATCAATAATAACAACACTAACGCCAACAACAAGCCAGCAAGCCTGGAAGCTTGAAGTTGCCACGCAGCAAACACGCGTACAAAAGGTCCTTAAACCACATATTGCTAGAAAGAACTATGTTGGTGAGTGTGTGATAAAAAATGAAAGGAAAAAATTAAATTAAATATGTTGATCGTTACTTGATCAACGATCATCACACATAATTGTAGCATTCATTTTCTGTTTTTTTTTTTTTTTTAGAATTTTCTTGTTTAACAAACTGCTGTGTTAATTTACAGCAACAATCAAGCAACTGGAGAAACCTCTAGCTTGAGCGCTTAAATCACAAAAAAAAATACAATCTATTTTAGTGTTTGCCTTGAAGTAGCAACAGAAGGAGGTATCCTTAGCTCATTTGCTGTCGAGTATAGGTGCCTTAAAAAGAGAATTTATAAAAAAACGCTCGTTTTATTGCTTCAAATGCCAACAAAACTTTGTCGAATTGCTTCCCACGATCACACAAAGGATCAGCAGCCAACAACTAGCCCAACCATAAAACTCTATCGAAAATTGATTGCTGCAACATGAGGCAAGTAAAGGCTATTAAATTACATGCATGCGTAAATATTCCTATGAACGAGCGATTAAAAAGGATAAGTGCACGTATGTATGTAGCGATCGAGTCGATCGTGGCAACAAATGTTCTTTTTCTTAAGATTATTTTCGTTAAAAAAAAATTTCTTTTTACTTTATTGCTTGCTTATGCGCCGCAGAGCTCCTTTATAAAGCACTCTTGCTTTGTAATTTTTAACAATTTTTTTTTAAATTTTTTCTAAATTTTTTTTTCTAACATCATCTCGCTCCTCCTTTCCTGCAGCAATAAATTGTGTGTGTGCGTATGCCATTGAAGCGTTTAAAATCGAAAATATTCTCCCACGATCGTTTTTCTATATAGAGTTTTTCAATTCTAAAGAGTCAGTCCCTAAGGATTCTCGAAAGAAATGCACACGTGTTCGATAAAATTCGGCAGTGCGTGCTTACTCCATGTTTATGGCTGATTTGCTATGTGTATGTGTGCACTTATTTATCTTAATTTTTTTCTAAATAAACCTGCTATTGTTGTTGTAGTTGTTGTACACTTTCATGCCATTAAGAATAAGATGCGGCAGGACACTTGGGTAGCAGCCACAATAACAGCAACGTGAAGCATACAAAAACCAAAAGTGATCATTAAATGGTCCAAGTGTTTGCTGCTAGCAAAAAAAAAAACAACAAAAAATAAAGAAAAATATATTGAAAAAATTAAAAGCAATGAAAGGAGGAAAAAAATCATGCACACAAAAAAAAGAAATACAAAACAATTGCCTGCTCCTTAAGGCAAAGCAAGGATCTGCTTGCAAAAACACGGCTTGCATTCAAAAGTGTGGGAACATGACCGTACGCGAGTTTCACACGATCCCAGAGACAGGATAAGCAGCCTCCGACATGAAATGAATTACTTTTATGCCCATTATCCTTATGGCAGCATAGCTCCTTTTCATCCTCATCCCGATCATCCGCAATCATGATCAACCGTGGTCCCCTTAGCAGTGCTAGCAGGTGCGAGCGAGCACGCCTGCGCAGTCTAACTCACTTGCGCACACACAGCAGGTTAAATCTCAAACACCAGACATCGGCCAGCGCATGCACAAACCCAACAACAATCAATAGCAGAGAGCAGCTCATCTGTGGCACTAAAAACGCACCTGCCATTTTTTATGTACGGATTTTTCAGCTCCTTTTGTGTCTGCGTGTTCCAGTGCATACAAAGATCGATCCTGCTGACGTTCCCACGATCCTGTCCGTTGGATCCGATCCGATCTGTTGGAATTTTACGCTGTCGCTCCGTATAGCAACTAAACCTTCTGGCTCCTTTGCCTGAATTGACCTGCTGTATGCGCGTTGTTGTAATCGCTGCCGTCGAGTTGGTGAGCAGCGGGATTTTTGTATAAAAAGCGAACGTACGACAGGACTCAACATCATTCAAGCGATAGCATTCGTGCAGCGAGCAACACAGCGAAGAGCCATAACCAAAAAGTCTGTGAAAATATTTTCTTCGTTTATTTTACAAAAAAAAATAAACTAACGAACTCATCACGAAATGTGTACCGAACAGTACGAGAACAACGTCAACATGACAGCCGAGCACCAGCTCCAACAGCGGCAAAAGAAGGTCAGCTATAGCATTAAACGTTTGTTGAGGCAACTCTTCAAACAGCAACAGAAATCAGAGCAGCAGAAGCAGCAACAAGAACTTATTGAAAATTTCGAAAACACCAACAAAGCTAACTCTTTGGAGTCGCTCGAATCATTGGAGAATTCCCGCAATGCCGATTTGGAGTCCGAAGCTGAGTGCATCTCTCTCGAATCGTCTGAGAATGATGCCAATGAACGTTTGGCTGCCTCCTGTGAATTGGAAGATAACGAATTTGCCGATATCAGCAGCGTGCCAGTACATTTTCTACGCACTGCCCATGGCACTTTTTTCTGGACCGCCAACAACGATTTGCCAGCCGATAACGATTTGATTGAACCATTGTACTGCAGCACTGGCAATCAGATCGCCACCACACAAATGCAAGATCGTTGGGCACAAGCTTGAGTGGGCAGCGCGCAAGAGAGAGGGTGAGAGAATGAAAGTGAAAGTGGTGTAACGATGCGCAACTAATGTCTTCCAGATCAGCCGAACTGATGTCTTCCAGGGCGCCATGAGATTTTGGGCCATGCTGAAACGCAAAGCTTTATTTGTTTGTGATATTTTGTTTGAAAAGAAAATAATATTTACAAGTATTTTTACAAGAGAATTAATTATATAATATAGAAAACAAAAAAAAATCCAAATAGTATTGGCTTCTTTTTTGTAGTTGGTGTGGGATTTGCTCGCGAATTGAGTCATTTCGGTATTGGCATAACAAATTCTTGTCTGTTCTGTCGTAAAAATTATCACTTCAGTAGTATTTGGCTTAGATTTCGCTTTTGTTTGTGTTGCTGTTTTTGTATTTAGGTTATTGCTCGTCAAACTACTGTCAATGCTAAGGGTTTCGCTATAGGTATATTTTTGAACATTTTCCTCTTCTTTTGTTAGCGCTGTAACGGTCTAAGCGATTATGGGCGATTCCAACAAATCACTCCAGTCGTTTCTCTTCTATGCCAACTGTTGCCAATTGGAAAATCTGAACGAAGTCTAGTTTTTAAAATACCTAATGTTTTCGTCGTTGATGTTGTGGAGAACTGGGCTTGAACCCAGGCCCTACGGAATGGTAGTGCGCACTGCTAACCACTAAACCACAGCGGCCGCCAATCTCTGCCATACTCTGGGATTAGTCTCAGATGAAATAAATTAAATTTGCCTTACTATAAGATTAGTCTCCGATGAAATTCTAATGCCCACGGCCTATGAACTGATTGGATGTTATTGGTGTTGCTATAAGCCTGCCAAATCCACCGTAAACAGACACACATATGTACATATGGGGAAGAGCTATACCTTCGTCGAATTTCAGTATCGTTCTAAAGGAACTTTGCCACACGGGCAATATGAACATTAAAAATCAAGAAAATTCTCTGGTCAATCGACATTCAGTTTCATAAAATTACAGTGACCATTTTGACGCGACAGACATTTTCCGTATTGCCAGTGAAAATTCGACAATTTGGTGGGTGTTTTATTTCATACAAATAATTGTCACCACAGTTTCACTTCCAAGAAAAATTTAATATTGTCGTTGGCAAAATTGTCGCCAGTCATGAAATTTATATGTAAGACAATTGAAAGGCAGTAGGTAAGATAGTTTGAAAGATTTTGTTTATTCTGGCACGTAAGTCTTACAAAAAATAAATCCCTTGCCAACTGTCTTGGTGAAAAGCTCCCTTGTCCAAGCACTGGCTACCAGTTAAGTGCTCCGAGGTTCGAATCTTCGGGCAGAATATTTTTTTAAATTTATTTGTTTTCCTTTTACAATAAATATTTTTTTTTTTGAATCTTTATTTTTTTTTTAAGCAAAATATGTATTTATTTTAAACTAATTTAATTTTTAAAATGGTGTTTTATGTAGTTTTTCTTTTTCGTATTTAAATATTTTCTTTTTTAAAATTATTTTTAAAATTTTATTGTTTTAAAAAGAAATAATTTTTTAATTTCATAAAATTTTTGAAAACTTGTTTTATTTTTAATGATTTTTTTTAATAAATATTCTTTTAGTGATTATATTTTATAGCTTCAAAAAGAAAAATATTTTTTTTTTAAATTCATTCGATTTTAAGGATAATATTTATTATGTTTTCTCTTTTTTATTTGTTTTTCTCTTTTAATTTATTTATTTTAACTTTTGTTATTTATGGCGTAATACAATTCCACTGAATTTGACCAGTAGATGGCCTTGAAGAATCAAGGATTCAGCGAGATTTTATTTTTATTGAATAGGTTTTTTTTGCTATTTGACCCTCAAATGACCTCGAACCTGACAGTATGGCGGTTAACGGACCTCAGCGAGTCGAAAACCGCATATGTATGTATGCATTTTAAGGTTTATTTAATGAATTCTTCCCTATCAAATGACCTCGAACCTGTCGTGGTGGAAGCTAACAAACTTCGGATTCGCATTTAGCGCGTCGAATAATATAGGCATATAAAGTTTTGGTTAAATATGCAGATTTTTTTTTTTTTTGTAAATCTGTGTAATCTTTTAATTTCTTTTGTTTTGTTCCAGTTCTGATACTTTACGGCATATGTTTTCCGCCGTTTTGGTACTAAAGAACGCGATTCAGTAGATTTGCCGCCATTTTGTATCTAATTGCTTATCGATGAATTGTTTTTCTTATTACTTGTTTCATAAACCCTCTAAACCGAAATTCCATTCCTTTTTTATACTCCAATAAATACTATACAATTTACGCCTTTTTTCTGGCCGGCCATAAGGTTGAGGAAGCAGAAGCCAGTCAGCGATATGAAGGCTGTTTATGGAGGATTTAAATTAATCCAATCACCATTTCTGTTTCCCTTTCAAACAGATAAACGATAAAACATACTTACACATGTGCACATGCATACATACATATGCATGTACGCGCCTGTATGAATGCTAAGGTCTTATAAGTAAAAAAAATAAAATCGAAACAGTTTTAAGTTCATTTACATGTTGACATAGAAATTTCATTTAAACAGCATTTCGATTTTCATTTTAGGTTTTTAATACATCTTCTTTAATAAATATCTTTTTCATCATTATCTATAATAGTTTGTCATCTTCTGCCCCTAATTTACGATTCATTTATACTTTGCTTATTAATTACTTGAGGTTATGGCGGCTACCACTTTTCTTACACTTCCAATTTCTTTTGTTAATTTCCGACACCATAATACCCATTTATCAATAAATTGTTGTTTGACTGCATACCCAGGTAGATTGCGCTTAGTTCTCAAAAAGATTCACAGGCTTGAAAATTATACATTTTCAAATGTTTGTGTGTACGCGTAGCTGCGTGCGTGTATATAATTTCACTTATTCCTTGTTTTGTTTTTCGGTTCTTTGTCTATCAATAACTAACCGATTTCGTTTGGTTGTCTGTAATTTTCGCCAGCTCGTTCCAATTAGTCTAATTGATGGGTTATTATAATACAAAATGACTGATCGCCGCTAGGTGTCACTGAGAATACAAAATTAACAATGATCCCACGGATTTTATTCGAATACTGCATAATTATGTATTTTATTTGAAAAAGTGGCATAAATCATTTCCAACTATTGTGCTTAAATGGTTGGCTACTTGTAACTGAAAACGTTAGCTGAGTTGACCCCAGGCCCATCTTTCTTCAAGTACAATTCGAAAAGAAAAAAATCAATATAGAAGAAAATAGTACTTACTTAAAAATTTAATGTTTTTATTTTTTAAAACAGAACCTAAAAATTAAGAGAAAATTAAGTAAAAAAATAAATAAAATAAGATCCTGAAAATTAGTTGAAATAGAAAAATATAATTTTCTTTTTAAAACAAGAAAATCATGTACACAAAAAAACAATGAAAATAAATAAAAAATTATTCTAATAATTAAATAAAATTAAAATATAAAATTTGTTCTTCTTTAAACAACAAAATTTAAAATTAGAAAGAAAAATCAACACAGCAGAAAATAGTGCTTACTTAAAAATTAGGTGTTTTTTATTTTTTAAAACAAAATCTAAAAATTAACTGAAAATTAAATTAAAAATATATATACAAATAAAATAAAATAAGATCCTGAAAATTTATTAAAATTGAAAAATATAATTTTCTTTTTGAAGCAATAATATCCCAAAATTTAAAAGAAAATGTAGTAAACACAAGCAAAACAAATTGAATCAAAAAAGGAAATGGGTGTTTAATTAAGTTTCTAAAAGTTAAATGAAATTGAAAAATTCTTTTTAAACAATAAAATCTAAAAATTAAAAGAATATTTAACCAAGTAAAAAAAAAGGATTTAAAAAAGAAAAAACTAAAATAAGTTCCTAAAAATGAAATGAAATAAAAAAAAGTTGTTAAAAAATACATAAAATGATTTTCTAAAATTCAAGTGCAATTAAAAAAATATATATTTTTCGTTGTAAAACAATAAAACCTAAAAATTAAAAGAAGATTGGTTTTAAGAAAAAAATTAAAAAAAAAGAAAAAAATCCGCTGCGCGGGGATTCGAACTCAGATCTTTCGAATGGCACGCCGGTGAATGAGGGAGCTTTTTTGCTAAGACTTTTGTGCTAGAATAACAAAAGTTTGCCTTTGATTTGCCTTACGAAAGAATTTTTAATATCTTATCCAGCTCACCAAAACTCATTAAACTTTTACTATTTCCATTCTGCCAGTAGAATAATTTTAATTTTTTTATTGTCGAATGTAGGTGACAAGAAAAATTTAAAAATCACGACCAAATACGGCCAATTTTTTTTTTTGGAAATTGCCTTGCACAAATGTCTTAGACTCTCTTCTTCTTCTTCTTTGGCGCTGTAACCGCCTAAGCGATTTTGGCCGAGTTCAGCAAAGCAAGCCAGTCATTTCTCCTCTCTGCCAACTGACGCCAATTGGAAACGCCAAGTGAAGCCAAGTCCTTCTCCACCTGATCTTTCCATCGCAGTGGGGGCCTCCCTCTTCCTCTGCTACCACCAGCGGGTTCCGAGTTGAATACTTTCAGAGCTGGAGCGTCGGTGTCCATTCGAACGACATTACCAAGCCAGCGGAGTCGCTGTATTTTAATCCGGTGCACTATGTCCATATCGATGTAAAGCTCATACAGCTCATCATTCCATCGTCTGCGGTACTCGCCGTCGCCAACGCGTAAAGGCCCGTAAATCTTCCGCAAAATCTTTCTCTCAAACACTCCAAGAGCCGCCTCATCGGATGTTGTTCTGCGCCATATACCAGCACGGGCATGATGAGTGACTTATAGAGCGTGGTTTTCGTACGTCGAGAGAGGACTTTACTTGTCAAGGGGCTCACTTAGGCCGCGATCGTTGGTGTTTTGTGATACCGTATCGTACGATAACTGGTAGGTTAAAGCGAGAATCACTGAGTGCCGAGAAAAAAGTTTCGCAGGTGACAGATGTTGGTCCCGCAGAGCTTCTCTGGATCAGTTAGAAAGTACGAGACCAGAGACCTAAGCCCAAATATAGTAAAAGCTGGGCGACAAAAGTGGTGCTCTATCAGTACAGCCTAAGTAGATCCCTAGCCCGCGCTCGATCCACCTACGGTCAGAAATACCTTGCAGTGTCATATGCCCTGGTCTTCCCCCAGCGTTTGCTGGGTTGAGACGACACCCTTCCTTCCAACCGAAGTCCACAACAAGTAGTCAGGGGAACTAAAAATCTTGGCGACGCTGGCTCGAGGGTGTGGCCTCTGGGCAGCTCATCTGCCACGCAGTTTCCTGTGATATCATTATGGCCTAGCCCCCATACAAGTCTGACAAGTTAATATACCGATGCAACAGAGTGTGAATTAAGTCGTTTCCCTTCGATCATGCCGTAAGTGAGCCCAGCGCTCTGATTGCCGCCTGGCGTCTGAGTAGATGTTAACCTCCCTTACAGCCAGAAGATATAACAGCAGTAAATCGTGTGCTTCCTTATTAGCACCAACCAAGCCTAAATTTAAGGTTGCTCAAAAGCTCCCTGGATAGTACCCTCCACTAACCTCTCCGACAAGCTTCCAGCCATCTGTGAAAAAGTTCACAGGTTCCTCCTTCCAACCACTGCTCCCGCTCCACTCATTCTTTTATGGGATGTGCATGGATAAAAAGCCAACTGATGCTAAACTAGTCACGCAACGTTCCGTGGTATCAGGGATGAAATCGAAGCCCAAAGGCTAATTAAAGGGTCTGAACCGCGAGTCAGTCAGGCAACCATTGCTCCTTAGTCGGCAGGCGCTATGTTAAGCATGACGTTAAGAAGAAGGGTGGGAGTAGGTCTGAATGCTCACACCCCTATTGCGAGTGTCGACTGGCAGTAGATAAACGACTATTAAGCGATTATCGATTATCGATGGTATTGTGAGTGTCGCTTAGTCGCTCAATTAGCGACTGTGAATACTTTTTAATCGCTCATCCTTCTATTGCTGTTTTTTAGTCGTTGGAGTTTGCGTTTATAAAATTTACATAAGAAAGTGGTACTATAATGGATAAAAAGTAAGTCAATTGAATTGGAAGTTGTAAAAAATTGTGAAATATACATATGTATGTACATATGGGTCTGAATTACAGATCAAAAATTGTAAGCAACAAAAGGCAACTTGCGCGGTTGGTCGAGCTGATGCAGGAGAGTGAGGACATAGGCAAAGGAATTTCCGTAAAGAGCAGTGGAGGAAGCTCCGCTTCTTTTGTGAAAGATATACAATATTTCTTGTGCATATAATTCCGGCTACGCCATCCACAGTGTTTTTGCGCAGAACCAACATCAAAGTTTACAAAATACTGCATAATTTATTAATTAACTAGTGCTCGGAAACTTGAAATCTTTATGTTAAATTAAAGATTAATTCTTTCACTACACTTGTATGTTAAAGTTTTAAAACTCGGGTCACGCGTTTGGACACAAATACTCAACATCCTTGTACAAATAACTAAACGGTACCGTACTTCTTAAACTTCCATAAAATTTATTAATGAGGAAAACAGCTTTTCCTGCAAATCCTGTAAAACCTAAAAACCTTGAAGCATCGGGAACGCAACTTCTATTCATAAAATTCACATATGTACATACACTTCATCTTCCAACTCCAAGGGATCCGACGAATCTCGCAATTCCCTCCTTGCTTTAGCCAACTCTACTAATCTATTAGCTTCCACATCATCTTCCTCATCACTAAACCATATTTCAACTGTGCCCATTTTTTTAATTTTATAATAAAAGCAATTATTTTAAAAATGATGTAAAAGAAACATTAAAGAAACAAATGTAAACAAACAAACAGCTGTTTACAATTCCGTCAACCATTCACAATAATACAAATTTTTATCGATCAAGTTACACAATAGCAAAATAAAAGATGATCGACTCGATCGACAAATTTCTATTCTACTGCCAGTCGACACTCGCAATAGGGGCCTCCATTGATTCCAATGAGTTCAGCTCGTTCACTCGCTCTATTCTACTAACTAAACTAGCCTTCTTCAGTGTATTCCACCAGACGAAGACCGCATAAAACATAAGGTGTTTAAATATGGTTTCACAGAGTCAGGAAATAACTCTAGGAGAAAGACCACATCTCCTACCATACAAAGTCTAAAGAAAGCTTTAAAACTCTGTCTGCTTTCAGCGCTTATATAAAGCTCGAAAAAGCTAAAGAATTAATATTGAGAAGCTTTCGAGAAAAACCAAATGACGATGACTAAATAAATCACTAGATTATCTTAGAACATTTTACGCTAATACGAAACTATCAAAATTAAAATTTTTTCAATAGAAATCCTTTTGTAGTTTCATACAATTAAATTAAATTTATTTTTTTTTAATTATTACATGCATAGCTTTTTTATAACTGTACTTCTTGGCATTTGCCATTAAAGCTAGGTACCAATTTCAGGAATACCGGTTTGCTACTTCCTTTGATTGCTAAATTCTTAGAAAAATTAGTGTCATTTTAATTCTTACATAAAATAAATACATACAGACATTAATCATCAATTCAATTTTAATTGCAGTGCGCTCGGTTCATGAGGAGTTGAGCTGCACAATATACATATTTATATGAAAAAATAATAATTTTTCCCCTAATCGCAACAAAACTATAAATAATGCAAATTACTTAGAAAATTAAAATTGCATACAAACATACAAACTCAAAATACTACCAAAAAAAAAAAACAAATACATACATATTTATATCACAGACAACAAGTAAAGCAAATAGTGCACTCTGTATGTGTGTGTGTGTGGCAGCTACGTTGCGGCGATTGGACTGGGGGCGTGCGCGTGTATGATCCACCGCCCGCCCACCGCCATGCCTCATACGTGCGCCTCGGAAGACAGTCGATTCTGTTGATTCAAATTGTTTCGAATTCTATGTGTGCGTGGGTGTGTGTGTGTGTGTGTGTTACTCAACTAGATCCTTAACTAATTGCTTGTGCCGTCGCCAGTCACCATGGCCGCCACATCGGCTCGGAGGAGCAGGAAGAATCCACTGACAGCACAGAGGCAGTGTCGCGCGTTGAACAGCTACTGCTATCCACAGTCGTAACATCAATGAGATCCTGTTCCTTGTTTGCGGATGATGCCGCCGCCGACAAAGCAGAGCCTGCAACAGCCGCGGCAGCAGTGGTGTATGTCCTTTGCGCCGCCTCACTCACGGCGCTATAATAATCCATTGGTGATTTCGTACTGGTCGGCGATTCAAGTGAGCCCATCGATTCGCCACATTCACTGTAGTTATAATTTGCCGACGGCAAAGGCATTTGCAGCGTCAATGGTAGAGGCAATAAGCTGGCGGCGCTGGCTGTCGGTGACGCTGTGCCAATCGCAGCCACGGCTGAGGAGCGCAGCAGCTGATGTTGCATTTCGATGAGGCGCGTAGAGAGGAATTTCATAATTTTTCCACCTAAGTCATCGGCCTGACACTGCTGCAGCAGCACCTGTGAGATTTGATCGGCCGCATGCACATATCCGGAGCGAAAGGATTCGATATGTGCGCTGGCCTGTGATTGCAGCGAAAGGCTGCCGCGTTGCTTCAGCTTGCGCATGTGCTCCACCGTCAGCTCGAGTATGTCGGCCTTTTCGAGACGCGTCACATGTTCGCCCTCCTGCTGTAGGCACTCCACCATCAGGTCCTTCAGATCGTCGAGGCACTTGTTGATGCGAGCGCGTCGCTTGCGTTCCAACAGTGGTTTCATCACCTTGCGGTACTGATATGTTTTGGACATTTCCATGACCATTTTTCCGAGGTGCAATGTACTTTGGTATAATTATTTGTTGCTTTTGTTGTGGATGGATGTTCTTAATTTGTAGTTTTTGTGCGCGTTTTTATTTCTTATCCGTGATTTTTTTGCTGCTCCGTGGGGCGGAGCGCGTTTGAACGTTGATTCTTGTTTGCTTGTCGGTTTCAAAATGAGCCGCAAACCTGCCTTGTCCATTACTTTTATATAATGATGGGGATTTTGTGCTATCGCAGTTCCCATGGCTGCCGGTTATGGTGGTTGGTTGCACGATCGGTGGTCGCACGCTGTAGGTTGCCAGTGTGTGTGCGGTGCAAGTACTTAGCGGTAGCGAAGCGTGAAAAAGAAGAGAGGCTACTGTGCAATAGCTGCGACGACTATTGGCGGCAACGGCGAACTCAGTGAGAGAGCGAAAGAGCGATTGAGGCAGTTTTAATGGGATTGAAGTGTAGCAGAAAAGTGTTGCTTCTTTTTACGGGCAGTCAGCTCAAACAATGTTCAGAGTGCTTGGATGAATGGATGCCGAAAAAGTGGTATTTTTTTTTTAGAATGGATTGTTTGTTTGCTTTAAATTAGTCACAAACAAAATATACCTCAGGGTAAGATCTGTATCAAGTTGTTGCTAAGATAAACTACCCCGACTACTTTGAGAAAATCAGAAATCTGACAAGAATTAAAGCGCGTATTTTGCCCACTTTAAGGACACTTGACGTGCTTTAGGCTAGCAAAACTGGTCTAACGAAAATAGATAAGCTCTATATTGATCTTTTCCTCCAGCTATAAGGCACTTTTTTCGCCGTCGATGAAGTCTAATTTGGCCTTAGCGGCCTTGAATGTTTTCTACCCTGAAAAAATCACTTTCCGAAACCATCCTTTAGACCCCCTACTATAAAATATTGGTATAAAAGTATATAAAATGTCACACAAAGGAAGTGTAAAAATTGAGTTTAGAGTGGATACAGATTGAGAATATTATTATTAAAGAAGGGAGATTCAGGGTGACGCCCAGTAATTTATCAAGCGTTAAAGCTTCAAAACTCTCCAAATTGAGCTCGCTAACTCGGTACTAATAATAAAGTTGCGCCAAATTACCACTTTTTCATTGTCGCAAGTCTTTTGGAATTACCCGCATCAATCTCATCATTAATCCATTTATCGGATAGAGGTGTTTCAAAACGTTCTGGATTGATCTTATTGGCTCGCGTGCCTAGAGGCTTTACTAAATTAGAAACAGGAAAATGTGGATCATTACTTCCAAAAAACCACAGTACAACGTGTTCTTTTAAAGATGTCTCAACCGATTTGGTAACGAGGAAGATCCTTTTCCTTCTGGATTTGGGACTCAAGGAAATGTACATAGAAGACGCGAAATATACTTTATCGAATCTCAGCAAGCAGTAGTGAATATGTAATGAAGGTTAGGGCCCCAAAAAATTAGCGTCGCGAACGATACGAGTGCAATAAGGCATGTAAGGCAGTCTGGGCCGTATTGAAATTTGATTTTGAGATTACGTCAATTCAAGTTGATTTTGGGTTGAAAACAGCTGTCATTTCATTCGGCTGGATTCGAAACGAGTAATTATGCGATAACGAATGCCACGATTCTTACCCTTCTGCATAGGAAAGGAGCAGTTGCGGCTAAGCGCGCAGTTACGACGAATAAGGGCACGATACGTATTTGGGGTAAAGAAAAAAAAACGTTCTAGATGATATACAAGGAAATTGGCCGGTCTATTCCAGTAGGATGCAGTGGACTTTTCAGAGAACCGCACACCGGATATTCGCTTCAGCACCATCTAAACAGCAGGCAACTCGGTATTTGTTGTAGAAAGCATCGGAAATGATGCTTACACGAAGCGGATCATCCTCGCCAGCTCGCCAGAAGACAGCTCTGTGTGTAGATCACCGGCAAGGTATCAACGACATTCATAGATAGTGTAGTCACCAACTCTTTAACTCTCGCCTTGTGAAAGGCGCAAAAGGAATTCAACCACCATACATCGCCGACAAAAAGCTTCAGCTGAGGCGAGAAACGCGCGTAACTCGGGCACAACTAAGATCCTAGACTCTGTAGTAAACTTAAGTTCAAACCTAACCAGACTCGACACCGAGGTACGCAACATCTGCATGTCTGGCTTGTTAAGGTTTCCCCACGACGACACCAATCACCACCCTACTTGCCTCCTTAAAACCACTCAGCTATCACAGCTCTCTCTTTGGTCCGACTCCATCGAAACAGCACGTTGCTTGGGCCTACCACGAGTTGAGCCTGAAAAGGACTGATGGATGGACAAGCTGATTTAGGCATGGATTTTTAGGGTCGCTACATCAACACTAAACCACGTAGAAGCGAACGTAAACAACGCCAAGAGGGGGCAGGTAAATAACGTCCGAAGTATGGACTACCATTAGGAACGAAAGCACCGACGTTCTGCGGCGCTGACTGAAAATGTCAACACTTTCAAGCGAGCAGCTCAAACAACCTCCTGGTGAAACTGGGCGAGAAGAGTTGGTTTGAGTGGATTATAGTCTCAAAATGAGGGCATACCTGTTTGCAATGTCTTCAAACGCTATAACAAAATTAAAAAAAGAAAAATTTAAGCGTCTGGATCGATCCTTCCAGATACATGCACTTGCCCTCTCTATGCGTCGTAGTTTGTTTGAGAAAGTATTTTTGGCTAAACCAAATTGTAATTATTTTAATTTTTACCCTTTAGGGTGAATTCACAATCGCGTCAACAACACTTACTAACTATTGCTCACTCGTGGCAGAACAATAATGACCTCAAACCCCCTGCGGACTGCACCAGCATATAGCGTGTGACCAACAATGCCTTGCCATTTACGAAACTACCGAGTATCAGGTCGCGCGCGCTCTACTCTCTCGAGAGATGACGCGCCTATTTGCGAGTACACTCAGCGTTCATTTGAAGCTCGAACAAGTGATCGTGCGCGCCGCTTGTGCCAATCAGAAGAGCATAACTTCTGAAGTGTTGCGCTCACACGATGAATGACTAGTAAATGTCGGATGACGGAATTGCGGTAGTGACAAACACACACACACATACATATATGTATATGTATATCAATGCAGTGGTCGCTTGCTTGGTTGGTCGGTTGGTTGGTTGCCTACTGGATCGTTGTTTGGCCCCACCACGCGGGCATGTCTTACTTATTGTCAATGATGACAGTTCTCTGCCGCTGCCACTGACTTGTGTCATGCTGTTATGTTGCTTGTTGCTAGTATTATTATCATTATTGTTGTTTCTTGGTTGGTGCTTTCGTAAGTCGCTTTATATGCATGGATATGTATGTATGTACATATTTTGTTCGTACGCTACACACTTTTCCAGACCGTGGGAAACAGATTTGTCGTGTGTTTCCCACACGATGGACGGATGGATGGATTGCGATGCGATGTGATGCGATGCGATGCGATGCGCGACGACCGCAACGTCGAAGGGGGGACGGCTGTGGCGTTGCGATCCGATGGATTGTTGTTGAAATGTTGCCTTTGTTACTGTTTGAGCTCAGTATTGCTGGTTGCTTATTTAGTTGTTTTTGTTGGCATTGTTTGGCATTGCTTTAGGTTGTTGTTTTTTGTGTGTGCTTACGTACGTTGTTGGGCTGCCGATTGGGTCCCGCATTTTGAGCGGAGCCGCTGCGCTGTGTGTTTAAACTCGCGCAATTACGCTGAGGCATGCTCGACTGATGATGATGGCATGAATTTCGTTGAAGCGTATCAATTGAGTTGGTTGTTTCAATGGTCGGTGGGCCCCTCAGCTTGTCGGTCGGTTGGTCGTTTGGTCGATCGCGCTCTTGATCGCTTTGACGCTTGGTGGCTCACTGTTTGTCTGCTGGGATTCGTTGAGCACATGGTGCGGCATTCGACCTGGGTGTTTGGCGCACCGCTTTGTTTGTTTTTGTTTCGATTTTCTGTTTTAGAAGCTTTGTTTTTTTTTTCATTTGCTTTTTGTATTGAGGGTGATCGCATGGATCACACGTACGGTTTTGGGTTTTTGGGAACAGTGCATCGGCATTTTGCAGCAACACTTGCGGGCTTTTATTATTGTTTGCATAAAAAAATTTGCCACTTCTTAGGTAGGGTGACACGCAGCCATATACAAATACACTTGCGCGGCCATTAGCCGGCATACATTTGTTGCTGCGACAAGTGGTGTGGGATTTGCGCGTGCGTTGTTTAAACTTCACGTCGCCTATAGATAACTACCAAACACCAAAGCAAGGGTTAGCGATTTAAATGCAAATATACATAGATATGTATGTAGATATGTGTATGTACTATGTACTTTGTATAAGTATTCATTAATTAGTCATCCCAAAATTTACGATATAATTAAATTATTTTATAGTGACAAGCAAGCATAAGCGTGCGCATTAGCTTATTCAACGCTACAATAATTTCACAATGGCCCCCCATCCTTTTTAGTTTAGCACAGTTGTCTTGTCGGCTTGGCAGGGGACCTTGAATGCCCTTCGGTGTGTAAAGATAAGAAGTTGTAGATATTCATGCAGCCATTTTTAGGTTCAACTCTAACCATATACGCGTATGTATGTGTGTATGTATGTAAGTACATTAGGTTGTGCTAAAAAATTTTTTACGCGGAACTCATTCGCATTCCCTTCAAATTTTTACCTTTTGTCCTGGCTTGCTGTGTTGACTCGGTCAAAAACGCTAGGGCGATGAAATGACATTTTTTGCTTCACAGAGACGCGTGCGTATGTTGGCTGCAACAA
Organism: Rhagoletis pomonella; assembly: GCF_013731165.1. Classification (NCBI taxonomy): domain Eukaryota; kingdom Metazoa; phylum Arthropoda; class Insecta; order Diptera; family Tephritidae; genus Rhagoletis; species Rhagoletis pomonella. Next base: position 18,289,430 of record NW_023458555.1, on the reverse strand, counting down.
GATAGTGGTCCGAGTCGATGATTGAGCATCGGAGAGTACGTATGTACGTCTAAAATACGATTTGGTTTCTCGCTTTTCGATCTAGAGACAGCCACGTAGCTTGATGAATCAGCCTCACTCCGTTATCGGACGTTTCGTCAAGGAGACAGAATTTTCCGATGAACACTTCGCCCTTGGATACTTCGTCTTTTTTCCGTCGGGATATGGGCGGATCGTTACGAGACCTTCGTCCACTGGGGTGAATAACAAACCTTGGCTACGGCGTCTCTCTCCCACCCCAAATTCAACATGGAAGCTGTAGTAGGCGTCGCAAGGCCCCAGACATTCTTTGCTTTGAACCATCCAACGCATTCTTGGATGGCGATGATGTCGGCTTTTGCCCTTACTTGGACATAAACCAGCCGAGCGGAGGTACCTGCCCCTCAATTCCTAGTCCTTTTAACGTTTGCTGTGGTCGTCATCAAAGGCGGAGGACTCATCCTAGGCTTTAGGAGTTTTTACGTGGCGGGTGCCAAATCGAGTGCTCAGCCCATTTCTGGAAGGGTTCCGGTTTCTTAACCGAATACACGCTTATATAGTGAACTGCTTGCTCCAAGACAGTCGTCCGCTTGCAGCCGCACCTACTGGTATTCAGACGCTGTGCCCTTAAACCAAATAAGTCAGTGTGGCCCACGCGAAGCTCCCTCTCTTGCTGCCGTGGTCCAAGGTTCCACCCCGGTTTCTCACGTTGCCCAGAGTATGTAAACGAGGGGCAAGAGTCGGGATTGGTTATAGCCGTGAAACTGTAGCTGCATACCCAGATTAACGACTAAACTTCACTGCGCTACACGATTCCCACTACCACATTTAAATACGGGGCAAGAGTTGAAAAAACACAAACAGTAATTTTTTTATTTTTTCAATATGAACACTGAGCACGCTAAACGGCGGGAAAACACCTTAATACACTTGCTGAAATATAAGGCAAGTTTCGGGGCTCACAGCTAGGGCAAATATGGAGATCAAGACAAAATAAAACACCACCAAAAAAAAGCTAGTGATCTGTGAGCTATCGGTAAAACAAAAAACTTTGGGGAGTTCAAAATTTAAATTTTGAAGAAATCGGAGCTAAATTGAGCAATCGGACCTCTGCTGCAACTCGAAATTTCCTCTATGCCCTCTATGAACTCATGGATGAGAACCACACTTGCCCCAAGCAACCGAGGGACAACCACTATTTTTACCAACTCTCGCACCCCAAATGCCGTCATAAAAGTTCAGCCAACTCCCATTGCAAGTGAAGATCTGCAGCTGTATCGAGAAACCCGCGTAACTCTCGTGCAATTAAGGTCGGGATACTGTAACAGGTTAGATTATGACTTGTCAAAATTCTATATACATAGCAAAGAAAAACATTTAGAGGATAAGCGTATCGAATTATCGAACTCAGCCTCTATGTTCTGGGACACCCTAATGTAGGTACGTACGTAAATACGTTTATTTTATCAAAAGTCTAACGGTGGCTTTTAATCGCTCCAAATTCACGCGCATTGCATTCTCGAACCCAAAACCGCTGCCTTAACGGGTGCCTAGGTGTTGATAAGCCCATTGCTGCACTAATAAATTCTTTCTATGTATGTATTGAAGATATGAAATAATTTCGCATTTGGCGACCACAAACTATTATCTACTATGTGGCTCGATACTCTGAAAGTTTTTTTCCACAGCTACATATTTACTAAAAGCAGACTTTGATAAATTGCGGTTTTTTTCCTTTGCACTTGTGAATTAGAAATGCCATCTTGAAAACTAAAACCAGCAAAGGAAGATATATTTATGTATACAGATATATGCATACGTGTTTGTATAGGCCCCTAATATTTTTTCAAACTACCCCATTTACAAATAAAGTGGGAGATTAGCTCAGTATTCTTTTCCAAACACAATAGTATTATTATGTCGAGGATACCACCGCTGCGACTTGAGAAGATCTAATTGTAATCATTCCACTTTATACACAAGATAATGGTTCCCCAAGCTGTATCAGTCTGGGGTTCCCTTCACCAGCCCACAAAACCTGCAGTTCGTGTCTCTATAAAAATCTCCATTTTATTAAAAGTTACCTTGCAAATGTCCTGTCAGCTAGCGATTAAGAGTTCTAAGACCCTCCCGGCTAAGTTTAAGGAGCCTTTCGGAGTTCCTCCTGGAAGGAGTTATGAATGTATTAAATTGTCTCTTACTTTTTGAATTCCGCCAGTAGGCAGCAATCTGAAATTTTACCCTCGCTACCATATGTAAGACCGGGTTTTATGAGGATATTAAGAGACCAATACTTTAATTTGGTTAATATTACCAAAGTTTTACCATAAAGTTTCCGACAGGCATAAAACGTCCTTGTAGCTTTGTTGTTATGCTGGTCTATCGTGGACTTACTAGGTCTGAATTTACACTGCTAAGGTCCAATCAGTTGGTTCGTGAAAGCCTTCAGTATTTCACAGAGTATCGTCCATAGAACGTTGTAAGCGATATTAGGAAGGCGCATCCCCCTTCTTGTTGAATGCACAAAGTGCACTGAGATTCCAGTTTTCGGGCATGTATTTATCAGACCAAATTCTACTCAACTGCTGGTATATGTGCCCGAAAAGCTCTTTGCCGCCGGCTTTGAACAGCTCAGCCGATATATTATCGGCTTCAGGAGCCTTGTTGTTTTTAAGTCACCTTATTGCCGTGTGACGATGCACCTATGGCATAGAAGAAATTCTTCCGCAGTGCTCGCGCCACATAGCTCTTTTAGACCTTCTGACCTCACAGTTGTAAGTGATGGCTGACTTGTGGGCGATCCAATTGTCTGTTGTGTTTGTCCTGTTGAAAAGTTGTCTATCTTTTTTTCTAAGTTTCCAAACACATACATATGTATGTATTTTCTCAAAGCTTACTTGAACTATGTAGTGCTAGAAAAGGCTAGACGGAGCTACTGGAACCTAACTAAACTTTCTGAGATTGAGAACAACATGAGTTTTGCCTATTTACCGCCTATTGACGTTGCTGTTTCTGAACTGAGGCACATCTAGACAAATGGACAGATATCTGACTATCAGATAACCCCTTTCCATAGGAATTGAAAATAAACGAAACTCAAACAGCATAATTAAACCGAAAACTGGATCATAATGCTGGCTAAAGCCCTAAATAAAATTTGGCCATCACCAAAGAAGCGCGAAGTACAATTTTCTAACAAATTTCCATCGACGTATACCAATACCTGATGGATTTCGAAGACTTTCGCTTGAGATTCTTTAGAAAATTTCTCAAGAAAAATGTAAAGTTCTGGAACTAAACCAGCGCCTGACTTCAAGAAACTTCACATTGCAACACATCTTGTCAGTAATAAATATAAGATTATTTTAATACTACTATGCTGCACAAAAATCCCTTGGTCAACTTGAGACTCCTTTCAAAACCATTCAATTAACATGCACGTGCATAACTACGCACATGTTACACACAAGTCTTCAAAAACTTCCACATTCCCACGCTTAGACAGCAGCAGCAAGTGTAGCGCAAAAAGACCTTCAATTAGGCATTCGATCACAAGAGGTAAAAAACAACTCTGAAATTACAAGTTTTCATATTAAAAAGTTTCAGCAACATATGATTTCCGCTTAACAAATTGTTTAACACGATCCATGAAACACAAGAAAAAAAATAAAAACAAAAATGATTATAATAATAATAAACTTAAGCACCAGCAGCAACCAAACTAGTGGCCGACTTGAGGTCAGTGTCATAGCGGCGAGGACGGCGGCGGCGGCGGCGACGGTAATGCTGAACCAAATTAAACGGTCATTAGCGTGTGTTTTGAGTGACCGGCATTGCAAAGTGTCACAAAGCAGCGATTGCCTAATGACAGCAGCGCACAGTAGTCGGAGAGGCTAAGTTTTATGAGAAAAATGTATTCATATATGAAAATTGTGATAAATTACCCCAGCCTTATTCAGAAACGATCCAACGATCTTAAAACTTATTAGTATTTTCAATAATAATGATGAGGCAATTCTTGAAACCGTTTAATTCTTTCTATTATAGCAACTTTTAATTATAGCAATAACTGCCGGTTACTTTTTACACTTGGAAAATGATGATTTCCAATGAAATATGAATAAAAATTCGTTGATATTTAAAAAAATAACTGAATAGACATAATAATCGATATTATTATCGATATAATAATGGTTACTGTTATTAATATTGTTATTGATATACATATTTATCAACAATTATCGAAACTGGTGTCGACATTAAATCAATAGCTACATATATGGCCTTATCGAAATTGTCATCGATATCGAAATTAATATATTTATCGATATAATAACCGACATTGATATCGATATAATATATGATATTGCTATCGAAATTTTCGTCGATATAATAATCGAAATATTTATCGATAAATTTAGAAAATTTGTAATCGATATCATTATATTTATCGATATAATAATCGATATTTTTAACGATAATTTTATCGATATAAGAATCGATATTGTTATTGATATATCTACCAATATTTTTATCGATATAATCGATTTTCCGAAAGAGAGTAAGATACATTATTCTGTGAATTTTGTTGCCTGCCATGATTCAATAATACAAGGTTAGATAATTATTGACAGCTGCGGTTTGACACTCCCTTACAAAAGATTACATTTACGAAGGACAGAGAAAGGGCAAGAATGCAATCCCTTGTTTCGAAAATGGTAGTAGAAAAGTACGCAAAGTAGGCAATTAGTAGTGAAATTCCTTTCGTAAATTCTAATGTATTTGCAGGAAATCTGGCATTTTAAACGAAATGTTGAACGTAATATTGATATATCTACGTGAATTACGTAATTTATATGCTATTTAGCCGTATAAAAACTGCAAAATGACTCAAAATTAAAATAAGACTATGAGATTGATGTAAACATCCAATGCTTAGGTTTTCATCAGTTAAATATGCTTCATATGCATATACAAATAAACATATTGCACAAAAGCTTATACTTTTATTTCACACCAAAGCTACACTGTTTCCATGTAAATTTGCAAAGAAGCAACACGGTGCCACTGCTAAGGGAGTGGTGCGAGAGAGACAACTGTCAGTTTATCGAACCTTGTATTATTGAATCATGGTTGCCTGCTAACTTTTGATAGTTTTTCCAAATGAACACAACTTATATCTTTGCCGTTGAAAATAATCCACATGTTGAACAAAAGCCATCCCTTTAAATACCGGGTCGTGGGTTCGAGTCCCACGGCCAGTATAATGTTCATTTATTTCTTTTTTATTCATTCATTTATTGGTTCTATATTTTTTAACGTTCAGTTAGTTGTTGTTAATTAAACTAAAAATTTAAATTACCTAAAAGTAAAATAAAAAATTTGGTTTAAAATAAAACAAATGAAAGTAAAATGAAGTAAAATTAAATATATAAATCAAGTAAAACTAAAAATAAAAACAAAAAATTTTTTGGCAATCGCTCCCACCGAGGATCGTACCTTGCACCAGACTTGTAGCACGCAACTCTTACCACTCGGCTACCGCGGACGCAAAACTCGCTTACATGTACAAAAGACAACAGCTGGCCGTTTTTACCAGTGTTGTCATCGAAAATTCCCCTGATCCGAGTTATTCCCAAAAATTTTGTTAGAGACAGTTCGGCTGCATTTGAGTAAATACTTCTGAATGAAAAAAAATTGCTGCCATTTTTGTAAGACAATTGTTTGTCTCGATACTCATATTTTGTATTTTGATTTGTTCAACAATAAAATTTGAAACCGGTCCCTCCTTTCGATTATTATCGAGCCATACATCGAACAGAGTGGCATGGCTGAAATGTTCCCCAAAAACCCACAATTTTACTCTCCAATACACAGTTGTTTTGATTGCGTTTTCTATGTCTAAAGGCGTCACTTATAACAATCCAAAGAAAAACAAAAGACAATAAGAAGACATTTGCTATATATTATTTACACTACACATACCTTTATCTTTAACTTTCAAATCTTGCATAAGTTGTTTGCTTACTGGCAGCCCCACTCTCTTTTATTGCAATGTGCCGGTAACGTTTCGTCCTTTTTTGTAGAAACAAACAGTAGTTCGGACTTTACAGCTTTGGGAAAAGTTCAAGGTTACACTCAGATAACTTGTATTTATTAAAATGTTGTACCTGGGATTCACTCTAAGAAAATATACTTAAAATTTACGGAGTATGTTTCCAAGACAATTTCGACTTTATTCCAAATTTTTTTCCATTCAGCCCATTATGCACTGTGCGGCGCACAGTGGTATTTCGGCGGAAAAAATACAACTTTTTGAATACTAAATTTTTATATTTGAATGGTTAAGCCTAATGCTGGATTTCCACTAGGCATTAAATGGCAAAAATTACAAATGACAAAGTCGGGCATTACAAAATAATCGTGTCATTACATTAAAAAAATTGTCATTAAGTTTCTTTTCCACATGGCATTTTTTTAATGGCGTAAATTTTTCGTCATTTCAATGCCTAGTGGAAATTCGGCATAACAAAGTGAAATTTGAATAAGGAAAATTCATTATACCTTTTAACTAAGTTAGAAGAACAATTTTATTCAACTAAAACTGAAAGAGATTTTTATTCACTTAAGTAATGTGTTTTTCTTATAACTTTTGTTTATATTGCTTTTGTTGTTGCTTCATACAAATCAGGCAACCGACCAAATATTTTAATAAATATAAGCAGACAAAAATGCCACTTTATAAAGCATAACTCTAACACTGTTGATGGACAAAAACTATGTTTACTTCGTTTTACTTCGCTTTCTTAAAATAAAAAAAAATAAAGATCGGAATATTTTATATCGATTACTGAAAAAAATTGGGCATATTTGCGACTTTTGACCTAACCTCATATAGTATTGATGACATTAATGGTATTTTTGAGGCGTTTTTTTGGGGTTAAGAATGCATGGGAGGTATGTATTAAAATAAACCGATTACTCCCGTTTTTTGAATCTCTAGTTATAGCATTATTACCAACATTCGGGCAAAATTTCGGAATGATGTGTTCATCGGTCCGCTGTTTACGGCCTTTTTAAAGCGTTTTTGAGGTTAGGTTTGTATGGGAGGGTATGCTTTAAAATAAATCGATCACGCCAATTTTTCGTTCTCTTTTTGTTAGTTTATGTCCAAAAATGTTACATACGGAAAATTAAGGTTCTACGCCGATTCCTTCTAATTTTTTCTAAAAAAACGTTTGAGGCTTTACCACTGTGCGGCGCTAGCGGCGACAATGACAACAACAACAAAAGCGTGAAAGAGCTCATAAACTGATTTCTTAGCACTTTTGCGAAAGAGCGAAAGAAACGCGATATGAAGAAATGAAAATGAAAGAAAAAAACAATTACAACAATCAAAAACAAAAACAAAAACAACATTGTGTACAATCGTATGCAAACTTCGCTGCCCAACTTAGTGCCTGATTACGTATACGTCATGGCGCACTTATGCTGTTGTTATCCGCCACATATTGCTGCCGCTACGGATAATGATGTTAATGATCACATTTTTGTTGTTGTTGCACTTGTTGCTGATGCTGTTGGCACAGTTCGTTGCGACCGCTATGCAACTTTTAAGTATTACAGTTGCCTCTACTAATTTTGCCACTGCTGTAAATGTTGTTGTTACGGTTGCTAAACGTGTGACTGGAGTGGTGTGGTGTGGTGTGGTGTGGCGTGGCGTGGCGTGACGCGGCACGGTACCAAATGAAACCGTGAGAAAGAGCTAAAGCGTATGATTGGAATACATTGAGCTGTGCATTGGCCGGACTGGATTGCTAAGCTTTGGTTGGTTGGTTGGTTGCTTCGTACGATCGTTGAACATGCCGGAGCGCCCCAAATGAATTATGCATAAGCATGCTACTGCTTGGCCCAGTGCATTACTTAGCTGCAACTGTGGTGGCGATGGGGGAGGTGGCAGTAGCTCAGTGGAAAATGCAGCGCCAAAAACAAAACAGTGTACCTAACTGTGTATCTGTAAGTACTAAGTGTAGATGCCGAAATTACAGGCGACCCGTTATGGCGTGCCGTATCTATGAATAAAACATGCGTTGTCACCTTAAATGTGAATTATTTGAAAATATCGAATGCTCTTAGTTCTAGACAAATCCTAATCGGTTATACCCTTCATGAAGTACAGATCAGCGGCGAGCACACTCCCGTTATCACATCCGTATAGCGCTTGTGTGCTGGTGCAACTCTGCTGATTTTCTCCGCTGGAGGCTCCTCTCTCGAGGATGGGTTACAAGGAAAATGGACAAGAAAGAGGAGTTTAAACGAGTGCAATATTGCAACTAACTCTGGAGGATTCGTGGCAGAAAACTCTATTTGCCTTTCTAATTTCCGACTTTGCAACTCCCAGTACAGCTCTATAAAGTTCATAGTCAGAATATATCTGCTTCTCTGAGCTCTATTAAGCAGTCGTCTGTTAGACAACCTCATCTCAGCGAGCTTTATGGGACTTCAGCGCTCAAGAGCGTCTTCGACAAGTACATACATACATGCTAGTAGTTCTTGGAAAGATCCGAATTCTTTTCTGGGGCATCAGGGAGAGTTAGACGCAGATTCCTGAAGCAGAGAACCTATAATATGGTCCTCAGATTCTAGAAGGGCTTCCTAAGAGTTCTTATTTGGTCCAGAGTAAATTGAATGTACCGATTATTCGTGCTCCTAGCGCAAATACGAAGTATCAAGGTAGATGAAACCAGACTGAGGTGAGGGACCTCCTTCCTAGCAGCAGGTTGCAATGTTGGCGAGTTCTCAAAATTAGTGTCGGAGCTCCTCCAGATGGAATGCCGCAAGTTCGCATCGGTCTTTCGGCATTTGACGAAATCAGAGCGTGCCTCAGCATCGTCGTTAGTGATTCTACCTCAAACTCATAGAGTTTGTGAACTAAGATCGGTCTGAGGTAGCAGGTTGCACCCTACATTATTTCGGCGTTAAGACTCCGCAAGAACGTTCTTCAGCGATGAAGTGATCCATCCACCCCAATCAACCTATATATTCATTTGTTATAGTGTTTTTTTGGGCGTTAAAACTCCGTCAGAAAGTTTATTTTTTTATTTTTTAATTTTTTAATTAATCCCAACGGCTTTTTACCCTCCATTCCCGCCCAACCGTGAATGCTTTCCGTGAATGATAGTTCCACTCCCTAGCCCTCGGACTGTTCGAACATCAGTCGGAATGATTTCACCATCCGAAACCTTCAGTTAACCTCTATATTTATAGTGCTGTTTTCGACTCTATCTCCCTCCCTATCTCACCTGCTGAGGAGTACTTGGCAGATAGTTAGAGCTAGTTCCTATTTGTCTACGGAATCCAATTGGTCTTCCGTCTTGACATCTCCGATGAGGGAAATATCCTCCTATAGCCTCCATTACGCTTGGGAAAATAGAGTTGACCTCCTTGTCAATTTCGCTCTACGCATTATGAATAGTTTCAGTTCACGGTCTTTTATCTAAGAACATCAGCCTCTTGTGACATTAGCTGCTTAGTAGCCGACTGCGACGCGCTCGCTCCCTTGCCTGGCGAAAATTGTGTTTCTTCCATGCCGCTGAGACCCACTCAAGTGCGATGCGAGCACTCATCTCATCTGTTCATCATGTTGACCACCGTAGCATTTCTGCGGCGCGCCGTCTATGCGAAGCGTGAGGCTTCTGGCCATCAGACAAGCCAAGAGATCTTCATTGGTATGGGAAATTCCGCCAAGTACCATTCTCTTAGAAGTCAAATGCGCTTTCACCTTGGTTTTGTCAATCGTCACCATTGGAGGATCTCCGCCAACCCCCCGGAACGCGGACGTAGCTTACCACATCAGTGCTCTTAGGGGTAGACGGTTTCATGTCCCCCGGGTTAGAACCCTTATGCGGCATACATTCAGTTCCGAACCAGGCGCAAAGGGGAGGGGGCGTTGGGGTGTAGGAAAATGTAATGATTGAATATGAAATCGGCATTAAGTTACCTATTTCGTGCATGGTATCCATCGCCGAAGTAATTCGCAAATTCAATATCACAAAAGGGTGCGGAGAAGAAAAGAGACTTCTACTCGTTTTGACCGAGCCATAATGCGCTTCACAAGCCGTTAACCGTCTACAAACGACCCCAACGAGTACCAGCTTTAAGTGAGCCAACTACTTAAAACAACACCAACCACCTCAAACGCCTCCAACTGAGTCAGTTGAAATCGGAATTGGAGAAGGCTTCGCTAAGCGAGCGACCATACATACCAAACGAATAAGCGTTAAGATTAATTGCGCTGTAGTAGCTGAGTTTGTACACTTGCAAACTTGTCCTCGTTGCCATCGACGATGATCGTGTGAACGACTGACTAACTAAATACATATGTGAACTGCTGAGCGGTGAGCTAGCGAGCTTGGCGAGAGTTACCAAGACCTGCGACTGAGAGGTTGCTTGGCAAGCGAATGAGCGCGCGCGTTGTACACGCGATTGGCACGCGGCTATTTTGTGACGCATGCTGCTAATGTTGCATTTTAAGCGACAAACTCAATGCGAAGTGCATTGTCAGCCACGGCGTGTTGTTGCATTTATTTTGTCTTTGTTGTCTGTTGTTGCTGATCGTGTAGCACTCATGCAGCCATTGTTGTGTTTATTGGCAAACGTTGTTGCTGGTGTTGTTCGTGGAGCGCTGTTGCTTGACTGTGGTGTCGTGTGGCGTTGGTGGGTCGTTGCGGTTAGTTTGTCTTTGGAGGCGCAACCTGTGAACACCTTTTTTTTTTTGCCATTGAGACTCTTGTGTCTGGTCGAATTTTGTATTTCTTTTACGCTGAGAGGTGTGTGTTGGATTGTTGGCGGTATGTAAATATGTATATCTAATAAATAACGTCGTATTTGCTGTGCTCAATTGGCAAACGTTCGCTGTAGAAGGAGTTGTCGTTTGGTCGAATATTAAATGCGTTTAGGTTTATGCAAATTGAAAGAGGCAGACAAATGGCGATTATTACTATGGTTTTATGAGTGATTTTCGTGTACCCAATTGAGGTTATGGATTTGTTGGACAACCATAAAATAGCATGCAAAAATATTTGTCTATATTAAGGGTGTTCTTATTTAAGTGTTTTTTTAGTGACACTTTTTTAGCGGCTCGTCGTGAACTACAAAGTCGTCAAGAAAAGATGTGACATTTACGCTTCAATGTGAGTGCAGCAACGTTTTAAGGTTAGGACTGAGACTGACACATAGACTGAACACTAACAGGGCAACTCTGGCAACTGTCTTTCAACTCACCACAGTCTTTCGAAAGACAATTTTCAATTCTGGCAACCATTTCGAAAGATCTTTTCTGTCGTTCGAAAGACTAATTGAAAGATCTCCTAAAGGGGAGGTCTTAGCGTTATTCTGTTTGCCTTTTAGCAATTTCGTAAAAATGAAATAAAATTAAATAATCCATATATGTATATATGCACATATATTTTTTTCTTTTTAAACAAAAAAATAACTAAAAATGAATTAAAAAAATTAACTTAATAAAGATAAATAAAGAAAATTTCTTAAGTTAAATGAAATTTAAAACAAAATATTTTTCACTTTCAAAATGAAAAAAAATTAAATTTAAAAAAATATGTAAAAGAAAAAGAAAACATAAGTTCATATTTTGTGTGATTGTGCGGCATTGCACAGTGGGCCAGAAGACTAAAAAAGTAGCTTAAATTTTTTTTTAATAGGGATGCCAGATATATGTATATTTATAATTATTAAAGGCTCCACAGCATACATAGGTGTTTATAGTAAAACAAAAACCGTTAGAAAAGAGTTAAAAATATATATTTTGCGGGGTTTCTACTTTTCCAAAAAGTTATAATTACGTTTATTAAAAAATGTGTGCTTACATATTTAATGTCACAATATGGGTATCAAACGGAAGGTGTTTAAACAAGCTTTAACACTACGTATCTTAGAGTAGGGTTGCCTCTAGGCCAACTGACGTTATAATTTTTAACCGACTTCCAGAAAGGAGGAGTTTATCAGTTTGTCGGAATATATTTTTTTTTTATGTACATATGTTACCGCATAACTTTGGACCACGTCAACCGATTTCAATAAATCTGCATGCATCGATCATTGGATCATGAAATATATATAGATATAAATATATTTTTTTTCTAAGTCGGTTTTTTTGCAACAAATTACTTGTTATTATTAAATTTTTATTTTTTTAGCAGAAATAAAAATACGAATTTAATTGAAAAATTTTAAGTTATTGGTTTTATGTTAAAGTGTTTTGATAAATTTATTTAATTTGGCTAAAATTGACAAATGGATTTTCGAAATTCTTTCAAAATTTAATCTGTTATTAGCCTGCAAAATGCCACACTTGCAGCATCCAGGGCCTACCACGAGAAGGCTGCCACAATAAAAGCGCCACTTTTTTATTTATTTAAATTTTAATGTTTACAATTTTTTAGTTTTTTTTTAATAATTTAGTAAACGGAAGAAAAAACTCAACAACTAAAAAAAACAAAAAAGCTTTCATTAATTTCAGTGTAATCTTAGTCATCGGCAAATAAGTAATTTTTACTTTTTTACTTGTTTTTTTAATTTTTCTTGTTTTTTTTTTTAATTTAGTTTGTAATAATTGAATTAACGGAAGAAAACCCCCAAAAACTTAAATAAAAAAAACTAAAAAACAAATGTATAAAATGATTTTATAATCAAGCAGACAGTTACAATCTTGTGCAAATAGAAAGTGGCCGTTTAATACAGTGGTTCAGATGAATATTTGTGAAACAATTTCGCACTAAATTCAGATGTTTGTAAATCAAACAGAGCAAAAATTTGTAAGCACAGCATGCATTTATTCGTAAAGACAACTTAATAATTTCCATTTGAAGGAGCCGAACAAAAACATGCATTCAGCAGCCGCTGGCGTACGGGGTGCAATTAGATCCTGACCGAAGGAAGTTTTGATAGTTCTGCTTGCTGTATTACCGATAGATGTTTTTATCGATTACTCAGCTGCTAACAGCGCCGTCATCAGTAGGCGTACCTTGGGGCTCTCGGAGGAAAGACCTTTTGGGCACTGTTCTATCAGAAACTAAAGCGCTGAAACTACAGCAAGGTTCACCACAGACCGCTCACGGAATTCGAAAGTCGTACTGTTTTAAGTGTTTTTAGGGACTGCGGGGTTGGTGCAGGAGTTTCCATTGAGCAATATAACTTAAAGGTATTCTTTCGCCTACTAGACCATGCAAGCGTTTTCTACGCCGAAACATTTGCAGTTAAGATGCCACTAAGGTATGTTGTAGAGAATGCACCCGCCAGAACGCAGGTGAATATCTGCTCAAATAGCTAAGAGGCCATTCAGGTATTTGTTTTTATCTCTGTTAGTTCTCAAGTAGTAGATGACTGTAGGAGAACGTAGGCCTCTGGTTATGATTAATACGAAATTATCCTAATATGGTTTCCAGGACATTGGGATCTTTATGGAAGCGAAACAAGGACGAAGTAGGGAGGTGCGGCTCCGCATTGAATGTATCCCACACAGTCAGTGAGATCAAAGGCAGATGTGGAACCGTAGAGAATCGTATGATTACCCGGCAATTATGGGTATTCTACGACCCACTTAAAAGCAGAACTCTTTTACGAATGAGCAAAAAAATATCTAAAAACTCGCGGCAGTCTGCACAGGTCGCTTGCCCGTTGGGGTGCATGTCGAAAAGATTGGCTTACCCTTCAATAGGTTATGTTTCAGCTGCGAGGAGCGGGACTCAAAAGGGGCAGTCGAAAATTTCCTTTACGAATGCCCAATCCTCGCAAGGATGCGTTTGGGTCTCGTATCTTATCTTATCCTATGTAACTTACCCCCCATTCATCCATGTCACATCTTCAATCGAAACATTTTCGAAGCAGGTGTAATCAGTAAACCCAAAGATCGTAAAATATTCATTTGTGTATGCCAATTGTATGTCATAATCTGTGTCGTTTTTGTTTTCCAGCACGCAGTAGATATCTTCTTTTCAGACACAGCAAAGTGAAGGCCAAAAATTAGTTTCCCACCAATTACAGATGTCATAAAACCCGCCTTGCACAGTTATTCATATATACATATACATATACCGAGGATCTTTTCAAATAAATACTCGTACAGTGACAAGGAATCGAATGTCACTGTGACACCTGCAACTAGAGCCGCCCTTGCTTACCCGCTTTGCACCACCACCACCAATGCATTCGCGTCACACAGTAGCCGCAGCGAGTGACAGTAGTAATGCAAGCGAAAAATCCTAAAACCAAAACAAAACAAAAACACTTGCATGCCCGTTGACGGTAAACAAAAGATATGCATGCATGAATATGTGCATCTGTTTACCCTCAAACAGCATCCAGAAAGGTCAAGTCCAACTGCAGCAACGTCAGGTGCTAAGTGTATTTTAAAGTAATGTAGAAATAGCGTAGCGTGGGAAAGACAAAGGAGAGCTCAGTTGAAACTGAAATCGAATGAAATGTGTACACTGACTTGTTGTTGTTTTTATGTTTTGTAGATTGTTGTTATCACTGCAAATATTCCCCTACCTCCTTCCCTCCGTTACTTAGGTATATACCTATGTATGTACGTAGCTCCGCTGCTGCTCCGCTTAGGGGCTGAAAAGTTTTCTCAAACTCGAAACAGAAAAAGGGCGACAACGATGTAATAAATAATTCCACTTAGCGGGTACATTTGGACTGCCACTGCCACTACTGACTACAACTCGCGCAACGGTAATCAAGTCCCCTCGTCTTATCGCGGCGTTGCGTGGTGTAAACGAAAACCTGATTTGACAACAAAATCAATTTCATCATCTTTATTATGCCATGCAGGCGCAGGCGCAGTGCTCAAGTACATACATATGTACGTGCATTTTGTAGTTTAAGCGATCCCCACTGAGCGCTGAGCGCCTGCGCAATACGTGCAATGCATTGCTTTGTACTATAGGCATCCACATACTACATGTATGTATACTCGTATGTATGCAGTTGCAGCTGGTTGCCATCAAACGTCAGCTGTGCGCACGCGTAAATCCTTGCGTGGGAACCTGCCGAAAATCCTTCTTCCCACGGCCGGCCGGCCAGGCCAGCACACAACCTGCTCGGCTCGCTCGTTCACTGTTTTCAGTGCTGCGTCATTGCTTTCTTTGTTTCCGCTGTGTGCGCGCAAGCGTATGCGCAGCAATGTCTTGAAACGGTATTGAGTTCCACAGGCAGGCTACATAGCCGTATATGCGTTCGTGCGGCTGTGTGGGTTTTTCACCCCAGCGCGCAGCAGTTTCGGAGCTCTCAGTTAAGTCCATTTCTTGCGGCTTTAGCGTAATAATCTCAAGTGTTTGTTCGGTTTAGACTCGGTAAAGTCGTAGAAATCAGTATGCGCAGCTGCATTCTCAAGTGTTTAACATTATCGCGTTCTCGAAATAACTACGTTTGCGCGCGGATGGTGTCCGCATATGAAAACGCAGTGCGCATTCGAAATCAGAACAAGCATTGGTGGAACCTTAACTGATAAACACAGAAGACAAGAGGGGCGATAAGTGACGATGCCGCACGGTTCCGAAAAAAATACTTTATACTAAAGAAAAAAATTTTAGTAAATACATATTAGTTGGCGCATCCGTTTTGGTGGACATACAGTTGTTTGGTTCCCAAGGAATTCCCACAAAAACTCACTTCCTTTTTGAATATCAGCATACCATGTTCGCTCTCACAAAAAAGAAACTAACTACTACCGCCATATTCCAGTTTTTAGTCACTTGTTGGCTCGCTTGCTTATTGCTCTTCAGCACTCGCCTTCAGCGACGCTTAGTCGCTTCCAAAAAAATTCAGCAAGTAATTAGCAATAAAGTGTTGACGAGCCCAAAAGTGAATGGAAATATGGGAGATGAGTGAAGTGAGCGCATAAGGTAAATGAACCCTGCAGGAAATCGAGAATAAGTTTCTGAAGTTCTATACTTCTAGGTAGCTCACTAGTTTCATAAAGATTTCCATAAGAATGCCGAATTGTACTGAATTTGTCAAAGAAAAGTTAAACGTGCCACAAATTCGATTCCTCGCCTTTTAAAAGGTCTTCCAGGGTACGGTGTTTGGTAGCACTACTTTCAGGTCTTGATTTCCTGATGAATTTGCCCAAAGGTTAGGTTAGGTTAGGTTATGGGTCAGCTCTGAAAAGAGTTCATTCGGAGCATCCATGCCTATTCCTATATGTCTTTGAACCCTACTGATTCTCTGGCGCATCCTAGCAGACTATCCAATGGACTTTTCTCTAAGCTATTTAGGGTTTCGAAGAAATGGTTTCTCAGAAATTTCAGACGCTTTCTTCGGAGTGCAGGCCACTTTGCAAGGAATTGTTGAACGGATGTTACCTTATTTTTAAAGCTGGGCTCCGATCGTGGCCGCCGTATTTTTCTTTCATTGAGCCATGGCCAGAGCGAGCGCCATATCACGCAGGTGTGGAGATACATATTTCCACCTGCTGTTGGTGACTACCCTGGTCACTTTCTCAACTTCGGAAAACAGGCACCGCTTCATCGAATCCTATCTCAGATCCCTTTCTAGCAAACTCGTCGGCTTCCTCATATCCCGGTATACCACTAAGCCCTGAGGCCCAGTAAAGATTGATTACATGTTGTTGAGGAGCTTGTAGCGATTTTCGGTACTCTTTAATTCATATTGAATTTTTTGTTGCTGACCCTCAGCCTTTGATTGCAACTTGACTGTATACAATGAAGGCAAGCTTAGATAGAGCTAGACCAATCATGTTTACCAGCGTTGCCGTCATATCGATATCAGCTATGGTGTATCCTGAAATATCAGCTTTTTTCGTTATTACCCATATGTCTTCCAATACCTTTATGCTTAATTACCACTAGGCATGGACATTCGTACAGGAAATGCTGTTAATTTTCCTCGCTACCTTCTAACAGACTGCCGCGGCAAATCCTACTGTATGGGAGCCCAACCCTGGCCGCATGCTTTCCTGTGGAGCCCAGGACCCGTAATGGTGGCTGTAATCAAAAATACCTCTGTCCTAGATATCTTAAGCAGATCTAATGTCTTCGTTCAGTTAGAATCAGGCCAGAGTTCTTAAGCTATTTTGCAGGTCTCTGTATTCGGCCACATTCGCTTGACAGTGCAATAAAATGCGAACTAATTGCCCTTTGAATGATTCCAAGAGAGCTACCCAGTGCAACAGTCTCGGACTCCTCCAAACAGGGTTCGGTCTTTGAAAATTCACATGCAATTATATTGCCTTCTATGTTCCTATGGCCGGGAACCCACACAACAGATATTTGTCAAAAAGGTTGTACGACCGTATATCTTGTAAAAAATAGAGATTTATAGAGCATGCTTGAGGCCATCTCGAAAAAGGTCTAAAAATGTTTCTGCAAATTTTTTCATATAAATTTAAAAATTCTATTAAATAAATTTTTCCAAAAAAGTGTCAGACATTCTTGATTTGGGAGTAATTTCTCACTATAGAAAATGCAAAGCCGAAAGTTCCGCACAAAAATTTGGAAAAATCTTCAAGGTGAGTCCTGGCTGCTTATCGTACGAAAAATGGAGTCATTACGACAATCCAAAGCGCCAGAAAGAGTATGTTAAGCACGGCGAACCCAGACCATCGACGTTAAAGCCAAATATCCATAGCAGCAAGCTCTGTATATTGTGAGATCAAATTTGAATTCTGTATTATGAGCCTCTGAAAAGTAGTCAGAAGATCTTTGGGACTCTCCAGCGACAACAACTGATGCGACTGAACCGGTTGAATGCCGAAAAACGACCGGAATAGGCAACCAGACACGAGTCCTCCATCACGACAATGCTCAGCCAAATGTCGCACTGGTTTTCAAAAAGTATCTCGATGGTACCAAATAGGAAGTCTCAACCTACCCGTCTGGGCTAGACCTTGTTCTATCAGACTATTATTTGCTCCGATTGAGGCAGAATGCCCTTACGGAAGTACGCTTCACCTCAGTTGAAGGTATCAAAAATTGGATTGACACTTTCTTGGAATCCAATGACGACCAGTTTTATTGGCGCGGAATCCATTTTCAGAAATTTTGCACAATAAAGTTTCAAAAGCGAGAAAAAATACTTTAAAACTTACTTCTATTTATACCCAATAGTAGAACTGAATGATTCGAAGCTACTTCCATTTTCCTGCAGGGTTGCCATACAACTGAGTATACGCTTGTGTTCACATATGTATGTATGTTAGCTACTGCGACTTCTTGCCACGGCACCCACCTGTTGCCGTTGTTGTGAGACGATAGCGCGCTGCAAACAGGGTAATCTGGCGAGTTTCGTGTGCGACAACATACCAGAAGTTCCTGAAGCTTCTGCAGTTCTATTGAAATTAATCGTACTCACCCTGTACAGCATGAGCAATGTTGTTGCGCTACAGTCGGTTGTGCTGATGGTAAGTGTTTTGACAAACTCTGCTCTGTGAAATAGTAGTTTAATTGCCTGATAGGTGGTTGAAACGCGTCTGTGTTGATAGATCAATATTTGAAGTTTCGGGATTCTCTAAGATTTAAAAGGACACTGTGAACTAAAAAAATAAATAAGGAAAACTGCAACAAGTTTGAAAAAGCACACAAAAAGTCTTAAAACATCTCGCAAGATTCCGATAGACCCAAAAAAGAAAAAATTACGAAACACATGATTATTTATTTTTTACCAGTGTCTCCTATAATTTTAGTCCATTGTGTGTGCCCGCTGTTGGTAAGTGCCTGAAGGAGGCATGTTTTTCTATTCAAATGAATGCCCGGACTTCGACGCAGAAAGTGATCAAATGATTCCTCGTCAAACTCTTTGCAGCAGCTACTGTGCAACTGCAAAGAGAAGTCATCGGAGTAATATCATTGTGGGTGCAACCCTAAGAGCACTTAGCGCCGATCTGTTCGGTTCGGAAGGTCTTTCGTATTAAGATTTTAAGACCTCAAAATCATCCCCTTTAGGTCATAAGTATAGCGTAATGCGATCACTGATTGCAACGTGTAATTCCTAATTGTACTACTATCGATCTCATTGTTTCCAAAGTCGTTTGGATATCGACAAAGGTTGTCACTTTTCCGGCTGAAACCGTGCTATATATTTATGTAGGAGAAGACTAGCTGCCTTCTTTGTAGCATGAATTTTAGCTTGGAAGGAACTGAAGTCGTTTGGAAGATAACACAACTAACTGATCTGCAGGTCCTTCGAGTAAAGATCGGTGCCATTTCCATGAAACGTCTTTCAAACATCATCAAAGATGGATATATCCTTGCTTGCTGGAAGGTATCCTTGCTTGAAGTTCCAAATCGGCGAAGTGTAATCAGTTCTGGCATTTTTATTCCATTAAGCTGTCCTCTTTTTATTTCACCCAGTACATTACGTGCTTCAAATTGGCGGGCTACCATAAGTTGGCTTCCCCAAGGAATAAGAAGGCCATTTGTGGTCAGGATGAAGGAAAAAGGGCCGTAAATTCTGTCGTTGGCATAGGCGAAATTCTTATTCTCTTTCGCTTTTAGTTGTTTCAGAGGTCAAGTAAAATTTAAGAATTCCGAGAGCTTTTATTGACATTGATCTAAATTGCACAATCTCTGCATTCCCCCAAACTGGCTTGGATTTGTCTTGTGGCAGAGATACATACATATATGGCACGATAGTTCAAAATACGTAGCCAGAATAGCAGTCAAATGAATAACTGTCTCATCAATGCTAAATGGTGTGTGGGATGCCAATATGGAAACATTTTTCTAGTCTGTTTTCTTAGGATTTCTTATAATGCCGTCAATATTATACTTACAAAACTTCTTAGTAAAACGTTTTAGTACTTTAGACTTTAATGGATTCTAAACAGATGGATACAATGTGGGTCAGTATAGGCGTGTACTCGGAACAACTAAGACTGCAAGAGTCGTATATAATATACAACTCTTTTTCTTAGAAATTTGTGCGGCTAGAATGGGACTGCAAAAGGTCGAGGGAGCTCCTTATGTTGAGCAAACAAAAAATTTCCTTGGTCATAGATATGCTGCCAGGGCACATCATTTTTAGCGAGGCACCCGGAGTGACTTAGTTAAAGATTTCTGCAGAAGCTGGAAAAACAAGCGAATCTTTCAAAGAAAAACCGCGAACTAAGGCAGAATGCCGAAATAAGGCAGCTGAACATAATTTTCGAGAACGTAAAATGATACTAAAGATGCCAAAATGCGATAACCGGTTTATCACTAGTTCAAAATACATCACCTTCTGCCGAAAGAATCAACCAACACCAAACAAATGAATTCGCAATGCAATGAATGCGCTCATTGGAAAGGTCTAAGAAATCTCGGGCTATCACAGTTACTTCAGTTCTGGCCTTGCTTTGGTAACTTAAGCGAAAGGTGTGCCTCTATTTTTGGCTGCTCTTCTGTTCTTTGTGATATTTAGGGCGAAATGTACCCGTTGTTCCTTAGGAGGAACTGAAAATTGTAGGGCTGCTTAAAGTCGCCATTGCCAGCTCTCAGACACTACACTGTATTTGCTACATGATATCATGCAACATCCTGTTAAAATGAGAGAAATTCACTGTGGAAGAAAGAATAGCAAAAACAAATTAGTAAAAAAAAACATTTGCCCAAAAAATTGTTTCCCACACTTTTTCCCTGCCATTTAGGGGGCGCTCTTGCAGGCACATAAATACACTTACAGACAGACACTCACATTATGGACTCTCTTGCGCAGAGAGGCAGCTCAGATTTTTGGTTAATTTTTGAGGAGCTAACTTGCCAAGCTACCAATGCCCCTTTTCGATTAATACAGCTGTAGTTGATTGTATGTACAACTGTGTTGTTGTTGCTGTCGTTGTTGCATGCTACCTGCGCTGCATACTGAGTTAGCTGAATTAGTGTTGAAGATGTTTGCTGGTGAGTATGCTGACGCTGGTAGCGACGGCTGTGGCGGAGGTGGCGGCTGTGGCAGTTCGCAATGTCGACAGTGCGTTGACTTGTGTTGCCCTTTTGGGTCAGCCGAACACAAGCAGGCCAGATGATGGTAGCAGAGAGCGAAGAAACGAAAGAGCGGAGGCAACATGGGAAATATACAATGTATGATTCCTGTTGGAATTTCTCTGCGTTAGCCAGAACGGACTGACTGGGAAGTGCAGTTGAGCGGCGGCGCTCAGCTGAGTGCGGCACGATGGAGTTACCGGCAGCGGTGGTGCAAAGGCGACGCTCGTCTCGTCTCGTATTTCTGCTTTCCTTCAGCTGCGTTGGTTCACACGATCGATCGATGAATGGTTGGATGGTTAGTTGGCTGCTATTGCTGGCTGACTGGCTGCTCGGTCTGCCCCTTGTGGATGGTTGATGTATAAAAACGTACGGATGCAAGCGCAACAGCATCAGTTCATCAACAACTTTCACAGTGCGAACACGCGAAGCGAGCAGTCAAAAATACTAT
>NW_023458555.1:18260894-18267955 GCF_013731165.1 Rhagoletis pomonella | reverse complement strand
TGTTCAGACTAATGGCAGCAGCTTCTGCTTGGCAGATGCTTGGAAAGGTTCCGTAGGGGACTGAAAGCCTCGTATATCGTAAAATTAAATTTATGTTATCAATTTAATTAAATTTAATTTTTCTAACAGCTGGCAACCTCTTTCAAAAATATTTGCGACAGTAAGCTTTCTTAAACCTCTATCCATCATATAGTTTCCTAAGTGAAAACCCTATCAGCTGATTGCCAAAAAATGCCGACAACTGAGATCGCCTCTTTTTTGGCATTTGCTGTTATTTTTTACAATTTCTTCCATTTCTATTACAATTTATTCAAAATACACTAACACACTGAACCAAAGACACACCTACAGCCTGCCGGAAAAAACGGTAAGAAGAAAAGTTACGTTACTTATAGAACTGTACGAGCCTCTATCTGCTGGCGCCCATATTGTAATATAAATTTAATTTTTCAAACACGTGGCAACTCTATACATATATTTGTTTTTATCAAATTAAAAAAATATTTAAATTAGTCAAACCGTTTTCGAGTTTTAGCGAGACTAACAGACAGCAATTAGTTAGTAAGTATTGGACCATTTAGCTATCGCGCCGGGAGAAAACCTCAAAACCTTTCAATCAGCCGATGTGATTTTTTCTAGTGTTCCTACCTCCATACATACATACATACTGGTGAACCTAATTGAACTATGTGCCTTTCATTATCTTCAGTAATTGTTGAGCACTGAGTCAATGAAATATCTGCAGCAATGAGTTGCGCATCAAATGGGATTTCTTTTAAAAATTATTAAATTATTTTACTGCTAATTTTCATTTTCTATGCGGAAGCATACGCGAACTTTTCGATGATATTTATAACTCTGCTGACATTAATTGGAATTGTTTACCGCGTGCGAGGGAAAATAAGCAATTACTCTAAGGAAAAGAAAAAGTACCAAAATGTTTGTTAACAAAATAAACAAGAAAATTTAATAACTACATGCATATGCACATGCATTCATATACATATATATACGAGCAATATGTTGGAAAAAAGTATGTACTTGTTATTCGTTTGTAACTTACAAACAGCTACTAAGAATATATATACATATGGGGCGTTCCATAAGAAAAATGTGCAAAAAGCTGTCAGCATAAAAAATATTAAAAATCAACGCAATTTTGCAGTAGCTTAAAACTTACACTTTATTACACTAAATTTTACAAAACTGCATACTAAAAGAAATTCTAAAAAAAAAAATTGAAAAATTTTTAATGTACTCATCTTACTCAACTTCGGTGTAAAAAAAATTCAGAACTCAAATTATTGTAGAATGCAACCCATAATACTATACTTAAATATTGCGCAATACTCAGAGGTACCATTGCAATTTTTAAAATTTTTTTTTATCAAAAAATTTGTATGTGAAAAATTTTTCAAGAAAAAAAAATTTTAATATTTCTTTTCATGGAGAATTTTGATGTGTTTATGTGTGATTTTTTTTTTTTTAATTTTTCCTCTCCCCGTTCTTGAGATACTTGGAAAACTATTAAATCGATTTTTTTTTGTTTTTGTGCTGTAAAGTTTTTAAAAATGTATTAGTCAAGCTCAAATTTCATATTTATTAATTATTTATATTTATGCATCATAGCATAGGATGATTCTGCGTGTAATTCTAAGCAAAATTTGCCGAAGAAACCATGGGTCTAAAATCAATTTGGAGTTTGCCAAATTTGCAGAAAAAGGCTTCGAAGAAAAGTTTAAAATTTTGCCTGTTGCGCCCTCTAGTGGAAGTTTTAAGAAAACGATAAGTGTTTATACAAAATTTAAGCACTTCTTTAAGACACTACAGCAAAATGCTAAGAAAGTTATTTTCGCAATTTGGCAAACTCCAAATTGATTTTAGGCCCATAGTTTCTGGGGAAAATGTGCCTAGAATTACAAGTAGAGTCTTCTGTGCTATACGCGAATAGTCGAAAAAATCTCCCATACAAATTGACCCACCCTAATATACATACTTTTGTACATACATATGTACATATGTATACGCATGTACATACGGATGTAAATATGTAAAGTAAATATTTTTTTTCTGTCGTTTGCACACTTGTTTCATGTGATGTCAGATTTTATAAAATACAGTATAGCAAACACCATTAATTTAGTGTTAAAATATTTTTTTGTTTTAATTGCTCCAAGTGAAGAAAATTAATGATCGTTACTCAGTTGGGAGTAGCCAGAGACGATTCTTGTTTTAACATATGAAACTTATGGTCTGTGAAAAAGCCACCAGACAATAGATTTTGCAGCTGAAAGGCTTTTCGATAAACTTGATCAGAATATTAAGCGGGGTCTCAGTGGGCTTGTCCTTTTTTGGTAGGAAACTAGTAGTAGGTACAAATGATAGGTTTAAGATCCTACGCAGTCGTGTGTCTAACCTGGACGGAGTTTGGTATACATGCAACTGAGACAGGTCTCCCACTTACACATGAGCTCTGTAAATTATAAAGCTTTATATCGGCTTCGCACTTGCTTGTGTTGACATGCATAGATTTGATGTGCCCCATTTCAATTAATTTAATTTCAAAAATCCAGATATAAGCTCAGATCTGAGGAAAAAATGTGCACCTTATTAAGTGAAGCGGGGCGTACATACTTTTGTATTAGAGGTATACGCCGCCAAGCCACGCCGCCGCCGTTGGCGCCTAAGGATTAATGTACAAAATATTCATGATATAGATAGAGTGGCCGAATAAATTATACTGCACCACACGTGTTATTAATTTAGTTATTTTTTATACCTTTCATGAGCATGAAATGGTATTATAACTTTGGTCCGATGTTTGTAAGTACCAGAACAAAAAGAGATAGACCCATGAAAATGTATACTTATATGATCAGAACGTCGAGCTGAGTTGATTTAGCCATGTCCGTCTGTCCGTCTGTCCGTCTGTCTGTCTGTTTGTATGCAATCTAGTCTCTCAGTTTTCGAGATATCCGGATCAAATTTGGTAGGTGGGTGTATTTTTATAATGTATTAATCATTTGTCGGAACCGGAAGAATCGGACCACTACAACATATAGCTCCCATACAACTGATTGTTCAGATATGAGATTTTTCATTATAACTCCTCCATTTATATAGCTAGGAACATGAAATTCCGCACTGTTTTCAATAATTATCAACAGAAAACTTACAGTGAAAATTAAAAAGATCGGGTAACTATAACCTATAGCTCCCATACAACTGATTGTTCAGATATGAGATT
This sequence comes from Rhagoletis pomonella, assembly GCF_013731165.1. Classification (NCBI taxonomy): domain Eukaryota; kingdom Metazoa; phylum Arthropoda; class Insecta; order Diptera; family Tephritidae; genus Rhagoletis; species Rhagoletis pomonella. Next base: position 18,264,708 of record NW_023458555.1, on the reverse strand, counting down.
TTTCGTTATAATTCATCCATTTCTGTAGCTAGGACCATGAAATTTCGCGCTGTTTTCACTCATTATCAACAGAAGACTTACAGCGAAAATAACAAAGATCGGGTCACTATAACCTGCAGCCCCCATACAACTGATTGTTCAGATATGAGGTCTTTTATCATAACTCCTCCATTTATGCAGCTAGGAACATGAAATTTCGCACCATTTTCACTCATTATTAACAAAATACTTACAGTGAAAATAACAAGGATCGGATGACTACAATATATATCTTCCATACATCTGATTGTTCAGATATGGGATTTTACTGTAAAACTCCTTTATTTGAACAGCTAAAACCGATAAATTTCGTAAGATATTTTATAAATAATAATACAAAGTCTACTGAGAAAATCGTCAAAATCTATGCTGTATAAGCTTTATCTCCTATAGCACTGATTGTTAAGATACCAGTTTTTGCCATATATCTCCTTTATGTACGAAACTAAACCCAATAAATTGTGTTACCGGTTTACATACCGATCACATAGCGGTGAAAATCACTTAGATTGGTGTCATATAAAGTATATCTTCCATACCTCTGATTGTTTAGATGCGATTTTTTATATAAGTATGTAACTCCTCTATCGATGTATGCAGATGTATTCAAAAGCAGTAATCTGTCAAAGTAAAATTTGCAGATGTTCATGAAAGGTATGAAGCCTTCGGCATAGCCGAAGACAGCGCTGCTCTTACTTGTTTTTTTGTTATTTAGTGTACATGCATGTTTCAAACTTTGTGCAATATTTACGGTTGCCAGACGTACTGATTTTATCAGTACAGTTCTGTTAAAGAAATAACAATATTTTTATAAAGAATAACCAAAATTAACTTACAAAAAGAATAATATGTTAAATCTTGTCAAAATATGGTGCGGCTATAATTTTTTCGACCACTGTATGTAAACAAGTGACAAGAAAATATATCAAAAATTCAACACTTTAAGGAAAGCTTTCGACTCACACATACAGACAGAGTGAAGTTCCCCGCAGAATGCCGTAGCTTTTTGAACGAGAACATACGTATTTACGTAGAATTCTATTCATATATATGGTTGCCGGTTACACCGGAAAATTTATGGTAATTGAAAAGCTGACGAACTGACTGGGAAAGGTAGGACCTTCAAAAAACCTTTCAGGAAAAGACTCGGTAGATATACACACCATTCTAGTAGCCAAGGAACGCTGGAACAACTTTCGCCTTACGTAACTTTCAGGATTACCAGGTATTTCTATAAAAGGAAACGCTTACGGTAACCTTACTAATGTGGAATCAGAACCAATATTGGCCTATTTGACATGTAAGTCCAACACGAAAAAAATTCCCAAATTGAAAAATAAATTACCAAATTACCAAACTTGATAAATAAAGTAAAAAATTACCAATTTTGGTTAAAAATTACCAAAGCGGCAACGCTGGTCGGAAACCTCTGACTGGTAAGGCGTATATGGCAACTATATTTTCCCATCCTGCCTTGCAGAGAATGAGACGGTGGAACACTTTTTGCAAAAACTCGGTATGAGACATTTGGTCGCAATGTTTTGAGAGACCAACATTTGAGCTTTTTGACACCCAAAAATCTGCTTAGGTTTATACGTAAATCGTGCACATTTTAAACAGATTAAAAGGGACATGAAAATAATATTATCGAAGGCATGTAGTCTGAGTGCTCTTTTCTGTACGCGTTGGCTTCGTGCCTGGTTCCGACAAAGAAAGGGGGGTTCAGGAGGCTCGTCAGCTCCACTTGCTTATTTTTGAGCCCATCCTCTAATGAGACTTGGTTTAGAGTTTGACCTTTCTTATCGCTGTTTCATACTGCTTCGCTGCATACTTGTATGGTTGCCACAATTTTGACTTGTCGCATTGATTAAAGACTCTCCTGAGTTTAGCTTGAGTTTTCTATCACAAGAGACTGATGTTTGTTGCCTGAGAGAGAGCTCCTGTTTGGGGCAAATAGCTCAACCTAACCTAATCTAACTTAAACTAACCTTGACAATAAGCTAAATTTTAACATATATGCACCCAATTGCACATTGAATAGGTAATTGTTAGTAACAGAACTTATTGAATTTAATTTTCCCACATTTTCATTAACCTTAACCCATTGTGCATGTCGTACTTACTCATAGCATGCATACCATATAGTTGGTGATACTGCAAAACGTTCTATGTCACTTATAACGTCTGGTGCTTAATTGATCTGTTATCTGTATCTGATCGCTTTTAGCAATTGTTCTTCTTCATCAGCCAAAGGTAGACAGTTTTGGCATTCGTTTATTAGGGTGTAAGGATTTGCAGATGCATTCCGGTGCAAGTAAGAGACCATATAAGTGTCAAGGGTACTAATAGACATAGACCGTTTTGCAGAGTATCACCGACGATATACACCAGAACTAACTTGAATCAACTGTATGTTTTGATTTCAGTAACATGTTGCCGCACTCAACCTACATATTTACACATGTCTGTATGTAAACATGTAGTATGTGCATTAGACTGGGTCACGAAAAAAGTCTATATGTAATTAGTTAGATAGTATTTTTGAGTCACAAAAATGTGCCACTTGACGAGTCCTTAACCTCTTAACACCTGAACATGAATAAATAAAAAAAATTTATATATTTTACTTTTTATATTTCTTTTACATTTTTTTTAAATTTTTAAATATTTTCGGAAGCTTAATAGCTCCGAGGGAATAACACAATTATCAGAAGTGACCGCAAGCTATCGTCACTTGTTATGAATTGAAAGAATTTAAGATGCACATATCGAGCCCTAAGCGAAAAAAGTGTAAGAGAAATTTTTTTCAAAATTTTTTGTTTGATGCAAAAACGTTTCTGGAGCATCTAGATGCATTTCTGCATCAAAAATAAAATTTTGAAAACGAAAATTTCGTTTACATCTTTTTGGCGGTTAGGGCCACCACTCATATCACGGTCTTAGGAGGCTAAAAAGTAGCCAAAATCCAGTTTTGTCATACTTTTTTTTATTAAATCGTAACATGGTTTCGAAGAGTGGCATAATTACTTCGAAAATATTTTTTTTTAATCCTTTTTTTTATTTCTTTGACTCAAATTGCCTCCTACATAAGCAAAATAAAATTTTTTTCAATTTTCGCCTGACCATGAATTTAGAAATTTTATACATTTAATATTTATTCGTGATGTTTAAGCTGCTCAAAAATACCTTTTAAGCGATCTATGGCACCGAAGCCTTTTCAAAGTAAGTTTTACAACTATGCAGGCATCGCCCCGATCTAATGTATCATATCAACTTATCAATGGCAATTGCTGATAAGCGATAAAAATATCGAAGGTGCTATACAAAGCTATAAATACTGTTTGGCTACCTTAGCACCGATATAGAATAAACCATCAGTCAGTGTAGATACGAGTACTACATACATACGAAGTATATTCGAAACAAAAACAATACTACATTACAAAGAGTCTAACTATATAGTTGTGAAAAAAGTACACGCGACCCAACAAAAATGCTTTGCTACAAGAAATTTTTAATATTTGCCACGTTGTTGATCTGCTGTGCAGCGGTCGAAGATGATGTGCAAGTGGAGGACTTGACGGACTTGGAGGAGACATGTCCAATGGTGTGCCCTGCTTTATATGCACCGACTTGTGGCTTCGACGGCCTTGACTATCAGGAATTTGTCAATCCCTGCGTGCTGAAGGTGACCAATTGCGAGCGAACGAAGGAGCGCTCGTTGTTGAAGAAACGTAAAAGCAAATTTAGTGATTTTAGTTATTGTAAAAAAAAA
>NW_023458555.1:18244411-18250894 GCF_013731165.1 Rhagoletis pomonella | reverse complement strand
TTTTTTTTTAATGAAATGCTCATTGCGCCAGCGGCTACCAGCCAAAAAGAAAAAAAACACCATAAAAAACATCTATGCACGCGCATGTGTAAGATTCATATCTCCGCCGCTGCAATAACAAATCGTGGGCTTTGGTCGCTTGCGCCTCTCTTGACCGCATCGATTGACAGCAATGTGCAATGCGTTTGCGTTTACGCTGCGCCCAAGTCTTTCTCCACCCAACCACCCCACCACGCCTTCTCCCCATTGACGCCCGTAATATGAAGCTTTGCTTGCGCGCGCTTGTTGTTGCCTGCTAGTTTAATTCGTTACGAGTTGTTGTAGTTTTTAAATGGGTGCTTCGCATATTTGCATGCTTTCCAGCTGTGGGCCGCGCGTTCTGGGAATCATTGTCGTTTGTCAAATGAGGCTATCAAAGTTCTTGGTATTTAAGAATCATAAAGTACAACGTACTATGTACTCGTAAGTGCATAAACATGTGCAGCAAGGCTGCCTGAAGGTGAACGTACATAGGTACTTGTATGTAAATATGTAAACAGCAGTGAATGAAGTGGGTAAAGCAGGAAAATTTAATTAAAAAATTTCAGCATAAATAAATTATGGGTCAACATGTGGATAAAAATATTAAATAGGCAGTTAGTTAGCTTGCAAAGAAAATTTTATATTTAGGGGTTTTTGAAGTAGAGGGATATGAATAGGCGAGAATGTATAGTTTTCAACTGAATACATATTCCCTTTTGAATCGGCAAATTCTTCAGTTCACTTAAATTTTTTTTGTATGGCTCTTCTGATGTTTGTCGGTTTGAGCGGACACTAAAACCTGTGCAACTTTCCCCCTCTTCTTTATTAAATTCCTATCTAAGGATAAGTACCAGTGTCGATTTTGTAAAAGAATCGAACGAGCCTAATGAGGCATAGAATTTGTACCTAAAACATTCATAATGTAGCTAAATTAATTACTTTTTACACTTTATGACATTTATTTATTATCGAACATCGGAAAAAATTTGGAAAGCAATTTTATTATTATAGATCTTCGCTTTAGAGTGTGTGCTTCTTGGGCATGGAAAACCATTTCGATAACACAGGTCAACCAAAAAAAAAGTAAGTGCGTCTGGGCCACACTGGAGAAGTGAAACTTATGTTACATATTTTGTTTGTCTTATAACCAATACATGTATTGTACATACATATATTTATAGATACATATGTATGCATTTAATTGTTTCAAAATTTTGAATAAAACGACAGGCTGATAAAAATAATGTTATAAGCTTAAGGTTCTATTTTATATATTTTTTCTATCTTTATCCCATTTTTTATCATTTTCGTTCTAATATCGATAAAATATCGATAATAAAATAGATAAAATATCGTTAGCAAAAACGAAGAAAATATCCAGAACCAAATCGATAAGATCGATAACAAAATCGAAAAAAATATGGATAACTAAATTGATAAAAATATTGATGACAAAATCGATAAATATGTTAATAACGAAATCGATAAAATATATCGATAGCAAAATCGACAAAACACATCATCGATAATAATATGGATAACAAAATCGATAAAAATATCGATAATAAAATTTATTATTATATCGATAAAAATTTCGATAAATAAGTTCATATATGTGTGTACATATATATCAATAACAATACCGTGTTTTTAATCGATAAAAATTTATATAAATATACCGACAACAAAATCGAGTATCGAAAACAATATCGATAAATATACCGAAAATTCTGAAAAAGTCTCGAAAATTCTGAAATAATCCCGAGGGTCCCGAAACAGTTTTGAAAATCCTTACCGAAAATCTCTTCTCCTACATTTTAACCTTTCTTCCTCTAGTAGTCAGCACGAAAAAGTCTATGAAAAACAGTTTTCAAATTTGCCACACCCAAATCAATGTTGCGTTGTGTGATGCTGCCTACCGATCTATCCTAATAGTAATAATCCAAAAAAAGATGATGCCCTCAGTAGTTGCTTGAATTGTAACTTTACGAAGTGAAAGCGATGTTTCATCATCTTTAGATAGTATTTTGGTCAGTAATCGAGCTATAAAATACGCCATTTTCCCTTGCCTTGAACGCGTTGGATGATCTCTTAATTAGACTGCCGGAATGTGACTACGATGCCGTTGGATATGCAGATCTGATTTCTATATAAATACAAGGTGTCTTAAAGCATAAACAGACGGCAGCGTTGATCAGGATCAACTCGGGAAGTAACTGCAGTTGATTTTGGTTTAAGTCCGAGCTTTTGTCTGTTCAAGCTTTTAGAATACACGTTACCGCCTTCTACAATGCAGGAAAATGTTTCTGATTTCACATTTAATAAAGTGGATTTCCGATCAGTTTAACCCACCTCCGGTCGAAACCGGAAGCCATTAATACGACCAAAAGATAGAGCTTCCACGATTTGGTGATTCATATGTCGTCTGTTGATTGGGATCAACTTGTCAAATAACGTTCAATTATGTACTGGCATCTAACTTGATTCACCGGGGAGTGGCCAATCAAAGTTCGAGCTATATGACCTAAAAGCATTCAACTTGCTTGAACCCACATTTAGTTTTCGTGCAAATAGATGTTCGAGTAATTTTTATGAAGTATGTGTTCGCACCCTAAAGTGCTTTATATATATGAGTGTTCAACTAGACTAAAATTTATATACGCCCGAAGCAGGAAAGGCTGAGAATCACCTGTGTACATACATATGTAGGTCTTGAAAGCTTGGAAAGTCAGAGTGAAGCGGCAAACGTGAAAGAAGGTGGTGAAGCCATGGAGGCTTCCCTTTTAGCAGCAACTTGATGTTGAAGATACTCCAAATCAACCGGCAGTAAAGTAAATTAGCTTCGTGTTTACTCCCAATCACATTGGAGGAAAGATATTTGGGCTGAAGATGCTAAAAGAAGCTTAGTAAAATATTTTTATAAGGGTATCAAACGAGAGAGTTTTAAGAAATATCTGGAAATGGATTTCAAATAAGAGGTATTTAAGTAAGCTATATTTCTAAAATATCTTCGAAGAAGTGTAGTGAAATATTTTAATATGGGACTCAACCTACAGAGACTTCGTAAAGCTTATTTCGAATATAGTTTTTAAAAGGGTTGCCACCCGCTGAAGCAATCCAAATAAAATAAATTAAAAAGTGATTTTAAATAGATATTTTATATGGGTGTCGAACGAGAGAGGCTTGAAAAGGCTTTGTATTCGAACGTAATTTTAAAGAGGGTTGCCACCTGTGCTCAGGAAATCAATTTAGTTAACACGTTAAACGTAATATTTTAATATTTGACACCCATAAAGGCTGAAAAAAGCTTCTTCACGTTAATACGAAAACAGGAACATTTGCGAAATTGGATATTCTATTTCGCCTTTACAGCAAAGTTAATGAAATATATTAAAAAAAAAAAATTATATTTTTGCTGATATAATTTATTTTATTTTTTGCTACATTTGATATCATAACGTTAAAGCGAACATAACGGGCATACATACATATGCGGGCCCTTAATTATTTATTAATACTAAAAGTATAAACATGAAATTTTTGTAGTATATTTCATCAGCAATCGCTGATCAGCAGCGCTGTTCAAGTGTTTTTCTACATTTCTCAAAAGCAATCGAATATAAGTTATCCGCAAGCCCAGCACTTGAGACGAGACCTACTGAGTACCGGTTAATACCTTTAAAGTGATACAATTTTGAAAGAATGCATTGTTGCAGGCGAGAATATTTCGTCTATGGGATTTTTATAAAACAGTCAGCGTCAATACTTCAGAAACTCTGAAGAAACTATTCCACAGTGAGGGATTAGCAAATAATCAAAATTAAAAACAAGCAAATATATATAGTAGGTACTTAAATACTCGTGCAATATACATATACATATATATCCAATAGGTACACTGAATGGTCCTATATATTAAGTGATTTTAAGTCTTCCAAGAAAGTTGAGTGCTGGTTAGGGAAATTACTAATTTGTTGTTATGTGACAAAGTAATTATCTATAAATAGACCAAGTGCTAAATTACTCGTAAGTTGTTAAAAGTATTGAAGGTAGTCTGTAACTTTTTGTGGGTGGAAATTTACGACCACTTTAAATGTTATCAAAATCCATATGCCTGTTTAGGGCCGTTTCCTTAAGTAGCTTTTAAATTGTATCTGCCCTTTAAACACATTTTTTCATAACGATTTTTTTTTTAATTAAAAAATAATTGTAGCTTCTGTTGTTGCGGAGAGAAAGGTTATTCTTTTAAATCAATATGTGTATGTTCATATGTATAAACATTAAAAAATGTATTATATTTAAGACGTCCGCGAAAAAGATTTAATAGATAAGATAAATTAAATATTGCAATATGGGTATCAAACCCTTGAAGTTTAGAAGAGTTTACTGGCAAAAATATTTTTGAGTAGGGTTGCCACCTGTTTGTATAATTTTATTCAATTATTGAATTGATAAAGTAAATAAAATATTACAATGCGGGTATCAAACTAAAGAGGTTTAAGAAAGTTCACTGCCGAACATATTTTTGTTGCGGGTTGCCATCTATTTCAAAAATGTTATTTACTTAATGTGATTAAATAGGCTAAATACTGAATTAATTCATCCTGAACAAAAGTGCTCGATATGTAGAATAGGGTTATAAGAGTATAAATTAAATTTACAGGATTAAATACCTTCAAAAAGATATTAACTAACAGTCTCTTTATTTTATTTTTTATGAATGAAGCCATAAGAGAGGGAGCAACAATAATTTTAAGGCGCAGTGAAGTATGTCGGGTATTTGCTAGTTTTATTTATAAAAATACTCGAATTTCGGAGGTATGTAGGTATTTTCAAGGAGGTCCAGCTAATGTAAATCTTCTTCCACCCTCCTCAAAAATATTGTTCTGAAATATTGGATTTTTAAATTAGGGGATCTGTTGAATACATTGCTTTATAAAAAAATCTGACAGGCTCGCCAAATAGATACCCCAAAAACTCTGCTACAGAAAGTTTAATAAAAATGTAATAATTCTTTTAAAAGTCATACGCTATTTTGGATATTCCAAATCTGACTTCAGATTCGTAATCAGCTACCTTATAAGTCCCCCTGTAGGCAGTTTCATAAAAATTTAAGATATTCTTTTAAAAGTCATCCGCGATATGGGATCCGCCATTTTGTATTTTCAAATACTTTACAAAGATTCGTAATAAGCTACCCCATAAATCCCCCTATAGACGGTTTCAAAGAGATCTAATAAATTTTTTTAAAACCCATCCGCCATATCAGATTTGTAACTGCAACCCCAATGTAATACTATTTTTAAAAGTCATACGCCATATTTGACTCGCCATTCCAAACCTTTACTTTTCGCAACTTTTGATGCGCTGCTTTAACGGATGAAGAAGTCTTTCAGGCCTACAAAGATAACATCGTTCGATTCATCTTGGAGAAAAAAGTTTCAAATAAGGAAGAGTTTCTCTGCATTGTGGCGATGGAAAATGTATATATATTTTTCATATGAATCAGCATCAGCTCCTACATTCTGCTATTGATAACCTAGGCTCCCCTAAAATGCTTTTATTTTTGGTCTAAATGCGTTCTTATTGGAAGCCTAAACCATTCGGTACCGAGTATCGAAAGTATTGGATACTTTTTAAATGGGTACCGAGTATCGATCAATACTTAAAAGGGAAAAGGAGGTATCTTCGTGTTTTTTTTATAGGCAAACCGTTTGCTCAAAGCCATCGCGTGCCTGGTGCGGGACAGAAGTATTGTATGCTTTGGTCCAGCTGGGTTTAGGGTACTAAGGCAATCATATAACAGTTTTTTTTATTACTATGTGGACTTGGGAGCTGGTAATGTTTCCTGGCTGTCAGATAAGGTAATTTTTTTTACATGAATCCCTACTTGAAAAATGGTATGGCAACTGCCCATTGATATCGATTTCTTTAAGTTCTACCCAAAATAAAGCTCCAGTTTTTCCATTTTGATATAACTGCATACCAAAGTTATTACGTTCCCTATATTGCACATAGCTAGGGCTGTAATGGGTACCTTAAAGTGCCGTAAGTACGTCAGCAGCCACTGCTCACTATTCGGTATAGATTTCTAACCATAAACCCAAACACTTATCTTAATGCTTTTTGAAGATTTACTTTCTACTCATACATACATATGTATGTATATGTGCATACTTTAGATAAATAAAAAATTTAGTTAAGGTCGAGACGGATAGCAATCTGGGCAGAAATTAGTTCAACCACAAATAATCCGCTAAGATAACGATAAGGAACTCAATGCAAAAATCAAATAACAAAATTATACTGAACAACCCAATCAAATTCATGATTATCAGCGACAAAAGTGGAGCGAAATGAGGAAAAGCAATTGCAGCGAACGCTTGCATCAAATGAGTAAATAATAAAATTTAATTTTTTTATCAAAAAGCAATTATCTATTTGAAAATATTTTTTTTTTTT
>NW_023458555.1:18229667-18244311 GCF_013731165.1 Rhagoletis pomonella | reverse complement strand
ATACTACATTCAAACCACTTTTTTCTCTTAGATTCTTACACAAATTTTCTCTCAAACGGCATTATGCGCAAACGCAATCGAATTAAAAGCAAAAACCAGAGCTAATGCATTTGAATTTGCTGCCAATGCCGTCTGCCATAATTTGTGAATGTTTCCTTTAACCGCCACTGGGGTATTCCATGAGTAAGTGAAACTTTGTGTCCAATTGTAGAGTAGCTTATTGAACATGGAATGCTTGATGAATCAATGCTCAATACCTGAAATTAACGTTTTTTCGAAAAAAAATTTAGTTATATTATTTTATTACACTGTAAATACACTCAAAACTTCAACATTAGAAAAGTAGTTGAATACGACAACATATTTTAATATAGAAGGCTCTGCAAAATCAAGTATTCACAAAGTTATTATTTTTTTGAAGGGGGGAATAAATGTCTCGATCTTTCTGCGCCCCGAAGAAGCAATATGGCATTGAAGAAAAATAGGCATTTAAATTATATAATAGGATAAAATCACTACGGTTTAGCATGTCCAACCCGTGACTAAAAAGTTTTAAACTTCGTATTGCTTAGTTACTACTTTAGGGAGTTTTCTATAATTTCATAACTAGAGTGTGTTTATACTAAGCAGCCCTATTTCATTTCTTTTATTATATTATAAGTACCTACTTAAGAGATTTTGAAACGTTTTATCGTGTCCCGCCCGTGACAATCATTTATAATTTTTTTCTAATGATGCCTAACAATAAAAAAATAAGTTTAACGTTTCAAACCTATGTTTAATGCCACAAAACTCTGAAGTACAGGTTGACTAAACACCATAATACTGTTGGTGGGCTAAGCGATGTAGTAAAAAATTTCGCGTGGCCAGCTCGAAAAGTCAAGATAAGCATTACTATCTTAGAGACGCCAGAGAATTCTATGATGAGGGTTGCTTAACAACAATTAAAAGTCAATATTAACAATTACCTGAAAAGTGCCAACCAAGAAAATCTAGAAGTTCGCGAAACTTATAAATTCAATCCAATAAATAGCTTTTAAGTGACAAAGATATACATATGTATCTGCTTACAAGTATTATAATGCAGATAACTTTTCGGATTAGACATCGATACACAAGATCTTTTCTGACGTTCTATGGTTTTAAGGAATAGCTAAATTTCAGCATGATTTGTCCATGAAATCAGTTTCCAAAAATAACTCAACTCGAGCCACTCTTAAGCCGGTTACTCAATGTCTGGTCAACACTAACAGCAGGTTAGACATCTCTATCGACGTGATAACAGTAGTCGATATACATGTTTAGCCTGTAGTTAGTATTAGTCAGACATACATAGCTATTCTAAACAAACTTGAAAATCATTAAGGCACATTCGAAATTTCGTTGCAATCAAATGCACCGTGCAGAAGTGCATTAGGAAAATGCATATAAAATTTCATGCGTTTGCAAATAATCCTTTCTTCCATGCATTTTAATACATCAATCTGGCGACTTCTAGCTTTCGTTTGGTATAACTATTGCCCCTAAAATAGATCCTGGGGTCAGCAGTATATCGTGCGTCTTACAATGACTCCACTGTCATAAAAGTAGGTCAATTGATCTTGTATTTGACCTCTAACATTTATCATACCTAATCTCTTTGATATGGATCTCACTAGAAGCTTCCTTTCATGAAGAAAATCGTACGTGTCCCACCCGTGACAAAAGTTGTCCCACCCGTGACAGGAGAATTTTAAATTTTTTAATAATAAACAAATAATTCTTATTATGGTTTGTGCTTTGTTGGGATTGCTGGTTCTTTTCTGTATAGTAAAACATCTAATCCAGATAGAAATGTTAAGTAAATTCACAGACTTTCCTTAAAATATATGTTCTCCAAAAAGCAGTGTATTTTCTTTGTCCTACCCGTGACGGAAGAAACAGCTCAGAATTTTCCAATATAAAATCAAGTTGGAATATTTTTCGTATTTGGTAATAACTCGTATACTAGTGAACTAGGTGTAGCTTTATCAAAATGTAGAATTGCTATGTACTTTATACTTAAATTAAAAAAGAAAAACTATTTTTGCTGTACAAATGTCCCACCCGTGACGATGGAATACCCCAGTTATCCATATTTTTTCGATATTGTTATCGATCTTAGCGATTTAGTTATGGATTTTTTTTGTCGATTTTGTTAACGATATTAGAACGAAAATGGTAAAAGTAGGGATAAAGATAGAAAAAATATATAAAATATAACCTTAAGCTTATAAGATTATTTTTACCAGCCTGTCGTTTTATTCACAATTTTGAAACAATTAAATGCATACATATGCATCTATGTATATATGTACATACATATATTGGTTATGAGACAAACTAAATATGTAACATAAGTTTCACTTCTCCAGTGTGGCCCAGACGCACTTACTTTTTTTTTGGTTGACCTGTGTTATCGAAATTTTTTTCCATGCCCAAGAAGCACACGCTGTAAGGCGAAGATCTGTAATAAAATTGTTTTCCAAAATTTTTCCGATGTTTGATAATAAATAAATGTCATAAAGAATAAAAAGTAATTAATTTAGCTACATTATGAATGTTTTAGGCACAAATTCTATGCCTCATTAGGCTCGCTCGATTCTTTTACAGAATCAACACTGGTACTTATCCTTAGATAGGAATTTAGCAAAGAAGAGGGGGAAAGTTGCACAGGTTTTAGTGTCCGCTCAAACCGACAAACATTAGAAGAGCCATACAATAAAAATTAAAGTGAACTGAAGAATTTGCTGATTCAAAAGCGAATATATATTCAGTTGAAAACTATACATTCTCGCCTATTCATATCCCTCTACTTCAAAAACCCTAAATATAAATTTTTCTTTGCAAGCTAACTAACTACCTATTTAATATTTTTATCCACATGTTGACCCATAATTTATTTATGCTGAAATTTTTTAATTAAATTTTCCTGCTTTACCCACTCTTCATTCACTACTGTTTACATATTTACATACAAGTACATATGTATGTACGTTCACCTTCAGGCAGCCTTGCTGCACATGTCTATGCACTTACGATTACGTACGTACATTCATACATAGTACGTTGTATGATTCTTAAATACCAAGAACTTTGATAGCCTCATTTGACAAACGACAATGATTCCCAGAACGCGCGGCCCACAGCTGGAAAGCATGCAAATATGCGAAGCACCCATTTAAAAACTACAACAACTCTAACGAATTAAACTAGCAGGCAACAACAAAGCGCGCGCAAGCAAAGCTTCATATTACGGGCGTCAATTGGGAGAAGCGTGGTGAGGTGGTTGGGTGGAGAAAGACTTGGGCGCAGCGTAAGCGCAAACGCACTGCTCATTGCTGTCAATCGATGCGGTCAAGAGAGGCGCAAGCGACCAAAGCACACGATTTGTTATTGCAGCGGCGGAGATATGAATCTTACACATGCGCGTGCATAGATGTTTTTTATGGTGTTTTTTTTTCTTTTTGGCTGGTAGCCGCTGGCGCAATGAGCATTTCATTAAAAAAAAAATTGTTATTTATTGAGTTAATAAATTAAAATGCACTTTGTGTGCAGCGTGTGTCAACACTCAGCAAAAGCAACGGACATTCCAACTCGTCGCGCTCGTTTTGCGGCGGGCGGATGCGCGTTGCACTTGCAGCAGCGTCGCCGCCTGCCCAAGTGGGCACCACTACCAGTCAGCCAGATAGACAGCCTGCTCACTCTTTCTGGCCGCACCAATTGACCAATTAAGAAGTTTAAGGAATGTGTGGAGCGCCAAAAACTCACCAAAAGGGATGAGTGACAACGACAAGCGGTAGGAGCAGGGGCAGAGATGGGGGCGAGACGGTGATTGGTGTTTTATGTGCGCGCAGTTGAGATTTTTCGTATGCAAGGCTGAGCGCACATTAATTTAAAAATAAGAAAAGTGGACGCACTTGTAAAATGGTCAAATAAAGTAAAGGACAAAGAAATGCGCAAGTAAACAGAGCCCAAGCGAGACACGCACGCATGCGCACAGGCCAGCGCACATACATACATATGTAAAAACTAACTTGTCAAGCAAATACTTACACAATAAAAATGTACGCTTAAATAACCATTTCAGAACTTTGTCTCCTCAATATTTGTGTAAGGCGGCGTCGTTGTTGGTTATCGCGCGTCCATCCGCATGCCGCGTTGTATGATAAGCACCGCGCGCGCATTTGGGAACACGTCTGATGGCTATGCCATGCCGCACTGCTGCTGGTGTGGGTCATAAGCATTCTGAGAAAACGCGTGCGCGCACACACCTTGCTATATACATATGTACATGCATACCCGGACGCAAGGCAAGCACTTGCATACCAAAACACAAAGTGAAAAAGAATAGCATTAATAACACAATTAAAACAAAGCAAATAGAGAAAAGGCTATAACCGCGCCAAGTACATACACACACACACACACACACACACACGCGCGGCAACCTTCACAACTCCCGCCCAAATTGAGGTAATCAAAGTATTTACTCGTACATAAGAATCAACGTTGAACGCTGCTATGCGGCCTTCGCATGTGTGCTGCGCATGCGCAATAAGGTTTGGAAAGCCAATCAGTCGATTGACAGCAGTGAAACAACCATCGCCGCTTGATCAACAAAAGGCGCAACTGATATACTGAGTAAATAGATACGAGTACCAACTACCCAGCGGGGAAATAATCAAGCAGTGAAACAAATTTTATCGTTTAAACGCTTGGAACTCTCATTTGGTTGGGCAGCTCTAGCTAAGAGTTCACAGCGGGGCTACACAGCGTGCCTGCATCCTTTTAAACTATTCTCATTTTATGGCGTATCCTATAGACCCTCTAATGATGCTTTCCCCTTAGCTTTTTAAGTTCTTGAAGTACTTAGTGCTCCGCCAGTAATTTGAAATGTTTGTTCCAGGGCGCGAATATGAGTGAACAAGGTGAACCTGCTTTTACAAGCATCGGCCTTTCCGACTGCGCACACTGTTAGTGTACGAGCGACGCCGGGGATGTGGATCGAAATCTCGGCCTATCCGAACGCGCACACCGTCTCATCAGCCGCGTGAAGCGGAAACTAGGCCTTTGGCCTTTCCGCCTGCGGCCAAAACGAGAGGGTTCATTTAGGCTCAATCGTCACCGCGATAGATTGGAGACATGGCCTCGCCAGCTAGCCATCTCATTCCGAGCAGGCCAATTTTTTATCGTGACTCAAGCGCTAACTTCCATACTCTTACGGAGTATAAATGAGTGAAATGAATTGTGTAATTTTAATATACAAATGAAATAAAATTAAATTCGCACAAAGTAATGTTGAGAGGATTCTACATTATTTTTGATATCCTTAGCTTCTACAGAAATTGTTATGCAGGGCTCCGAACCTGGCGGTTGTATAGTCAATGATTGAGTTGGTATTTCGGCAAGAAGCCAAACGATTTTGAGCGACCCTGTCAAACTCCGCGTTCTGCTAGACCGCCTGCTGTTAGGAGCAGCTCTGGCCATGGAATGCATTGCAGTAATCTGTGAGCCTATAAACCTCACTCAAAGATAGTTTCTCCGGGAAGACGTCAGATTCTGTTCTAGCATCCATTTGGAGCCATTTATAAAGATCGGTCAACTCCTATCGGGAAATCGGATCCTGAAGTTGCTAGCAAAGTCAACTTCAGTTATCTGATGATCACAATTTCTGTACTCACCCGTGCTCTTTCCAGAGTCAAGGCAAGATCTCTGTCCATTGCTCACAGACTGTTAGACACCCTTAGCCTAGGAGCGCTGATATATTTACTCACCTTTTGTGAGATTAGTTCTAACTACCACTATGTTTACCCAAGGTATTATCTGATCGTAGACCCCAATATTGCCCGAGTTTGCTCATGCCGGAGTTGGACGCCTTGAGCGCTTTTCTTCTTTGCTCCTCAATATGTGTTTTCCAGGGTATTTTGGAACCAAGAGTAATTCTCAAAAACTTTTTTGACAAATTCAAATTTTTGCTTCGAACTGAGTAGTTTAGACTTGGAGAGATAAGCCCCAAGAACATGCCTTTCTGCTTACATTACCAATTTGATAAGTGTAGATTGTAGTATACCTTTTACTGGGCGTTGAGATTTAGCTCCCAGGATAACTAGGCCACCAACTACAGTCCTTAGGAGCTTGCGTGAACTGACAACTGCCACCTGCAGAGCTTCATTTGGATCACCCAGCTTTTTTCCAAACTACATGATTTGGATTACCTACAGCTCCATTCCAGAAAGTTCCGCGGCAGTGTTGATGAAATAAGAGTCGGTATATTTAGACCTCAGCTTTGCGAAAGCAGGGCAGCTGAAAAGTTAATGCTGAGATAATTTCACCGCGTTACCCTCGACGCAGCTACCGCACGAAGGATAAAAAATAATAATGACGTATCTCATGGGTTCCTATAGGTGTTCTGACCCGAGAATTGACCATTAGTCAGCTTAAAAAGCTTTCTTTAGGGACTATGCTCTAATATAGACCAGCATGACTTTGCAACTTTGCATACCGGTGGTTTCGCCCAGCGCTTGCTGGCTCAGTTAAAGATCCTTCTATCCAGGAGCAGTTTCCAGCTTGCCACAGAACCTCCTATACCTTCCTTGTTGTGGGGGATGACCTTGCGCGCAAATTGCCTAGCCAATTTATCAGTCATGCACATTCCTGCAATGTTGTTATATTCCAGAAACCAAATCAGCCTGATTTTTATCAGTTGTGAACCGATCCTAGAGCACTGATTTTAGTTTTGCTGTCTGCTTGAAACACTCTAAAGAATTCCGGAAGCCAACGCCTGGGATTAACGAATATTTTCGGATAGAACATAGCTCATCCAACTACCACTTAACTTAGATCGAGTAGAAGGAAAACCCAATGGTTCTTAACCTGTGGGAGCGTAATACAGAATCTTTTCACCAGCGTCGGGTACATAGATTTAAGCGGTAGAGTGGGAGTTGTCCAGACTTTTCAAGTGACTTTCATCAGACAATAATTCCTCATCACATAATTGTAGATTATATTTGGAGGGAAATCTTATCACTAGGGCAACTTATGCCCTTTGTACACGCTTTATAGTATTTGGCTTCCAGTATTGCTGTCTTTACGGAATCACATAAGTAGAATATCACCGCTTAACGCTGCGAATTTGTCATTTTATACCTCCCGGTGAAGAAGTTTAAGTGCTCATGTCACAAAGCATTTGATCTCTGCGTGTTCATATGAAATTTGTGAAAGGTTTCAAAAGCTTCTCGCGCGTGCTAACTTTTGGTCATCACCTGGAGTCGCTATAGTTAGTACTGGCTTCCGTGTGATTTTCCTACAGGGTAACCCTATGTCGGTGTTGGCGACCTTTCCTTCTATCTGAATGTTAATGACTCTGTTGATGGACGCAACTCAACAAAATTAAAGGTTGTTGCATTTAGCGCCTACGCTGTGGTGGGCAGTAAATATTTAGTGTCCCAAAGTGACATTAAATAATTACTGTTACGGCATTCTTAGCGTGGCAAGATAAACATTCGAACGAGCCGAACAACGCGAAGGTGATGGTGGAAGAAATGTGTAATAAATGTGTTGAAAACAGGTAGGCACCTTTTATTGATCTTTAATTATTTTTTAGTAAATATTTGAAAAGAAGGTCCAAATATTCTGTGTAGATTTCCAAACAAGTAGGGATACGTTTTGATTTTAGTGCTTACGGAATGATATTCTTCCCAGCCAGCAAGAAAACGTACATTTTACGAACATTATGTTTTACGAGGGATTCTCGTATCGCCAAAAAGTTAGAGAAAAGCTCGTAAACGATAAAACAAAAAAATATAATAGAAAGAGGCTTGTAATAATTTGTCAGCACAAGAAAAAATTTTAGTTTTGTTGACAATTTTTCTTCAATCACAATATTTTATAAGTAAGTAGTTTGTTAAATATTTAATTTAAGAAAATTATTAAGTATGTGATTTATTGGCAGACTGGTGCAAACGCAAAGGATGATCTACCACTTTCTTAAAAAAAAAACCGTGGACCCCTTAAACGAAAAAGTGAATCAGATGGATGCAAAAATTGGAGCTGTTTTGGAGCGGTTATTTTCAGAGGTGATTGCTTTAAGGAAAGAAAATGGTACCCTTCGAAACAATAAGAGACCAACCATTGCAGAGGGCGTCCTGCCAAGAAGCCCATTTAAGGAAAAGCATGCATTTATGGAATTTGAAAAAGACCTTGGGAGTTCAAGTGAAAAACAACAATTATTGGTAACTAAAAACATAAATTAACTATAATAAAATAATTTTTATTGCATTCTTTAAACACTTTATAGGTTTCTGAACTCGAAGCTATAAATATTTTAAATGTAGATAAATGTTTAAGAACGTACTGGCGGAAAATTATTACAGATGAGGAAGCAGAACTTTTCTTGTGGAAGGGAACTGGTACCAAATGCAACGCTATTGGTTTGGCAACGACTGCGGCAATAAGAAGTACTGATTATAATATTATTTATTACCACTTTTTATTTAATTCAATTTTCCGATTTCCAATGGAGTTTAATCTTTCACTTTATTTTCTTAGGTGCTTGTCGTCAAAAATTTAACTCCGACGAAGAAGTTTTTATTTCCGTTTCAAAGAAGCACTTCCAATATGCACACGACCGGCAAAAAAAAATTGGCAGCCTATCGGCAAAAAAGATAAAAAAATAAATTCAGCCTCTTTATAATATATATTAAACCCCTCTTATTTAATTGTTAAATTGTTAATAGATAGTTTGTTAATATTTATTTATCTGAAAATATCTTCACATATACAGTGCCGGGAAAAAATACTGGCACAGAGAATTTTTCGCCATGAATCCAAAGATTTTTATTCTGATTTCTTCTCTAATAAAAATATAGCTAGTATGAAGTTCTACTTTCAAATCAGATTTTTTAGAAAAATTCTAAGTATGCAGTTTTATAGCCCATTTAATTTTAGTATAATAAAGTGCACGCTAGAATAGCTAGAAAACCTCTTTGTTTTTTGGCAATTTTTTATACGCAGTTTCTTCCATACAAGAAAAAAATGTCGCACATAATTTGCATGGAAGAAACTGCGTAAAAAACTTGCCAAAAATCAACGCGGTTTTCTGGCAACTTCAAGAGTGCACTATGTTATACTAAAATATAATAGGATATAAAACTTCATACTTAGAATTTTTCTCAAAAATCTGATTTGAAAGTACTAACTATATTTAAAAAAAAATAATGTGCGAAAAGAAATTCAAGTAAAAAACTTTGCATACATTGCGAAAAATTCTCTATGCCAATACTTAGATCCGGCACTATAAATATTTATTAATTATAATTCCATTCAATAAAAGAACTACAATAATTTGAATTAATTAATTGCCTTTATTTTTAGCATTCAAAAACAGTAGATAAAGCAGTGTAAAAAAACGCTTTTTTAACGTAAATTAATCGTTTACGAGGCTCGTTTACAATTAAAAAACGGACGTAAAAATATTCGCATACGAATGCTTTTTCGATCCGTTTACGACTGTTCGTAGGCGATGTAGTTACAATTTAAAGCGAAAAAGTGCTCGAAAAAGAGTCGTAAACGGCTATCATAAACGATTTTTAATCCGGTTTTTCTTCGAGAAAATATCCAATTACGAGCTTGTTTACGATGATTTTGCTGGCTGGGTTGCAACCTTGAGTAAATATAAACCAAATATTCGTGAGGTGGGAACCAAGATGAACCCTAGTGGAGCTTTGCCTTTTGCACTCATAAGAGTGTAGTTAGTTAGCATGAAGAAGAAAAGATTATGTTGAACTCGGCCGCCAAAACCGCTTAAGCGCCTATAATAAAAAAAATCGCAAATGAATAACCAAGCCAAGAATAAATTGTCCTCAACGCCAGATTTTATCAAAAAAAGTATTTGCCCTTAAGAAAACCGTTGTTATGGTTCGATGTTTGAGTAGATTTTTGTAAATTTTTGATTAGCAAGCATTTTAAATATCAATATGAAGACGGCTGAAAAGATAGACGAAATTGGAATCATTTGTATTAGCGCCCATTTTTTTTAAATTAATAAAGTAATTAATGCGGTAATCCTACTAAGATGATAAACTTGAAAGTCTGTGAGTGGGTGTGTGCGTATGTTTGTTGTTCTTTTGCGCTAAAACGGCTGAACTTATTGGAATAAAATTTGGCACACAAATAGGATATAGCCTGGATTAATATTTTTTTTTTTTACCATTTATTTCAAAAATATTTTGTTAGGGGGTTGCCATTTGTTAGGAGTTAAAAGCGATTAATTAATAAGTTAAATAAAGTATTATGACAATGTAGTCGTCAAACGAAAGTGGTTAAAAGCTATACATGCCGAAAATATTTTTAAGAGGGTTGCCAACTGTTCAAAATGTTAAAATGAATTTAAATAACAAGCTAAATGCAATATTTTAATATTGATATTTAACGAGCTAGGTTTTAGAAAGCTGTATTATAAAACATTTTTCTAAAAGGAGCTGTCACCCGTTTAAAGAGTCAAAATCACTTTGATCAATAAGTTAATCAAGATATTTTAAGATATGGTTATCAAGCAAGAGAGGTTTTAACAAAGTTGCATCTATAAGAAAAATAATTTTGACAAGGGTTGAGTTTAGGGATTTTATCGACAAGTTAAATGGAATCCTACAGATATTATAAATATGAAAGTTTTTTAGTGGGAATTAGAATACAGATAGTTTATGGCCTGGATTAGGTTAGTTTTCTATAAGGTCTCCTTAGACTCCGCGCCCATTGTGATGCCGCATGTGGTCATATGGTCACACACTCTCAATCCCTTCTAAAACCTTTTTAAACTTCGCAGGAATTTTAGAAGATTCCTGTTTACGACGTATTCAAGTTCCTCCAGTTAATCGAAGAATTGTCTACTCAGAGTGGAGAGTCTTCGTCTGGATAGAGCAGTGCAATGGCACAACAGGTGCAGAATCGTTTCCTCCTCTTTGGCATCTTGACATCTTCTACAGATCGTACGCTTAGTCGATAGGTTGGTGCTTTTTTTTTTATAAAATTTCAAACTTTCCTTGTGAAGTTTTTTTTTCTTTTTGGGGAAGCGCTACAATTGTTTTCAACTAGTTTTTAATATGTAAGATTTATTAACTGGAACAGGAGAATCGATTTTCCTCAAAATTGCTACTTTTCTGCATTTGGCACTAAACAATTTAATGCAAAGAAATGAAAATTCAAAAATTGGGCTCCACTCGTCTCTTGCTAATTTTATAAGCATTCATTTAAAAGAAAAATTAATCAAATTGGTGAAAAATTAAGGCTCCAGTGAATTATGAACATTAAATTCCAGTTTTGAACCACTGTGCAATGCCAACTGCTTAAAAAGTTAAATACAACTTTGAAACATAAGTTAATTGAAATTTTAAAAAGTACATAGATGCCAGAAGAAAGATTTAAAAAAGCTTTATTATGAAAACATTTTTAAGAAGGGTTGATATCTATTTAAACAATTTAATTCAATGTTATTAATAAGTTCAATAAAGTGGTATCTATTCTTATGATTTCCTAGAGTACCATCTAGTACTTAAATACTATCCTATCTATACAGTTATGTATACATGTAGAGATAAAAGAACAATTACCCATTAGATGTTGATGGTTGGATGAGATAGGTGCACATATCGAAATATTTATTTTTATTGAAAAATGGCGCATCAATGAAATGTGGTTATAACTTACAAATTGAATACAGACATTTAGGTGTACATTCATACATATGTACATTAGGGTGGTCCAAAAACAGTAAAGTCGGAATTGTAATGCTCTCATCCCCAAGGATTGTTCTATATCGAAAAAAGTATACCACTATTTTTTTATTTTCAAATCAAGAAATATTTAGAGGTCGCTCAAAGCGCTCAAAATTTTCCATGTGTTTTTATATGGAAAAAACAACTTTTCGCAGAAATGGTATCGAATTCTTGAAAATCAATATTTTTTTCTCTTCAGGAGACTTTCAATAATAATACCCAATTATTTATTTAGCCATTTTTTAATACTAACGATTTTTTATTGGTCCCCTCAGCTTATTTTTCGGGGTTTTGGCGGACCTATAAATTATAGTTGCGATGAAAAAATGGTTAAATAAACAATTTATTATTAATGGGAATCTCCTGCAGATAAACAGATATAAATTCTATACCATTTCTACGAAAAGTGGTTTTTTCCCTTCACTTTGGAACTCCATTTTGCAAGTTCGAACGAACGCAAAATACCTTCGTGTATTATATTTATACTTAGATAGATAAGACCTTTCCAATAGGTGACAAGTCTTATCTAAAAATTAAAAAAAAAGAATTCTTAAAACTACTTGTTCATATTTCATATAACATGTGTGTGATTTAACTAAATTTGACTTTTCAAACAGGTGGCTACCCTCTTCAAAAGTAGTTTCATTGTGATACATATTCCAATTAACTGATGAATTAAGTTGAATTATACTTTTAAATCGGTTGCAACCCTCCTCCATATGGGGCGTTCCATACCAAAATGGACGGGGTTCACACTTCATGTGTTTGATTTGTTTAAAATTTTTAGGGTTGATGGATGGATGATGGATAAATATAAAATTTGAGCTTGATTAATACATTTTTTAAAAACATTACAGCACAAAAACAAAAACAAATCGATTTAATAGTTTTCCAAATATCTCGAGAACGGGGCGAAGAAAAAATTAAAAAAAATAACACATATGTATACACATCAAAATTCTCTATGAAAGGAAATGTTTTTTAAATTTTTTTTCTTGAAAAATTTTTCACATACAAATCGAGTAAAAGGTCTGAAATTTTGAGGAAAAGCATTTGCTAAGTTTTCATGCATACGTGCCAATATTTATTTTCCTAATTTCGTTTTAAGTAGTTAAAAAAAAAATATTCAATTTGATAAAAACTTACTCTTTCAGCCATATTTAAACAAAATCAGTCGAAAATGCGACGTTGGGATCCATTAGTCTTCACTGGAGAATTACCTCCAAAAGCCCTCGGGTTCCGAGACACAGATCTGTATATAACGTCAATTACTTACTACGCAAATCCGCTCAAACTTGTCTCGACTGAACATATGTACATTAGGGTGGTGCCAAACTGCATGTGAAAAAAGTAGAGTCCGAATATTAATGCTCTCAACCCGTAGGATTGTTCTATATCGAAAAATATACCCCTGTTTCTATATTTCGAGATGAAAACCTATATAGAGAAGTCACTCAAAGTGCTCAAAGTTTTCCATGTATTTTATATGGGGGAAAACAATGTTTCGTAGAGAGTTTCCTACAATCAGTATACTTTGTTTTCCTTCAGACCACTTCCAATAATAATACCAAATTATTTATTTTACCATTATTTATGCATTTTTTTTTAGTTTTTGGGGGACCTATCAAAAAATAGTTAATATTGGAAAATGGTTAAATAGACCATTGAGTATTACTATAGGAAGTCTCCTGAAGAAAAACATAATTTTCCTATAGAAAAATATTGATTTTCAAGAACTCTACACCATTGCTAAGAAAAACTGTCTTTTTCCATATAAAATACATCTTAAACTTTGAGCGACCTCAAAATGTTTTAAAAAAGGGATATATTTTTTCGATATAGAACAATCCTACGGGGTAAGAGCATAAAAATTCGGACTTAACTTTTTTCGCATGCATTTTTGGACCCCTAAATTTTTTTGGATTTCAAAACAAAAAAACGGCATATGATTTTTTTGCACAGTACAATCCTAAAAGGTGAAAGCATGAAAATTCCGACATTACTTATTTTGGACCACCCTAAAGTATATACAGTGACTCAAACAAATGACCACCTATTCATTTTTTTAACCGACTTCTAAAAAAGGAGGAGGTAATCAGTTCGTCGGAATATTTTTTTTAATATTCGTAATGTATTTCGAGCGAAATTTTGTAATTTTTCTAAAAAAATACTGTCTAAGCTTTAACCAAAATCATATCAATCACAGATTCAAACTTTATACAAAATTTTGGAAAATTCAACAAATTTTCATCAAAATTGCCACTTTTAATTTGAAGCTTTAGAACATTATTGGATATGAAGTTTTATAGCCCATATAGTATATAATGAAGTGAAGTGCGAAACGTTGGGCATAAAGTAAAGTTGTACTTAGTAGTAGATGTGCACTTGCACATGATAGATCAACCAAGCCTATAAAAACATTGAAAACTTTAAGTCGATATTTCTTCAAATACCTAACGCAGCCTACATATATGTATAAGATAGCTGGCGGTTTTAGTATTTCCTAGATAAGAAAAAATAATTTATTATACAAATAAAACAAAATGAACACGTATGCCTAAGTATTTAAACAAAGAAACTAAAAACCAGATTCATTTAGTCGCTTAAAATTTTAAATAAATTCGTTAATATCTGCCATATTTTTATTCAACTTTTTTCTTTGTAACTTTAATTTTGAACAGCTAACTATTTGTTGGCACAAGCGCAAACAGATGCTAGCCCCGAAGCGGAAATTTTAATCTTGCTCGCATTTTTGAGCGCTCAGCACCTTGAAGAGAGTGGAACCCACTGAAAGAAAAGAAATATTAAAGGTTATTTAACTCAGCTATTTTTTTAGTTTTTTTTTTTTTTTT
>NW_023458555.1:18219608-18229567 GCF_013731165.1 Rhagoletis pomonella | reverse complement strand
TGTATTTTTTCAAAAGTGCACATTTCATTTATGTACGTAAGTACATACTCAGTAATAACAAAATAAAAATAAATATTACATTTTAGTCCATAAACTAGATAAAATCATAGATTCATTACATAAAAAACTGGGAAATTTTCGATTGACGTAAGTTTTATTTTTAATTTTTTTCAGTGTCAGTACCTTTTTCATCAATAGTTTTCATGTTTTTATCAGTCTCCAAGGGTTTCTGACAATTCAAATAACGAACCTAAACCACTGCGCAAACCAAACTAAATGTGTGCATAACAATCACATTTTGTGCGGGAAGTCCCCTTTTTCCATTTAGTAGGAGGAGTATGAGGAGTTCGCGCCCGCTCAACGGAGGTTTTTGTTTGATTTGTTATGAAAAGAAATCTTAATGTCCGTTGATAAGAGGTTCGCGTCCGCCCAATAGAGTTTTTGTGTCAATTTTATGCAAAATAACTGTCCGCGTCCGGCCAAGAGTGTCCGCTTAAGAGAGAGTAATTTGTTCCGGAATTTATACTTAAAACTTGGTATAGGGAAAAATGTCCGCCCAAGGGAGATGTCCGCCTAATAGAGGTGTCCGTTAGGAGAGGTTTCACTGTACATATGTACATGCATACCCGGACGCAAGGCAAGCACTTGCATACCAAAACACAAAGTGAAAAAGAATAGCATTATTAACACAATTAAAACAAAGCAAATAGAGAAAAGGGTATAACCGCGCCAAGTCCATACACACACACACACACACGCGCGCGGCAACCTTCACAACTCCCGCCCAAATTGAGGTAATCAAAGTATTTACTCGTACATAAGAATCAACGTTGAACGCTGCTATGCGGCCTTCGCATGTGTGCTGCGCATGCGCAATAAGGTTTGGAAAACCAATCAGTCGATTGACAGCAGTGAAACAACAATCGCCGCTTAATCAACAAAAGGCGCAACTGATATACAAAGTAAATAGATACGAATACCAACTACCCGGCGAGGAAAGCATCAAGCAGTGAAACAAATTTTATGGCTTAAACGCTTGGAACTCTCGATTGGTTGGGCAGCTCTAGCTAAGAGGCTGCGAAGCGCCAATATGTTATACAGAAGAGTATTTTCCCATACCTGTGCCTGTATCTTTTTAAACTATTCTCATTTTATGGCGTATATGGCGTATCCTATAGACCGTCTAGCTTTTTAAGTTCTTGAAGTACTTAGTGCTTCGCCAGTAATTTGAAACGTTTGAATGAACAAGGTGAACCTGCTTGACCGCGCGCACCGTCTCATCAGCCGAGTTAAGCGGAAACTAGGTGTTTCCGACTGCGGCCAAACGCAAGAGACAAGGCCTCGCCAGCACCACTTCGCATTCCGAGCAGACCAATTTTTAATCGAAACTCAAGCGCTAACTTCCATTACATTTACGGAGTATAAATGAGTGTATGAATTTAATATATTTGGAAATGAAATAAAATTAAATTCGCACAAAGTAATGTTGAAAGAATTCAACTTCTTTTTTTATTTCTTCAGCTTCCACAGAAATGGAAGACGTCAGATTCTGTTCTAGCGTCCATTTGGAGCCATTTATAAAGATCGGTCAACTCCTATCGGGAAATCATATCTTGAAGTTGCTAGCAAAGTCAACTTCAGTTATCTGATGATCACAATTTCTGTACTCACCCGTGCTCTTTCCAGAGTCAAAGCAAGATCCCTGTCCATTGTTCACAGACTGTTAGACACCCTTAGCCTAGGAGCGCTGATATATTTACTCACCTTTTGTGAGATTAGTTCTAACTACCACTATGTTTACCCAAGGTATTATCTGATCGTAGACCCCAATATTGCCCGAGTTTGCTCATGCCGGAGTTGGACGCCTTGAGCGCTTTTCTTCTTCGCTCCTCAATATGTGTTTTCCAGGGCAGTTTGGAACCAAGAATAATCCTCAAAAACTTTTTTGACAAATTCAAATTTTTGCTTCGAACTAAGTAGTTTAGACTTGGAGGGATAAGCACCAAGAATATACCTTTCTGCTTACATTACCAATTTGATAAGTGTAGATTGTAGTATACCTTTTACTGGGCGTTGAGATTTAGCTCACAGGATAACTAGGCTACCTACTACAGTCCTTAGGAGCTTGCGTGAACTGACAACTGCCACCTGCAGAGCTTCATTTGGATCACCCAGCATTTTTCCAAACTACATGATGTGGATTACCTACAGCTCCATTCCAGTAAGTTCCGCGGCAGTGTTGATGAAATAAGAGTCGGTATATTTAGACCTCAGCTTTGCGAAAGCAGGGCAGCTGAACTGTTAATGCTGAGATAATTTGACCGCGTTACCCTCGACGCAGCTACCGCACGAATGATAAAAAAATTAATGTCGTATCACATGGGTTCCTATTGGTGTTCTGACCCGAGAATTGACCATTACTCAGCTTAAAAAGCTTTCTTTAGGGACTATGCTCTAATATAGACCAGCATGACTTTGCAACTTTGTCTGCCGGTGGTTTCGCCCAGCATTTGCTGACCCAATTAACGATCCGCCTATCCAGGAGAAGCTCCCAGCTTGCCAAAGAAACTCCTATACCGTCCCTATTGTGGGGGATGACCTTGCGTGCAAATTGCCTAGCCAATTTATCAGTCATGCAGATTCCTGCAATGTCGTTATTCTCCCGAAACGAATTCAGCCTGATTTTGCTCAGTTTCGAACCGATCCTAGAGCACTGGATGTAGTTTTGTTGTCTGCTCTAAAGAATTCCGGAAGCCAATGCCTGGGATTAACGAATATTTTCTGATAGAACATAGCTCATCCAACTACCACTTATCTTAGATCGAGTAGAAGGAAAACCAAATGGTTCTTAACCTGGAGGAGCGTAATACAGAATCCTTCCCCAGCTTCGGGTACATAGATTTAAGCGGTAGAGTGGGAGCTGTCCACACTTTTCAAGTGACTTTCATCAGACAATAATTCCTCATCACATAATTGTAGATTATATTTGAAGGGAAGTCCTATCACTAGGGCAACTTATGCCCTTTTTACTCGCTTTATAGTATTTGGCATCCAGTATTGCTGTCTTTCCGGAATCACATATGTAAGTAGAATATCACCGCTTAACGCTGCGAATTTGTCATTTTATACCTCCCGGTGAAGAAGTTTAAGTGCTCATGTCACAAAGCATTTAATCTCTGCGTGTTCATATGAAATTTATGAAAGGTTTCAAAAGCTTTTCGCGCGTGCTAAGTTTTGCTCATCACCTTTTAAATTCACGGGAGTCGCCATAGTGAGTACTGGGTTCCGTGTGGGATTCCTATAGGGTAACCTTATGTCGGTGTTGGCGACCTTTCATTATATCTGACTGTTAATGACTCTGTTGATGGACGCAACTCAACAAAAATAAAGGTTGTTGCATTTAGCGCCTACGCTGTGGTGGGGAGTAAATATTTAGTGTCCCAAAGTGACATTAAATAATTACGGTTACGGCATTCTTAGCGTGGCAAGATAAACATTCGAACGAGCCGAACAACGCGAAGGTGATGGTGGAAGAAATGTGTAATAAATGTGTTGAAAACAGGTAGGTACCATTTATTGATCTTTAATTATTTTTTAGTAAATATTTGAAAAGAAGGTCCAAATATTCTGTGTAGATTTCCAAACAAATAGGGATACGTTAGTGCTTGCGGAATGATATTCTTGCAACTTTGAGTAAATATAAACCAAATATTCGTGAGGTGGGAACCAAGATGATGATGGAGGTTTGCCTTTTGGACTCATAAGAGTGTAATTAGTTAGCATGAAGAAGAAAAGATTATGTTTGAACTCGGCCGCCAAACCCGCTTAAGCGCCTATAATAAAAAAGTCGCAAATGAATAACCAAGCCAAGAATAAATTGTCCTCAACGGTAGATTTTATCAAGTATTTTAGAAAGTATTTGCCCTTAAGAACACCATTTTTATGCTTCGATTCTAAATTTTTTGCGATGCTGCTTTGACCAGGGATTGAACCCAGGTGCTGGTGAGTGAAAGCGCGCACTGCTTACCACTACACCACAGCGGCCGTCGGATAGGATATAGCCTGGATTAATATTATTTTTTTTTATTATTTTTAAGAGATATATCAGACGAAAGATGTTCCGAAACCATTTATTTCAAAAATATTTTGTTAGGGGGTTGCCATTTGTTAGGAGTTAAAAGCGATTAATTAATAAGTTAAATAAAGTATTATGACAATGTAGTCGTCAAACGAAAGTGGTTAAAAGCTATTCATGCCGAAAATATTTTTAAGAGGGTTGCCAACTGTTCAAAATGTTAAAATGAATTTAAATAACAAGCTAAATGCAATATTTTAATATTGGTATTTAACGAGCTAGGTTTTAGAAAGCTGTATTATAAAACATTTTTCTAAAAGGACCTGCCACCTGTTTAGAAATTCAAAGTCACGTTGATTTATAAGTCAATCAAGATATTTTAATGAGGTTATCAAACAAGAGAGGTTTTACCAAAGTTGCATCTATAAGGAAAATAATTTTGACACGGGTTGAGTTTAGGAATTTTATTGACAGGTTAAATGAAATCCTACAGATATTATAAATGTGAAATTTGGTTAGTGAGCATTAGCATACATATAGCTTATGACCTGGATTAGGTTAGTTTTCTATAAGATCTCCTAAGACTCCGCGCCCATTGTGATGCCGCATGTGGGGTCACATACTCTCATCTTGACATCTTCTACAGATCGTACGCTTAGTCGATAGGTTGGTGAATTTTTTTTTTTTATAATAGTTCAAATTTTCCTTGCGAATTTTTCGTTTTGGGGAAGCGCTACAATTGGTGAAAAATGAAGGTTCTAGTGAACCACTGTTCCAATTTTGAACCACTGTTCAACGCCACCTGCTTAAAAAGTTAAATACTACTTTAAAATATAAGTTAATCGAAATTTTAAAAAGTATATAGACGCTGAAAGAGAGATTTAAGAAAGCTTTATTATGAAAACATTTTTAAAAAAGGGTTGCCACCTATTTAAAACAGTCAAATTCAATTTTATTAATTAGTTTAATGAAGTGGTATCTATTCTTATGAATTCGTAGAGTACCATCTAGTACTTACATACTATCCTATCTATACAGTTATGTATACATACATGTAGAGATAAAAGAACAATTACCCATTAGATGTTGATGGTTGGATAAGATAGGTGCACATTATCGAAATATTTTTTTTTATTGAAAAATGGCGCATCAATGAAATGTGGTTATAATTTACAAATTGAATACAGACATTTAGGTGTACATTCATACATATGTACATTAGGGTGGTCCAAAAACAGTAAAGTCGGAATTGTAATGCTCTCATCCCCTAGGATTGTTCTATATCGAAAAAAGTATACCACTATTTTTTTATTTTCAAATCAAAAAATATTTAGAGTTCGCTCAAAGCGCTCAAAATTTTCCATGTGTTTTTATATAAAAAAAAAACAACTTTTCGCAGAAATGGTATAGAATTCTTGAAAATCAATATTTTTCCATTGGAAAACTCTGGTTCTCTTCAGGAGACTTTCAGTAATAATACCCAATTATTTATTTAATCATTTTTTAATACTAACGACTTTTTATTCGTCTCCTCAGCTCATTTTTTGGGGTTTTTGGCGGACCTATAAATTATAGTTGCGATGAAAAAATGGTTAAATAAACAATTGATTATTATTATTGGAAATCTCCTGCAGATAAACAGAGATAAATTCCATACATGGAAAACTTTAGGCGCTTTGAGCGACCTCTAAATATTTTTTAATTTCAAACTAAAAAAATTTGGGAACATGTATAGAACAATCCTAGGGGGTGAGAGCATAAAAATTCCGACTTTCCTTTTTCATATGCATTTTTGGACCACCCTAATGTACATACAAAAATAAATAACTATTTAGCCAAAGTAGTACAAGCATGCCGAACTTTTGTGACTGAGCATATGCGAAAAGTCTGCTTCACATGATAACCTTAAGTTTTCTGTATGGCATTAAAACGCGAAAATCATTGGTCGAGAAATTGCACGCAATAGGTGGAATTTAAAAAATTTTAAATTGTTTTTGCATCAGACCAATTCAAATTGCCTCGTACAAATCTGTGTTCATATGGAAAAGTAGCTTATGTCGAAAGGCTGGCTTTAGTATAAATCGGCATTCGCAGCATCCGATTGCGAATGACTCACTGGCGCTAAGCCGTTGAAAAACTTTTGGCAAATAAACGTAGAAGAAATAGTTTCGATACTAGCAAGTCAATATTCTTATTAAGTCTCATCAAAAAATTCCTTGCCGTATAAAAAATAAAGGGATTGCCGCATTATACTAAAGCCAGCCTTTCGACATAAGCTACTTTTCCATACGAACACAGAAATTATTTTCTTAGTAATTTTTTCAATCAACAACTTTTGGCCTCTGCTAAAAATATTAAATTTCAATTATGTATTGAATTTTCTCGACCTTTCTAAAAAAATTTCCGAAATAAAGATTTCTACACCTCTTGGCTCTGACATTCATAGTATACGTGTAATATTTCGTATACATAGCGTTACCTTAATTCACAGAGGCCTTAACCAACACTTCTTTCGAAACTGCATTTTTCACAGATTTTGGTAGGATACATTAAAATACATCTTCAATCAAAATTCTAAAGTGCTAGTACTGAAAACAACGGAGACGCATGCCGCTGTTTAAAAGGATATACCTGTTTTTGCATAATGTTTTATGTAATGGATTATGGATGATGGATAAATATAAAATTTGAGCTTGGTTAATACATTTTTAAAAAACTTTACAGCACAAAAACAAAAACAAATCGATTTAATAGTTTTCCAAGTATCTCGAGAACGGGGCGAAGAAAAAATTTGAAAAAATCATACGTACACACATCAAAATTCTCTATGAAAAGAAATATTAAAAAAAAAAATTTGTTTGAAAATTTTTTCACATAAATTTTTTTTGATATAAAATATTAGTTTTTGAAAATATGCCATTTAAAAAAAAAACATCATCTAAGTTGAGAAAAATTAGTACATATATCACAAATTTACAATTTTTTTTTATTCTTTTAGAATTTTTTTGAGTATGCAGTTTTGTAGCCCATTAAATTTTAGTATAATAAAGTGGAAGTTTTAAGCTACTGCAAAAATGCGTTGATTTCTTTTCTGAACCACGCAATTATATCGAAATCTGAAGTTTGTCCACAGTATGCTGATAAAAAAAAACATTTTCTTTTAAATTCGGGCCTTGATATATAATGGATCTCTGCACAAAAACTAAGCAACCGCTTTTTCTTAAATTTGCATACCTTTCACTTAAATTTACTTGAACAAATTGAGTAAAAGGTTTGAAATTTTAAGAAAGAGCGTTCGCTTAGTTTTTATGCATACGTCCCTATATGTATTTTCTTAATTTCGTTTTAAATATTTAAAAATATATTCAATTTTATAAAAACTTACTCTTCATATTTAAACAAAATCAGTCGAAAATATCCCCCTGTGCGACGGTGGGCTCCATTAGTCTTCAATTCCAATAATAATACCAAATTATTTATTTTACCATTTTTTATGCATTTTTTTTTTAGTTTTTGGGGGACCTATCAAAAAATAGTTAATATTGGAAAATGGTTGAATAGACCATTGAGTATTACTATAGGAAGTCTCCTGAAGAAAAGCAGAATTTTCCTATAGAAAAATATTGATTTTCAAGAACTCTACACCATTTCTAAGAAAAACTGTCTTTTTCCATATAAAATACCATGATAAAAACATAGCAAGGTAGAACCGTTCTCTCATTTTGTCGGCCATGATTTTTTTTTGAAGTTTGCCAGCATTTTAAAATCATATAAAATTGAAAATAAAAAATTGAAATTGTTCGAAATTGTTGTTGCTTGAGATTGAAAATGAAAATGTGTGTGTGAGTTTGTGAGTAAATTTAATAATTAAAATGTTTGGAAATGTCAAGAATTTTAAAAGTAACTCTCAGCGGTTCTACCTTACTATATTTTTATCATGTAAAATACATCTTAAACTTTGAGCGACCTCAAAATGTTTTTTGATCTCGAAATAAAAAAGGGGTATATTTTTTCGATATAACGGGTGATTTTTTAAGAGCTTGATACCTTTTTTTTAAAAAAAAACGCATAAAATTTGCAAAATCTCATCGGTTCTTTATTTGAAACGTTAGATTGGTCCATGACATTTACTTTTTGAAGATAATTTCATTTAAATGTTGACCGCGGCTGCGTCTTAGGTGGTCCATTCGGAAAGTCCAATTTTGGGCAACTTTTTCGAGCATTTCGGCCGGAATAGCCCGAATTTCTTCGGAAATGTTGTCTTCCAAAGCTGGAATAGTTGCTGGCTTATTTCTGTAGACTTTAGACTTGACGTAGCCCCACAAAAAATAGTCTAAAGGCGTCAAATCGCATGATCTTGGTGGCCAACTTACCGGTCCATTTCTTGAGATGAATTGTTCTCCGAAGTTTTCCCTCAAAATGGCCATAGAATCGCGAGCTGTGTGGCATGTAGCGCCATCTTGTTGAAACCACATGTCAACCAAGTTCAGTTCTTCCATTTTTGGCAACAAAAAGTTTGTTAGCATCGAACGATAGCGATCGCCATTCACCGTAACGTTGCGTCCAACAGCATCTTTGAAAAAATACGGTCCAATGATTCCACCAGCGTACAAACCACACCAAACAGTGCATTTTTCGGGATGCATGGGCAGTTCTTGAACGGCTTCTGGTTGCTCTTCACTCCAAATGCGGCAATTTTGCTTATTTACGAAGCCATTCAACCAGAAATGAGCCTCATCGCTGAACAACCATAAATCGGACGTAAAGCGCGAAACACATTTCGAACCGAACACTGATTTTGGTAATAAAATTCAATGATTTGCAAGCGTTGCTCGTTAGTAAGTCTATTCATGATGAAATGTCAAAGCATACTGAGCATCTTTCTCTTTGACACCATGTCTGAAATCCCACGTGATCTGTCAAATACTAATGCATGAAAATCCTAACCTCAAAAAAATCACCCGTTAGAACAATCCTACGGGGTAAGAGCATTAAAATTCGGACTTTACTTATTTCGCATGCATTTTTGGACCATTAGATTTTTTTTGATTTCAAAACAAAAAAACGGCATGTGATTTTTTTGTGCACAGTACAATCCTAAAAGGTGAAAGCATGAAAATTCCGACTTTACTTATTTTGGACCACCCTAAAGTATATACAGTGACTCAAAAAAATTACCACGTATTGATTTTTTTTAATATTCGTAATATTTTTCGAGGTAAATTTTGTAATTTTTCTATAAAAATACCGTCTAAGCTTTAACCAAAATCAAATCGATCACAGATTGAAACTGTATATAAAAATAATGACATTTCAACAAATTTTTATCAAAATTTCAATTTTTTAATCTGATATTTCTAATGAAGTGAAGTGCGAAACGTTGGGCATAAAGTAAAGTTGTACTTAGTAGTAGATGTGCACTTGCACATGATAGATCAACCAAGCCTACAAAAACATTGAAAATTTTAAGTCGATATTTCTTCAAATACCTAACGCAGCCTACATATATGTATAAGATAGCTGGCGGTTTTACTATTTCCTAGATAAGAAAAAATAATTTATTATACAAATAAAACATAATGAACACGTATGCCTAAGTATTTCAACGAAATAACTAAAAATCAGATTCATTTAGTAGCTAAAAATTTTAAATAAATTCGTTAATATCTGCCATATTTTTATTCAACTTTTTTCTTTGTAATTTTAATTTCGAACAGCTAACTATTTGTATGCACAAGCGCAAACAGATGCTAGCCCCGAAGCTGTAATTTTAATCTTGCTCGCATTTTTGAGCGCTCAGCACCTTGAAGAGAGTAGAACCCACTGAAAGAAAAGAAATATTAAAGGTTATTTAACTCAGCTATTTTTTTTTTTTTTTTTTTTT